>NW_026017111.1:990513-1006147 GCF_020466585.1 Dendroctonus ponderosae
TTTGAGGCGAAATACCCAAAAAGGAGTTGGTGAAACAACGCAAACTTTTCCTCACCTTTAAACCTCTTGGCGCTCCGCTTCACCAGCTCCGTCCTGTTGCGTTTTTGGCCCCGCTCATTAGCTGCCTGAGTCTGGGCCACGAACTCTCTATCGAAAATAGGAAACACCTTCCGCTTTACCTTGTCCATATCTGCAGAATGATTTTCGGTGTTAAACGACAACATTTTGGACACTCGCGAGCTGACTGCTGATGGCACAGACCGACTTCTCACGGGACTATGAATGGCCAAGCCGGAGGCGACGTCGCACATTTGCGAAATTGGGGACAAAATCATATTTGCTACTTCGCTTGCATTCATTTGGGAGCAGTTGGCTGGTGTATTCGCTTCGGTTTGACTCGAGCTGGATTCTTCACTCACATTCCGATGGAACACCACTTGATGGGCTTTCCGCGCATCTCCATCATCCAGCACAGTCAGAATATTACCGATATTGGCCTCAAGCTCCGAGTCGCTTTCCTCGCTTTCCCCAAACTCTGCTTTAGGGGTCGGATTTTTGGCAAGAGGCTCTTTTGCCTCTTGACGATCGTTAGATCGGAGGCATTTAAAAAGGTTCCGCGCCTGACCATCGTCCACACTTCGGCCGGGACTTTTTGCGGCCCGTTTTTGCGGCCTCTTGCCCGAATTCTCCTTATTCTCTTCCAGGGAGGCTTCAAAGCGCCCACTCGACTCAAGATTGTCGGCTTTAGCAGCTGCAGGTTGAATGAGTTTGGGCGCAGCGCCTGTCCTCATCTGAGCAATGTCCTGGATATACTCGTTCAAAACGGCTCCTGCTTCGGGCAGTTTCCTCAACTTCCCATAGAGCACCGCCCCAGCTTTCTTCTGCTTGGGCTTTTTAATGCTGTGCCCCACGCCGTTATTAACCTGCCCCAATTGCCTGTGAGGGCGACGGGCTTGCTTGCACTTAATCGCTTTCACAGGCCTGAAGTAGATCCGCTCTTTCCTCAAGCTGCTCCATTTCTCCATAAAATCCTCCTGGTGTTTGGAGTAGAATGACTCAGTAGGCAAGGCTTTATCGGCTGGAAATAACGCCGTTCGCACCTTGGAGGGTTTCACATCGGGTTTCGAATCGATCGGCGAACTTCCCGGCGAATTCGTCGGTCTTTTCGAGCTCTTCGATTGCTCGAGCAAGACTTTTTGCTCCTCCAAAACGGGCGTTATGCACGCAACTCGTGGCGTTCTGAGCGTTTCCTCGTGCGCAAACTGCTGGCTCTGAGCGGCCCATGGTGATCCAGGCTCAGAACCCGTCCTCCTAGTTGTAGGGGTGTGTGCCCCTGAATCTTCCACCGATATAGGGATAATCACCCCCAGGTCTGAGTCCATCTCCTGGTCCTCAGTTGGGAACAGTTTGCGCCTACGCTCAGAAATAAATGGCGAACGCTCGTTGTCGCATGTTAAATGGCTTCGTCTGCTTGCGCTCATTGTTCCCTGAAAATACCATTAATTTTTACGTACAAAATTGCCACTAGTTCACTTGCTTTTTGCTTCTGCCAATAGTGGAAGCTTTTTAAGTCCAGTCGCATGCAAAGTGGGCGGAACCTCCACAAGTTCATTAGCTAGCAATTAGCACTAAGGCTCTAATGGCTAAGTCGACAGTCTCCTATTTAGCGCGGTGATAATTTCGTGTGTTTATGCTCAATGATTGGATACAACAGTTTGAGAAGTTTATTAAACGCAGTCTGAAGCCACTGAAAACCGTATACAAGGTGATTGAGATTTACGCTTGATTTGCACCCTGAATCACCCTGTATAGTGAGTAGTCGCGCACTTTGGCTTCAAAAGTGCATGTTCTGTTGAGCGGTGGGAAAAATTTGGTGGCAATTTCACCAATTTGGGGGCTTTTGCAGTTCCACTAAAAGAAAACTGTGTTCCTCCATTTGAACGGACATTTAGACCGTGAAACTTAGTGCGTAAAAGTGCAAAAATTTCCCTCCTCAACAAGGATTTAAAGCCAAAGTGCTGCCCAACCCGAATGGTTCCAGGCGGATGCCCGAAAACAGCTAAACCCTACAAGCTAACAATACAACACACAGTCAGAAAAGTCCCGAAACTAGAAAAGTTCAGCCCATGCTGGTGGAGCTCATGTAAAACTCCTCATCGTCCAGGCTGGAAGCAGTTGGGGATGGCGACAGAGGCGAGAGAACCCGCTGGTCTTGCAACGCCTGCCTGAAGTCCTGGATGGACTCGTTCAAGAGCCACAGCTGGGACAACAACGACAAGTCCTGCTGCCTCAAGCTGTACATCTCCCGTCTCAGGACAGCCAGCTGACTGTCCAGACTGCCCAGTTGCTTCTCATCCCTCTGCGCGCTGTAGCCGGAAGAGGGTTGCCGACTGGGGATGTGCTGCGCAGCTCGGATCGAGCTCGTTCGGACGGGAGTAGGAGGCGTGGGGCGCTGATGTCCCTCCACGAAGTTGAGCCCCGACAAAGACTTGGGCAGCGGAGGCAAGCCGCGCAAGTGGGACATTTTTTCCGTTTTTTGGCCTATTTATTATTGAACTTCCACTCCTGCCTGCACATCGGACACTGCTGATTCACCGTTTGAGACTGCAGCCACTTGACGATGCAGTGCATGTGAAAACAGTGCGAACACTGGCCCCACACCAATGGACAATCGTCCCCAGGTAGTTTACAGTCGGGACAGCAGCTGTCGAAGGGCATGCGACAAATGCCGCAATTATCGTCGTTGGCCACCCACTTCCAAGAAGCCACGCCACTCCACTGCTTGATGGTCACTTTCATGGTGGGGTTGAAGGCATCCTAGTCGGCCGGTTCTGAAGCACAGAAATACCATGGGAGATTCAAATGTTTCCTGGCTGATGGTGGCGCAGCCGGTGAACTCGCACGGTTTTCTTTGCATGATTGTGTGTTGTATTGTTGCAAGGCAGTTTTCCTAATGTTCCTGTGTAAAAATTACGCCCAACCGGCATGCGTGGCAGCACCACGAGCTACGCCACGATCAGTACTTGAGCCATCAGCTAGTCCTACTAATGATCGCCTCAACAGGCCTACAAATCTCCCCAAGAAAGGAGTTTACTTTTAATGGGCAATAGTTGTTAGAAGACACTCGAATGGAAACATCCTGAACGTTTCATATCAATCGTCCAACATCTTGAATTTTGCCGGCTTAGTGAATGTGTTCTTGTTGGCAGTTTTCTCAAAAAATGCTTGAATTCAAGAAGTTTTAGGTTTGCGCGGTTTGTTTTTGAATTGCAAAATCCACTGGAAGATGACCCTGCTTTTTTCGAAGTTTCTCAAGAACCATTCGAGCCACAGAATTCGTTTTGGCATCGTTGGATAGAGAATTGCCCTTGACACTTGAACAAAAATACGCTAAAATTTTGTATTAAAAAAACGGTATGAAATATTGATTTTTGCCGGTTTAGCGAATATGAAGATGAAAGTCGCTATCAAACTGCACTCCAACCTCTGAAAAATTCGCATCTTCCAAACCGAAGAAAGTTCAACAGCAACGTGAAATTTCCTCACCTTTAAAACGCACTCGACCTTAAATCTACCAAAATCTTTTCGCCCAGAATCCCGTTTATTGGCAACTTGATAAATGGATGTTTCAGAAAGAATCGTCTGTGTTTTCGCACCAACCAGCCAAATTACATTTTCTAAAACGCTCGCTCGCTAAACCAATCAATAGTTTGAAACAAGCAGATAATAATAGCAAGGACATGCATAGAAAAAATTAGTCGCATTACGAAGAATGATAGGAAATCGGGCTATTTATAACTTTTAAAATATGAGAAGCTTCCAAGCTCGGAAAGTACTGATAAAGCATCCCTGCAGTAAGCATTAAAAACAACGACACTGCAAAAACAGTGTTTTTTGCTAAGATTCAACTCACAGTCACTTGCTTCCTCGCCGTTATTTGATCTGAGGAGCTTAAAGGAATGAATAATAAAAAAGAGTGTTCAAATGAGGGTAGGCTTATCGTGACTGAACGCGATAACCCTTGCTTATCCAGGCTGATACCCTCAATATGTTGGAAATAAAGTCATAATTTGATTCTCTTTTTTTAATCTCTAAGTTTTGTTTTTTTGCATTAATCTCCGCTTAAAACAGATACATTATACGTTAATATATCCTGATGGACATGCAAAAAACAACAGTTTTTGAGCTTTTTCCAAACGAATTTTGCACCTACGTACAAAACCAACCCTAAAGGAGTATTTTAAGAGAATTTTTAAGAACATGAAACAAATATATGAACAAACCTTGAAGTTTCAAAAGCAAACCAATGAAGTGTTTACAAAGGACTGAAGATTTCCCTCAAAGATAAACCAGCTGGTCATGAGCATTAGTGAATACAGACGAACCTTTCAAGAGAAATTAAACCAAGCATCTTTATGTGATTTATTTTTAATAGGGATTAGACTAAGCTTGGGGAAAAATTAACAGTTTAGTAAGAAACCCATCGAAGAACACTAATTTTCCGGGCCATTTTCCCACATGATGTTGATTCTTGAATGCAAAAACTACCACTTATGGCCCTAATGAGTTAAGTTTCCACGTGTTTGAAAAATTGTTGCTTTGGGGCTCGGGTTCAGATACACAATGATGGTCAGCTGTGAAAAACGCAAATCTTCTTAGGCACCCGGCGGCCCCTAAATAATCATCAACAATGTAAATCTTTGGAACCGGTTCAAGCGTAAATTGCTTTGAAGAACCCAAGCCACCCAACCCTACTGGAAAGTTCGGGAAAGCTTCCGCCAACTGCCTAACAAACTTCACCCCCAAAGTGCATGTTCTTTAGCAGCTCTTCAACGCAAATACTAATTAGCTCCAACTTAGAGCTCAGTTGTTGTCATTGGAACGTTAGTTGAAAGTGGCCCTTGATTAAGGCAAAACCATGCAACTTACCAGTTTTCACGTGCCTTGCAGCTTTCTGGGGCTTTGCTACCGTCCAAGCACTAACTGTGAAGAAGATCGATATGAAAATGCGCTATAAATAGCAGGAACGACAACATTCCCTCCTTTTTCCTGGCGCCAACGTCAAAATTCTGTTGTGTCTGACCACGGCAAACGTCAACAATCAAAACAACAGCTGCCAGCTGCCAGCTGCTACCGAGACACCGAACGGATCTTTAAAAGGCTGCAATTTTCAATTTTATTGATTTATTTCGACGCTTTTTTGCCTTATTATCACACCCATGGCAATAGTAAAAACCGTCGGTTGGTAACCAGCGATAAATATAATATTATCTGCATACATAAATAATTATATGGGCCAGTTATCCAGAGCCTTATGGCGTCACGCTGGAGGATGACTCCATTGCCAACTCGGGCACTTATCATTACAATGTTGCGCAAAATTCTTCAGAATTGCATCATAAACAATTTAACAAAAAAATCCCAATAAACGATTAATCTTTGTTCCTTAAAACATTTTACCTTCCAACCTTGCAAAGCTGAAAAACCCTCATTTAATAAACAATGTTCCAACGGCGTTGGACAATGTTGCAGGGGTTGATTCATTGCGACATTAATTAAATAATTTTTATTAAATAATTGCAGTTAACATACAATAAATGCGACATGAAGATAAAAACGCATATAGAAAATACCAAGTAAACTAACTCCTACTTACATACTACGCACACAGATGAAACAAAAAATAATGGTTTTGAATACGCACAAAAATGCAATTAAAGAAGAAAAACGTAAATCCTACACTGGTGGAACCATTATTTGTTGTTGACTGTGGAAATGTTTTTTTTGCTTTTGAATTTTTAATTTTTTTTAGATTTTTCATTAATTAAGGGCATGAACAGGGACTAATATTCCGCACAACATTATTACCGATCTTAAGTAACAGTTTTACTCCCAACTTTGATCGCAATTTAACCTAATACTTATTCTTACATTCTTCGTAATCCTATGCCAGTGAATAGGTTTATGAACAAGGTGTTTAGTTCTTCTCCTAGCATTATTATTATTATTGCTAAGGGTAAATCTTTTGAAAAATCCGCGCGCTGACCCCGATCGATTCACCTCAATTTGAACGGCAAACTGGGCGAAATCGCTGACTTAATTAGCATCTGAACTGAGCTGAATAAAATTCATGTGTGTACTTAATAAACCCAAATCGGTCTTGGTTAGAAAATATGATTACGGGCCAATCTTTGCGGATTCCATTCGTCGAAACTGTAAACTTAAACCTACACCACTAATCTATTGGACTAACTACGGCAATCAAAGCCAGGAGATCCGAGGCTGGGCTGGGGATGAATTACTCCTCAATGTTGTAGAGCATGTAAACGTTACCGGGCCCCAATTGCGAAGGCAGCAGCTCAGAAGTGGAGCTCAGCACTGAGAATCCAATGAACTTGAAGGTGCGCACTAGGTTGTTATGATCAGGACGGTCTGCTGAAAAGACCTAGAAACACCAAATGTTACCAGTTAAGCGCGTTAATTTCACGCTCAAATCAACCGAGCTCTGATTGTTCTTCATTGTTTATCTCAGCTGAAGTGAAAGAAGAGCTACTGGCAGAAGGAAAACTCACCACGATCACGTGCTTGCACTTGAGCTGATCCTCTGCAGCCTCGAGCAGAGCCACAAAAGCCTGCCTACTGCCTTCACCAAGATGAGGCGGCGCAGCAACGTACAGCGTGTCTCCGCGCAGCACTGCGTCCCACGACTGGGAAGAGGCGGGGCTGCGTGGTGGACTGCCAGCGCCCGGAGTTGCGCGGAATGTTAGCCGGAGTGGGGGTGATGTAGAGGAGTTCGGCTGATCCCCTAAAAGACAACAGAAATCTCCAATTTTTCGCCCAAATCGGCCTGTTGGTGAAAACCCCCCACGAATATTCCCCTGAAGATGCAAGACAGTTTAGGGAAATGCTTACCTGGACTGCCCCTGTGTTCCCCAGGGGCATCAGGACCACCACAGAGGCCCGGCACCCAGAGACATGTTGTAGCATTCGGCCTCAGTAACGGAAGCGGCGGAGCGCTTCTTGCTCAGCAGCGCACTTCTGCAACAACAAAAACAATGCTTTTAAGTTTGCCTGAGCCCCTCTGAGCAGCGCTGCTCACTCCTCCAGGTCATGGTTAAAATGAGGGAAGGTTAGCGCATCCATGAACACTGTTGGACCACCAGAAAACAGCCAACATTCACCAGGCAGCGCCAAAATGGACTGGATTGTTTACTAGCCAGATATTGGAAGGCGAATAGAATAAATAATTTGTGACGTCAGGACAATTTATTTTGTTTGTTATGATTTAAGACGATTTAAGGTGAGGTGATTTTTTCCCGGTATTTTGTTGTAACCGTAAACTCTTTCGATTTTATTAATATAGTGGTGGACTTTGACTGTGTTAACTTAATTAATACTGATAAAATTATTGGACTTATAAAGTTTGATTTAGAAGAACTTAACGATGTGTTTTTTAACGTTACTCTATATATTATGTACACCAAATGGGGCGGTTTAATAATAACAATGTATCATTGAGCAAATAGATAGTTGGCTTAAGTTATTTTCATATGTGCAATGTGCAAATTTAATTAAAACAAATTATCAACGATTTTTTAACTTTAAAGTAACAGAAAAAATAAAATTACTATTGTAAGAGTCAAGAAATATTGAGCAAACGAATTGCTGGTATCTTCTGTTTCCATTTACTTTTTGTTTAACATGTCACACTAAGCAACACATGCAAATAATTGCCTTTTTACACTATTCCAACAAAAGGGGAATACCAACAACGTAGTTCGACTTTTTAGTAGGTAGTACTATGTGAATTAATTTCATTTTATCAGGCGTATAAAATACTAGGATTTGTAATCAGAAATTTTAAATATTTTAACAATAATACAACATTTTTTATTGCATTTTTAGTATTTAATGTCATAAGCACTCTTACTTATTATTGCCACTTGAGTGATGTTTATTATAAGTTTTACCGGTAAATAAATCTATGGAATGTATTTACTAATTTGAAAACTATCCAAATAAATGTATCGATGTATGCAAGGATATTCAATATACTGTCAAATATACAATAAACCAAACTTTTTAGGAGATTTATTTAATGGTCTAAGTTGCTTACTTAAATACTACGAATACAAAATCGAATACCTATTTAAGTTGATCAGAATAAATCATTTGTAAATTGTTATAAATTAAGACATACTCATATTTATCACTGTCTTTCTTTGTGCTAATAATTGGCAATGCTATTATTTTTGTTCCAACAAATTCAAACAATCCCTCTTAAAAAATTAAAAATTACTAGCCAAGGGCGTATAAAATGTACCTATGAATTTCTGTACGATACTATTTGTTTGTCATTTTTATCTAGAGCTTATATAAGGTTCGAAATGCACAAGAATGAAAAAAAATGATTGGCGGACTCGCGGTTGTTTATCTCGACAAATTATAAAATAATTATCATCAAACAATAAACAAAACCACCTAACCTTAAATCTTAATAATTATTAAAGCCAATTTCTATTAGTTTAATGCCCACAAATCGCAAAACTTATTCAATTGATTATTCAAAGCATTCGTGCATCAAAAAAGTATATTTTTATGGGTAAGATTTGCCAATTTTTGCTGCGTAGTGTAGGTATAAACAGCTAAAATTCGTCAGTGATACGAAAATAAACGGTTTGACGATGAATGTCGTAAGATAAATTATACCTACTAAGAACAGTTCAGGAAAACAATGTAAAATTTCGCAATTTGCTGATGCTTTGCTTGCATCAACGCACCGCATTTTTGAACGCGCCAAGTTGCGCTTTACGAAGCTGCAAAACAACTCAATCACTCCCTGATTCTAAATTAAACTAAACTTTTTTATGTCGGCGCGCTTGAGTTTATTTCTACTGAATCATCAAAGTTTAATTGGCACTGTTTCTTCTACTTGAGCCCTTTACCTCTTTAGAATATCGAAATTATGTTGAAGCTAATATTTTCCAAAATAGTTTATTGACTGCTGAATTGGATGGAACTTCTTAGAAACCGAGACTAAACAATAAAGAGTTACAGGTGGAAACAACATGGAAAATGAATAATTGAATTCGTCAATAAAACCGCTTAATATTTACTGATAAAGCAGAGAGAAAGCCTGGCAAACCGAGGAGAAAACAACGGAAAATCACCGAAGGAAGTGGGCCTACTATATCGAGAAATCATGTCATAATCTAACAAGAACGCAGTTGTATTATGTAGCTTGTACATTGTAACAAACGAACAATTGGCTACTTTAAACAGAAACTTCAGATTTCAGATTATATTAAGTGGCTCAAAAGCTCTTCTGATAAAAGCAGTGACGCACATGCACCATCACCTGATTGCCGTAAAATAGAACTGATTATATTTGCACTTTTTGATATACAATAAAATCATGCACGAACGATAGGGGCTCATTTTTAGCAGGTTTTCTGGCAAAAAATTCAAACAAACCGCCCCGCAGACTTCGCTGCGGCCTACAGGCCGTTGAATTTTAATTTCCTTTTAAGGAAATTATTATTTCTGATTCGTTCACAAAACATGTTTTCAACAGAAAAACAAAAGTCCTCTGCAAATACTTAAAACTTATCTAATCTCTATCATTAAACCTAATTTGTTTTTGCTAAAGTTGTCTTTCATGAGTTAATGTCATTTTAATATAATACGATTAATATTAAACACAGTGCAGTGCTTCAAGCAGAAAAACGGCCGTTTAAATCTACACATACGTGGTTTAAAACAGTAAATATGAGATCTTTACTGTGGAAAAAACATCAAAACGCTCTCAATTTCTACGTAGGAATTTGCCTTTTTATGGCATCAAGCTTTACGTTCATTCTTCAACCATAAATCGCTTGAAGCTACGCAGTTATTATTGATGCACCTACCGATAACAGATAGCCAAACAACCGAATCCGGCCTACCGTATCGATAGTAGGCTTTAAAGCGGCTCAATTCAATAGTGAATCTTTTCAACTCGCGTAAAGACTCACAGTTCATGCGGTCAACTATTTAAAGGGTTTGACCTCTAGAAATCGTGACGTTGGCTTGTTTTTGTTATCGCGTACCAGAAAATACGTTTAACTAAACAGAAAGTTCGTCGTTCCAAACTGTTCTGAAGGTTGATTTGACCACCTTGGTTGGAAAAAAACATCAAAAAAAATCAAACAAAACTACTCACGCATTGCAATTACTACTCATTATGGCTGGCATCTTTAAATTATTATCGTCACAATTAAAATCACTAGTAAACACTTCGTTTAAAGTCATAAACATAATTAAACTGAGGGGAACAGAAAAGGAAAAACTTCTCACAATTTTCACAAACTTTCTTTTGTAGGAAACACTTTCCGAAGAAACCTAAGCGAATGGCGACTGCTAACAGACTGACATTCACATGGAAACACATAGAATGTCATGAAACGTGGATCGAATTCACAACACTGATGCCAAATGAAGCGAATAATACGCAGAAGGCGTGGCGCATGGGCGCGGCTGGATCTGTTTAACGACCAGCTAGATCGATAAACTGTGATTCATAAACGGGCACAAACCAGGCGTGATTGGACAAGTTAATTCTTGCTTGAGGAAAATCGTATTATTATAATGAATACAACGTTTTTTGGAACAATGACATAAACAGTTTGTAGTCGGTCAACATAACCCACCTAAAAAAGTGAAGTGTTTTCAAACGAAAAATCGCGATTCCAATAAAAGAAATAATCTACTACTGCTGCAAAGGCACACAACAGTATGTATGTAGTACCACATTCCAGAAACTCGAACCCACGGCAATCTAACCTGCAATGATCCGCTATGCCATTCTGTTGGTTATCTCGCTAATTCTCTTCCTAAACGGCTTCTTCCCTCTACCCCATACGAATTACAGCTTCCCTAATCAGCCTCCAACGCACATCAACTCGTTTAACGTCACGGACCAGTACAGGCCCCATTTCACCAAAACAGTCCTAATAGTGATTGACGCGCTAAGATGGGACTTTGTGACGGCGCAACTGATGCCTTTAGCCGCAGGCCTGATGAACAGCCAGGGCTGTTTGAGCAAAGTATCGGTTGAAAGCCCGACAGTGACTCTTCCCCGAATTAAAGCCCTCACCACTGGGAGTGTGCCACAATACATGGATGTAGTGATGAATTTGGCTTCCTCCGAAGTTCTGGCGGATTCTTGGCTGCATAGCGCGAAGAAAAAGGGGCTGCGCATAGTGTTTTATGGCGACAACACCTGGGAGAAGCTGTTCCCCAACGTGTTCACCCGATCGGAGGGCACAACATCGTTTTTCGTTTGGGATTTCACTGAAGTGGACGACAATGTTACCCGAAATGTTAATCTGGAGTTGGAAAGAAGCGACTGGGATGTGATGATTCTGCATTATTTAGGTAAGGAAGCTGCTATTCTCTGTCTTCTTACATGTTTCCAAGGCTTATAACAACTTTGGTGTCTGATCGCCCCAGGGCAAGAACGCTCGTGTTACGTCTTTGCATATTTCTGATGTGATTATTTGTAAGTTTTTGTCCTCAGTGTCTTTATGCGTTGCAATGGATAACCGTTTTTAGGTCTAGACCATATTGGCCACGTTTTGGGCCCATTTCACCCGAAAATGACCGCAAAACTCAAAGAAATGGATGACATTATTTTCAGAATCCAGCAAACAATGGCCAATGATACCCTAATTCTGGTGACTGGCGATCATGGAATGAGAGATGCTGGAGGTAACAAACAGCCCAAACTAGAGCGAAATTTCCTCATTCCCTCATGTTTAGGGCATGGAGGGACATCGTCTGCAGAAGTCACTGTTCCATTAATAGCCATTGGGCACGACTGCGAAAACGCTTCATTCCAGCAGACCGACATTCCGGCCAATTTGGCTGTTTTGCTTGGGATCAACATTCCGGTGACCAGCATTGGAAAGTTGGAGAAGCCGTTTTTGCATCGTCTACATTTGAGGGAATATCTATACGCCCTTAGATATAACGCGCAGATACTTTTGGAGAAAAGCAGTCTGTGCAGAGGTGCTTTCCTCAATGCAACGGATTTTCATGAAAACTACCTAAAGCACCAACGGGCTGCTGATGGGGAACTGGCTAAGCGCCTGTATGAAGAGTGCTCAGACAAAATCACTGAAGAACTGTTCCTGGCCTCCAGCAAACAGGAAATGCCCCTGCTGTTCGTGGCCCTGTTATCAATGTTTTACCTGTTTCTACTTCTGCTGAAGCCGTCCATTCTAAAGCAAAGTAAACTGGAATTCCTGCTCCATCTTTGCTTAGTCTGCCTGCAACTTTTCGCCGCTTACCAGGTTCTAGTTTACATAACAGGGGCTATTTTGGCTGGTTTAGCTCTGTTGAAACTCAGACGTCTTCTTCGCGTTACAAAGTTCCCTCGAGCAGTGCCCGACTTTTCAGTTTTAACCTGCCTAGTGCATCCACTCACGTTTATTTCTACAAGTTTCATTGAAGAGGAGCACTATTTCTGGATATTTGTCAGCGTTTCTTTCATTTTAGGCCTCATTCTTCAGCGAAATGGGCTTCTTCCTGTTAATAACGCCAAACTTCTTCTGCTGCTAGCAGGATTGAGATTCAGCATGGATTTGAATTCGACAGTGGAAAACTCTGTGCAAAGCCAAAGCAATTGGGCAAATCTCTTGAACTATGAAGAAAGCCTGGTTTACTTTCACGCCTTTTTCGTGTCCAGTTTGGTGTTAGTTTTGGCGACGTTGTACTTTGAGCAGGAAAAAGGGGGAAACTTCAGTTCGCTGCTGCTCAGCGCTTTGACCCTATGCCTGATATATCTGCTGAAAGTTTCTGCACATCACAACACTTGGCTGGGCAAAGCGATTTGGGCTTTGATAGTCCTTCAAAAACTTTTTCCAAGCGTTTCCTGGACGGAAATTTGGATACTATCAAGCACTTTGCTAATTAAACCGCACAACGTTGTGCTAATTCCTCTAGGCGTATACAGTGCCAATCAACTATCGGCTGTGATAAAAGACTGTTTCTCCTTAACGGTGGCAAGTTATTTGCTCTCAAATTGCTTCTATTTCCTGCAGGGGCACAGAAACTCCTTAGCAAGTGTCGATGTTTCCATAGGATACACTGGCTTGAATGACTATTACCCTTTTCTGGTCATTTCGCAAGTTTTAATGCACACTTACACGTTTCCAGTATTATTCCATTTGATACTGTTCCAAAAGGTTTTCGAGCAGGATTTTGGGGCGAAGTTTTGGAACACCATTTTAACCATAAGGACCTCGGTATTGTTTTTCACCGGCCTAGTAATGATCCTTTTCAGACACCACCTGTTTATTTGGTCAGTGTTCGCCCCCAAGCTGTTCATAGAGAGTGTGCATACAGCCTTTATGTTTATTGAACTTAGTTGTTGGTACTTGAACAAGTGTGTTAAGAAGGTTTTATGCAAATAAACTATTTGCCATTACCTTAGGATTAGTATCACTTAAACTGTGGCGTTTAGTCTTCGGGTTTGTCGGGTGGGGGGCCGCACGGTTGCAGCATTTTCTCCATTAAGTTGAACCGCACTCGGGCCTTGGATTCGTTCTCGGATAACGCAAAATAGCTGAGCAGATCTGCATGTCCCAAGTAGCTGGAATAGCTGTCTCTATGCTGGTTTACCAACCATTCAAATTTGGTGGTATCCGCATGGCCAGTCCCTATGTACTTTGACTGGAGGTGTTCCAATTGACTGTGGATATTGTAACGGTCACCCATTCTGTGATTTTATCTGGGAAAAAACTCTTTGTTAACTTTCTCTGCGACGACAAATACAAATTTCCAATAATTTACCTTTACAGTTGATTGTTTTTCTAATGTTTGCCTTGTGCGTTGACAACAAATGACAGAAATGGGAAAAAGTGGGGTTGTGGTCCCAGAGGGTCAGAGTGTTGAGCGGTACAATTCGGCATCTATGGATGGAGGCTTGCAAAAAAAACTGGCTGGAAACTTTAATTTTCAGACTCGCGCTTAAACAGCAGCAAAAAATCAGCATTCAGTGCGATTTCAATGACAATTTCTCAGTTCTAAGCTACAAACGTTCGCTATGTTAAGGAAAATTTTCAGGTTCGCACTTAACACCCTGTAGAAAAAAAACTAAGTATTTGTCCCATCAAACAAGGGGCAAGGGGCAGTTACATGGTGTATACAGAAATAACATGAGAATATAAATTGAGCAACAAATGTCTATTGCGAAAATACAAAAATGTTGGCACAACCACAAACATACGTAATTTAAACAGTAAAAATAATCGAGTGAACATCTAAAATACTAAAACCGGACACGAGAAAACCATCGGGTATTTTTCCAGATAATGTTAAAATGAGTGGTAAGTGTGTGTGTATAGATAGATAATTTTAATAAAAACTTTCAATCACAAATAGTAGCTATATACAACGGACGTATCGAGTTACATTTCATTGAACATTCAGAGAACACCTTTAAGCTTAACTGGATTAGTTTTGGTACGTGTTTTATAAAATGGACACAGTTTTTGAGTATACAGTTGCCTTAAATCACACTCTAGAAACTAATATTAATATTGATATTATATTTGCAGGCAAGGTGTGTTTTTGGGCAAATTTCTTTGCAAAACAGACAAAATGTTTAAAACGCGCCGTAACATTCGTCCTATTCAAATAGTCGGACTTATGAACAATTTAAATTACTCGTTTACTAGTAGTTTAAACTGTGAACTTACCTTCAACTATTAATTATTGCTTAACACCTTGCATGCAGAATGAGCCAAACATGAAAATTCCTTAGAATCAGCAAGAAATGTTCGGAGTTTTCCATACAGTAGCTGCCCTTTACCTACTCACACATATTTACAAAACTACTAGAGTACGAATAGCTGTCCAAAGATGAGCCATTATAAAATATACAGTAGAACTAAATGAAGAAAACAGGGGAAATAAAAAAATAAAGATAATGGCACATTTCCACAGCGTCTCGAGCGAAAGTGCTGCCTGCTAAAAGCGCTTAAATCTGTGTAAAACAGATAGTAAAAAAATATAGTTTATGAGTATAAAAGACGTAGATAATTCGAGGTATCGAAACCGTGTTCAGAAGGAAAAGCCAACTTAGTCTAAATTATGCATTACGATGAAAATCCCACATTGGAGAAAGTATTTATACACAGTCTTCGTTGTTCTCCAGATATATAAATATATGCTGCTGCTTAGCTTGAACTGCAGGCTCAGTGTTGAACCTGAACATATAAAAAGAACGAAAAAGCGCCCCAATTTCTTTAAAAAATTAAACAGCTCTCGGCATTCGCGGACAATTTAAAGCTCTTCTAGCGGAAGCGGTGGAGTTTCAGCTGAGGGATGCTCCAGCAAAACAGCTTTTTCCTCCCGGCCACTAGTAGAACCGTTGTACATGGATTCGTAGACAGGATTAGCGAAGTTTCCAGACTAAAATAACCACGCGCTCGATTAGCTCTAACAATTCCTCATTTACATTTAGTTAAGTTTTCCGGGCTTTGAAGCCGTGGTCTATGGGAATTTCTTCCTGACGTTTCGGCCACAACTGCGCTGGACATTATCAAAGGCGATGAGGCAGTGGGCGAAGTGATCTCCCGTGCTTTCCGAC
>NW_026017111.1:1007146-1008238 GCF_020466585.1 Dendroctonus ponderosae
AAAATTTTCAGATTCGCACTTGCCCCCGTTTATAAGTTACGATTTTTTTACGGGGAGCGCGTCTTTGGCTGGAAACTTTTATTGTTAGACTCGTGCTTTAACAGTAAGCAAAATCACAATTTCGTAGCCATTTTGTTGCCCGATATCGTCGTAAGTGGCTTTTCCTGTGAGACTTAAAAGTTAGAATGCAGATTTGAAATTCTTATCCTCAAAGATTCCTGCAGCTGGTGGTTTGCACGAACGCAGAGCAAATGTTTGCGAAATGTCGCGAAAAATTCACTTCTTCGACCGCCTAAAGGCCCGAAGAATCTGCAATATAATCGACAAGAGAAAGTGTTTTGTGTAGAAATTCGCCCAAACGCGAAATTTTTCATTCCTAATGGACCAAAGTATCGTTTTTCCAGTGACAACCCGCACTGTTGCGTCTATAAAAATTCGGGGGTGCATAAGTTTGCCACAAATTGACAAAATGTGCGATTGAATTGAAATTGCAGGCATTTGTAGAAAAGTACACGCCATTGGAACAGCCGTCTTTCGAAAGGGGTGGATTTTTGAGACACCGATATTTATTCGAAAGCGTTCCGCTATTGAGAGCTCCACACGGTTTTTCGAGTAGAAATTCGCACAAAATCAGCGGAAATTCGAATCAGCTTGAAAACTTCAGTGCTCATAGACAAAAGCATCCACTTCCCAGCCCAATTTCAACGGTTTTTTAAAAACATTTTGCAAGTCCAGTACATTTTCGTGCGGTTGAACATTGAAAAATGATTCTTCAACGCGTGATGTTAGTTGTTACCTGCAAATGGGCCGACCATCAGCTTTCAACAGTTGGCAGACTCCATTGTTTCGGCAATAGTTCTTACAGGGATGATCGTTTCCAATGTAAATCTGGCATTTTTCGCCGCCCCATTGATGCGTGCAATTGCAAATCGACCATTCCCGGACTTGAACGCAAACGCCGCCGTTTTGGCAATCCGCATTTTGCTGGCAAACTTCCGTCGACCCCAAAACAGGTTTCTCGCAGATCGGACCTATAAAAACAATTTTTTATTCGCATGAATCAAAAAGTGCCATTTTGCGAACAGAAGCGAT
>NW_026017111.1:1009237-1011298 GCF_020466585.1 Dendroctonus ponderosae
TTGCATATACGTCATACGGCAAAAAGACTTAATAATTATTATCAATATGACTTTTTGATCATTACGACTTAGTACAGATACCCAGCCAAAATGTGGTAACTGAAATATTTTTAATCAGATACGACAATATGACTTGGTAATTATCAATACGGCTTTTTGAGCTGGGAACTGGTAGATTTTTGCAGATAGGACATATAAATATCATTGAAAACCCGTATTCTAAAGGTGATAAGTAAAGCAAACTCTGTTAAACCAGTATACCGCAAAAGCTGAAAAAGTGAAAAATTGCAGATACGACTTCTTGCCTTAGCAGGGCAGAGTTGAATCACAAAATTCCGTAAGTACCTGACACATTCCCATGTTGCAATTAAGAGGGCATTCGGGAGGCGGTGGCATGTAGGGTTTACACGTAAAATTCGCATTTATAAAGCCATCCGGACAGACGCAGTTGGCCCCTTTGGGTGTGAGCAGGCAGAACTCGTTGTTGTCGCAGAAATCGTTGCAGTAATTATTCAGTTTCGGTCGCTTGTTTTCTTGAAGAATCAGAATGTCCGAAATCCTGAAAACAAAATGATCCAAACTGAAACCACTCGAATCATTCAGGTTCGCTTCAATGCACACCTTGTTAGACCGCGACCCAGATAAACCACATCGCCCGTTCCAAATTTGTTCATTCTGATCACGTCGTGCTTCTGATAGGTGGTGATGAACAAACTGTCCTCAAAAACCTCCAACTTGTACGGTCTGATGCCGCTGGCCGCATCAAAGGTCTTCACCACCTGCCTGTTCTTGCCGTCGAATCTCACACTTTCCACTTTGGAGGACTTCGGGTCGCACCAGTAGAGTCTTTTCGTCGGGTAATCGATCGCCAGACTTGTGGGCCATTGCAAATTGTCCACCAGCACTTTGCGATTGAATCTGCCCGCAGAAGAGGGGTTTAAAGATCAATTATTAACTGTGCAAAACAGCGAAACTGTTAGAATAAGACTATAATCAAAATGCTTTTAATATTATCAATCATTGTACATTCAATTCCAAATCAAAATCAATTCCTGGGCTTCAGTCATTTATTGTCTATTTATCAATTAAAGTTTCGGTGTTTTCCACCATCATCAGTTTCTATGTGTAGCGTTGTTGCTACTTTAAGCCTTGGCATATGTTTTCAAAAACATATGCATTGACGTTTCGCAAACACGAGTGGCTTGCATTTTCAGAAGTGGTTTGCTTGAACGCTTACTCTATTCTCATCAGAACCCGTTCAGTTCTTCCGCTGAGCTGGAGAGGAGGAGGATCTACAGGACTCAATCAGATGGGTAAACGAGGATTTTTGCGCGAAACCTTCAAAATTTCAGTTCATTTGCAGCGAATCTTGAATTTTGACAAATTTTTTGAAAAAACTAAAATTGAAAAAGTTGAAAAAACCATGTTTCGATTAAAAATTCAGAACTTCTGACTTAGAAAAAAAGCTGTGCTTTAATTTCTCACCGCGAATAGAGAACAATTGTGATACAAAACTGGAAAAGATTCGTTCAAATCGTAGGAAGTTTCTGAATTTTGTCAGGTGAAATGATTTGAAGATAATCATCGGAAATCAAAAAATAATAATTCAAAACTCCATATGCGTCCGGGCTATTAAGAACCGTCACCGTCCAATAGGAAAAAAGGATTGGCACCACAACGCCAAATACACAGCAGCGTGTCTGAAGGTTTTATCAAAACTGCTTTCCTTTCAGTACTTGACTGTGTAGTCCGAGTGCAAACTTATACAAATGTCAACATGAGTGTACGAAACTGAACACTCCTTTAAAAAATCCATTTTCTAACCCAAATCAAGTTTAATCTTGCAATTGTTTTCAAAAACATATGCCAAGGCTTAAAGTAGCAACAACGCTACACGTAGAAACTGATGATGGTGGAAAACACCGAAACGTTAATTGATTGCACTGTGTTGTTCTTTATCATTTATCTATATATCAGACTATGAAGGCTTTCACGGCCGGTTAAATCACATTTAGGAATGTTTTCCGGGCTTTGAAGCCGTGGTCTATGGGAATTTCTTCC
>NW_026017111.1:1012297-1013753 GCF_020466585.1 Dendroctonus ponderosae
TCAAGACTAGTGGGTTGGCAAGTTCCGCCGTTCTGGCACAATCCATCGCACTGATTAATCTCGCACTTTTCCCCAGAATATCCTGAATGGCAGTCGCACTTAATCGAGCTCCTGAGACTCACCACTTGTCCATGCGGGCCGCAAATGGAGGCTTCGCAACGCTCCCCACTGTACCCTGCAAAATCGTCCGATTTAACGGCAATTCAGCTAGTGAGCGGAAGAACCTACCAGGTGAACAATTGCAAGTCCGATTGCCATCGTTGACCACACAAGTCCCATAGTTGCCGCACTCAAAGTTCGTGCAATGTTGGCACCGGAAGCCCATGAATCCGTCCTTGCAAACGCAATAAGGAAGCACCCCATTCAACAGCTCACATTTTCCGCCGTTGTTGCAAGTGATGGAGCAGGAAGGGGGTGTGCGTTTTTCGCAACGCTCCCCATACCATTTGTCAGGACAGATGCACTTTAGCGGCGGTTTTGCTGCAATTTTTCAAACACAATCAGTCCGATTCAGTCCCAGGCTGATTTGCCAGCAGGAACGTACTTAGAGTATCGCCAGGTGCTGGCATCGATGCTCTCGCCTTGCCCAACATGCAAAATCCTCCATTCTGACAAAACTGCGAGCAACGATAATGCTGGCACCGTTCACCGGTATATAAAGGTGGACAGACGCATGCCGGTGTGGTTCCTTTTTCGATCTGGGAAAAATAGATCGTTTAATATCACAAAGACAACATTCAGTATTAACAGAGCGTTTTCTGTTCAACTAGCACCAGATTGTGATTTTTTTCTGCTATTTAAACGCGCCTAAAAACTGCTCCTTCAGAGCAAAAGCGCGCTCTTCTTGAAAAATTCGTAACTACTAATCTGGAGCAAGTTCCGACTTGAAAGCTTCGCATGATATAGCAGACATCTGCATCTCCAAATTGAGAAATTTGCATTGAAATCGCACCAGATTTTGATTTTTTTCTGCTATTTAAACGCGCCTAAAAACTGCTCTTTCAGAGCAAAAGCGCGGTCTCCTTGAAAAATTCGTAACTACTAATCTGGAGCAAGTTCCGACTTGAAAGCTTCCCATGATATAGCAGACAATTGCATCTTCAAATTGAGAAATTTGCATTGAAATCGCACAAGATGTTGATTTTTTTCTGCTATTTAACCACGCGCTTAAAAAATGATGTTTTAACTTTTTTAAAAACTTTGTAACCGCTAATCTGGTGCAAGTACGACCTAACAGGACAGTTCTGCCCTGCCAAGACAGGAAGTCGTATCTGCAAAAACGAAGTTTTGAGATATCAAGCAATTTGTAAATTATGACATGCCATCTTCGCTTATTTGCAAAACTGTTCTTTTTTAAGATCTCACTGTGGACTTCACGTTAATAAACTTACACAAGAAATCTTAAGGTTGTAAATTTCGGGATTTGATAAAAAAATTGACTTTTGTTAGATACGAC
>NW_026017111.1:1014752-1015952 GCF_020466585.1 Dendroctonus ponderosae
ACTTTTATTCATACATTAAGAGTGTGTCCACTTTATGTCACCAACAGAAACATACCCGTCCATATCAGCTCGGGCGATGATCGGTACTGATCCCAATTGGGTCCAGAACATCAGTCCATCGCCCGGGGACACCACAATATCCCGCGCCTTCTCCACGTTGGTGCTCAGCAGGGTGAAATTGAATTTGCCCTCACAATCCGCCACCAAAAGCCGCGTGGAGTCGCTGACGTAAATCCGCCTGGCAATCCAGTCCAGGGCAACACCTCGGGGATCATTTAGATTGCTCAGAACCGTTCTGGCCACGTCAGCATCCCGGTTGCTTCTTCTCTCGTCGCTGATCTGGATCACCATGGCTTGCACGCGCTTGTTTTGGTGGTCCGTCCAGTAAGCCTCTGCCTGCTTCTTGGCGTAGAGAATATCGACAGAGTCAACCTGAAAATCAGTAATCACCGGGTTATTGATTGAACTTCGCCCCCCCGGTTTGAGCATCTAATGTGAAATTTACAGGAAAATGTTCAATGGAAAAGTTGTAGGTATTTAGGTCTAGTTTGTTTTAAGATAACACCAATTGGTACAGGGTGTCTCAAATTGAGGTGGCAGTGTTTTAAATGGAATGCTTGKATGTACCTTGTATCCAGGTGCGATCGCTTGGGTCTTTTTCATTTTATTGACATCGCCAATTTTGTATGGGGAAATCAGCCGCAGTTCCGCTTCCGAAGCCAGCACCAGTTCAGCTAAATCGCCTTCAGCTTGACATTGGCCGTTGCGCATGATCAATCGGTAGCCAGCCACGCATTTGCAATGCGTCTCATTGACTCTGGACTGAAACTGGCATTGAGCAAAAACTGCGCGAACAAACTGCTCAACGAGAAAATCACCTCAACGCAAATTTGTGAACAACTGTTCCACTTGCATGGCGTCGAATCGCAGTCCAGTTCGTCGCTGTTGTCCTCGCAGTCGTTCTTGCCATCACATCGCTGGCCTTTGTCGATGCATCGCTTGTTCTCGCAGGTGAATTGGCCGAAAGGACATCGACCGAACCTGCAAAATTTCCATACTGATTACTCTGGGAAAATCGGATTTTCAAGGCGCCTACAAACTAACGCGCGTCTGCTCTATATATTTTAACAATTGCAAGATTAAACTTGATTTGGGTTAGAAAATGGGTTTTTTAAAGGAGAGTGTTCAGTTTCGTACACT
>NW_026017111.1:1016951-1018111 GCF_020466585.1 Dendroctonus ponderosae
ACAATTTGCAAGCTTTCGCAAGATATAGCAGACACTTGAGTCTGCAAACTGAAAAACTTTCATTGAAACCGCACTTGACCCTGATTTTTGCTGCTGCCTAAAAGCAGGTAGAAAAATAACAAAAAAACACCCAAGTTGAACGGTGTTGTCACCTAAACTCAGATTCTGAGCAATTCCTAGGGGTGCAATTCCACTCGTCGGATCCATCGCCGCAATCGTTATCGTAGTCGCAATGCCATCTTCCCGGGATGCACTTGTTGTTGTAGCATCTGAAGTAGGTTGGCTCGCAGGTATGAAACTCCGCTTGGCTGCAAGTGGGAGGCTCGTCTTCGTACTCGCCACAATCTGGATCGCCGTCGCACTTCCAAGCCAGCGGAATACACCTGAAAACATTTAAAATGTGCATTGCGTTCGTTCGCAAGTCGCACACTCACCGTCCAGAGTTGCATCTAAAATGATCAGGTCCGCAGGTCCGAGCCTGGCATTCTTGCATTTCGTCCGAACCATCGTTGCAGTCGTCGTCTTTATCGCACACCCACACCGATGGTATGCATTTATCATTCTTGCACTTGAACTGCGTGCTGGGACACGTTACGGGTGGACAGTCCAGCTCGTCCTCTCCCAGAGGACAGTTGGGCACTTTGTTGCAGCGCATATTCAGCGGAATGCAACGCGGAGAAACCGTAGCATTCCCTTCACATCTGTCGATTGAGAGTTTGTTCGCAGGAATTAGTGAGAAATTCCACTCATTTCTTGGCCTCACCTAAACTGCGTATTTAAGCAAGTGTACTGGTCACAATTGCTCTCGTCCGAGTTGTCTCCACAATTATCGACTCCATTGCACAAATCGCCGGGATGAATGCACTGTCCGTTCTTGCACTGATACTGTCCAGGCAGGCACTTGAACGGCGGACAGTCATCGGGCTCATCGCTACCTGTAGACGCCAAACAATCCAACAAATTATCAAAAGAGATGTACTTTCGAGGCCATTTCTTGAAACTAATGGGTTTTTAGGCCCTCGTTGGGTAGAATTTCTTCTTGACCCGTTCAGTTTTTCCGCAGAGCTGGAGAGGAGGAGGATTTACAGGACTCAATCAGATGGGTAAACGAGGATTTTTGAGCAAAACCTTCAAGATTTCAGTTCATTTGCACCGAATCT
>NW_026017111.1:1019110-1021400 GCF_020466585.1 Dendroctonus ponderosae
TTAGCTGGTCCAGTTTTTGCGAAATGGACATTTGAAACGCCAGGTGCAAAATTCGGTGTTTCGCCCCTTGGCTCAATGAAAAATCCCCACAATTTACATTGACTTGCCACCCACCTTGTCTCCATCGCAGTAGTACGAACGGTTCACGCAATGACCTCCTTTGCCGCACTCGAACTGTTGATCAGTGCAGGCCGTCCTGGTGTTGCAACCTCCTGCCGGATTTTCGTCTTGGCCGTTTTCGCAATCAACCTCTCCATCGCACATCCAGCTCTTGGGGATGCATCGGCCTGTCGCGTTACATCTAGAAAAATCGCCGGCATATACAGAGTGTTTGAAGTAGACAGCCTGCATCGTTACCTGAACTCCTGCTGGGTGCATTCCGTATGGTTGCAATGTTCAGTTTCATCGGACTGATCGGGACAGTCAGGAGTACCGTCGCACTGCCAGGACTTTGGGATGCACTCGCCTCCCGTCACACACATGAATTTGTTGGCTCTGGAAAAACTAGTCACGCTTGAGCCCTTTTCGTTGAACAAAACCCATTTCTCACCCGCATTGGTGTTTGCAGTCCAACTCGTCACTCTGGTCATGGCAGTCTGGCACTCCGTTGCACACCCAAGAGGTCGGAATGCAATTTCCGTCGCTCACACAACGGAAATGATTGGCTGGACACGCCATCCCGGTCACGCCGCAGTTTACCTCATCGGACCCGTCCTGCAAGCAGCCGAATGCGTAAGCCCAAACAGCAACAACCCCCGCTAAAACATCTCCAACCTGACAATCCAGCTTGGTGTTGCAGCGCGCAGTCAAATCGATGCAGGCGCCCGACTGGCACTGCCACTCGCTCAACCAATCGCACGCCTCCACTCGCTTTGGACACCCTGAAAAAGTGGCGACAGTGAGGCTGGTTGAGTGGCCTCGCAGGAACGCATACCGATTTCATCCGAATTGTCCCAGCAGTCGTCCTCGCCGTCGCAAAACCAGTCTTTGTGGATGCAGTTGGTGGTGGAGTTGCAGTTGCGGAAGTCCGCGTTATGCAGGAGGGTACAATTGGGCATCGGACAGCCGATTTCGTCGGAATTGTCCCTACAATCGGGATCGGCATCGCATTTAACCAGTCTCGAGACGCACTCGCCGTTGGTACATCTGAAAGAGATCCAGTCAAAAACGTCCGGGAGTCGTTTGAGGCTCTACCTGAAATACTCGTTCTCGGGACATCGGCATTCCAGCTCGTCGGACGAGTCGCCACAATCGTCCACTCCATCGCAAGTTGCATTCATGGGCACACATTTTTTATTGCGACACTTCAGCCAGCTGAGCGGACAAGTGCGGTAGCTGCAATAACCAGCCTCTTCGTCGGAACCATCGGCGCAATGGGAGATTCCGTCGCAAGTCAGATGGAAGGGCACACAACCACCATCCGAACAGCGAAAACTGAAAAATCACACCAAAATACCGTTCAGAGCTTACAATGAGTTTTTCCCACTGATGCAATAATAATCTCCTCAAAATTTAGCCCGGTAGCACTATTTTAGAGGGTGCCACCAGCGCTAATTTTCGGGTTTTCTCGTTTCTTTTACGTTGCAATGTTGATCGATTTATCTTGGAACACTGCTTGACCAGTTTGGTCACCAGTTTTACATTTGTCCACTGCAGAGAGAAGTTTTGGTGCTCATATTTGAGATGTTCCAACCTTCTCATTTTTTCGGGTTTGAACAACTAGCTTGCCGTGCTTGTTCTACTTACAATTAGTACATTTTTCTTTTGAGTCTTTTCCTTCTTCCGCCAACTTTGAATCAATGCTAAGCCTGCATCCAGGTCGTCCTTTTCGCCTTTGTGGAATTGAAAATGTTTTGTCTTTTTTAATTTTTTTATTGGTCCATGGCATTATCATCTAGTGTTTCAAGGGCCAACTTTTTTTTTACTTTTTTAGACTCGCGCTTGAACAGCAGCCAAAAATCAACATTTAGTGCGATCTCAATGAAAATTTTTCAGTTCTAGGATGCAGACGTTCACAATGTTAAGGAAAATTTTCAGGTGCGTACTTGCCCCAGTTTGAAAGTAACGATTTTTTACGGAGAATGCGTTTTTCGCTGCAAAGTTTTATTTTTAGACTCAAACTGCAGCAAAAAATCAACACTCAGTGCGATCTCAATGAAAATTTCTCAGTTCTAGGATGCAAATATTCACTATGTTAAGGAAAATTTTCAGGTTTGCAGTTGCCCCCGTTTAGAAGTTACGATTTTTTTACGTAGAGCGCGTCTTTGGCTGAAAACTTTAATTTTTAGAC
>NW_026017111.1:1022399-1024754 GCF_020466585.1 Dendroctonus ponderosae
TTTTACGGAGAACGCGTCTTTGGCTAGAAACTGTAATTTTTAGATTCTCGCTTAAACAGCAGCAAAAAATCAACATTCAGTGCGATTTCAATGAACATTTCTCAGTTCTAGGATGCAAACGTTCCCTATCGCAAGAAAAATCTTCAAGTGCGCACTTGCTCTCGTTTAGAAGGCTTAAAACTGTAATTTTAAGACTCGCGCTTAAACTGCAAGAAGAACTTATCCAAAGAATGAGACTAAAAATAGTTCTCATGTGACTAAGGGCCAGCCTAAATTGCTCACCTATCTTCCGTGTTGGTGCACTCGATATCCGTGTTGGTGCTGAAGCAGCGGCCGTCCGAATTGAGAATTCTGCCTTCTCTGCAGGAGCATTCCACCTGCGCATTGGCGGTTAGCTCGCAGTATTCCTCGCATCCCCCGTTATTTATTAGGCACTTATTCGAGAAACAATCCTCTGTGTCATTGGCCACTGCCACAATGCCCATCGGCCTGGAACAGCCATATCATCAGCACTCAAACGAGACTGTTTATTGCACCTACCTGGCAATGTCCCGCCGAATGGACACAAAGTACTGTCCAGTTAATTTATCGGCTCGCACTACTGCGTGCAAAATCCAGTCGGTCCAGTAGATAAAGTCGCCATATATGGCAAGCGCGAAAGGATGTTGCGGAGTTACTTTCGCCAGTATCACCCTGAAAAGTCAATTTGAGACTGAACTTGAGCCTTTGGACCCATCAATACCTTTTCGAGCCATCATATTCGCATCGTTCGATTTTATCCAGCCGGGCATCGCCCCAGTAAAGCTTCTGTGCCTTGTGGTCCAAAGTTAAACTGTTGGGCATCCGGATATCCGTCGAAATGATCGCTTCCCGCTCATACCTAAACAGCCAGTTGCTCAATCCGGAAGCTCGCAGGCTTTGCATGCTTACCCGCTAAAGTAAGCTCTTTCAACTGTGGGCTGATGAGCGTTCCAGTTCGTCCAGTACACTCGCTGACCGCAGGAATCCACCGCAATCCCTCTAGGCTTATCCTGCGAGCGCAGCCTAAGAGCAAACAAACATTCAACTTGCGTTCTTTTGCTTCATTGGTGCCACTCTACCTCACAACGCTTTCAACTGCGGACGAGTTGTAGATTTGATCGGTCAAATTCACGCGGTTGATCGTGGCGTCATTGTTGCAAGTCCAGTAAAGCGCGTTTCCCAGCTGGAACAGTGATAAGCCAACTGTTGGAGAAGGGAAATTCACATGCAAAAATTACCTGTTCATAGGCCAGCCCTTCTACTGAACCTTGCTTTTCCACAATAATCCGGTGGTCGCTGCCGTTGAAAAACACCGCGTTTATGGAGCCAATTTGAATGTCCGAGTAGAAAAGCCGTTGGTGTTTGTGGCTGAAGCTCAAGCCTTAAGCAGCAGCTTCGGTTAATTGAGCAATGCAATGATGAAGACTTCTGAAACTCACCAATGGCGTTTTTCAGGTAGGACGAGTTCTTTATGGGCGGATAAGGGGAGTTCATGAAGTTTTTATCGCCGGTCATGTGTATCGACTCGATGCTGAGTATTTTCGAAAACATGACGAAACTGTCGTACGGCTTGCAGGTTTTTCCGTCGTCGGAAGGCATTCCATGCGAGCACACGCACACGGCCTGAGTTCCGTTGAAGAGACAAAGTTGCTCGCAACCGCCGTTGTTTGTCGCACACACATTAGTTCCCCCTGGAATGGCCAGTAATTTACCGTGCTCGATTGCTCGATTTGGTTAAGCAACTCTCACCTTGTTTCCGCTTGGAGAAGATCTGAATATCACTGACCGAAGATCCCAAGTCTTGCTCTAGCAGAGTGATGTCGGACAGATTCGATATGGGCGCCTTACTTATGCTACCGTCGTGTTTAGTCGCGTCCATCCAGTAGAGAATGTCTTCGAAAAATGTAAGACTCACCGGCTTGGCCAGCGTGCTGTTGTTCAGCAAAATCTACAAATCGGACTGTAGGCAAGTGCAACTCATTTTTACTATGTGGAAACTGCCGCTTACCGAATGGTTGCCACCATCGTATTTAATTCGCTCGATCGTTGCCGATGAGGCGTCGCAAAAGTAAATCTGCTCATTATCCGAGTCCAAAGCAATGTCGCTGAACTTCTTGGGTTTGCTCAAAAGAGTCCGCCGATTCTGGCCGTCCAACGTCGCTATTTCCAGTCTGCAAAGCAATTATTAGACTAACTTTTTCGGGTTTTTAGGCCGTCGATCGCCAGAATTTCTTCTTGGCGTTTCGCAAGCACGAGTGGCTTGCATCTTCAGAAGTGGTTTGCTTGAACGCTTACACTGTTCTCATCAGAACCCGATCAGTTCTTCCGCAGAAC
>NW_026017111.1:1025753-1027491 GCF_020466585.1 Dendroctonus ponderosae
AAACGTCGAGAACAAATTCTACCGAACGACGGACTAAAAACCCTTTAGTTTCAAGGAATGGCCTCGAAAGTCTGACTCTTTTGAATTATTACACGGTAATTAGTGATGAGCAAAGCAAGACCACGACCAGACTCTCGTGTGTCGACCAAAAAGAATCGATCCAAGACAGTCCGGAAGCGCTACGAGAAAACAACGCCATTTTCCGCCCAATTTTGTCACGGAAAAGTTCGTTTGCTGCAAGAGTGCGAATGTAGGAAAATCCTTACCGATTCTGTGCGGCCCAAACAATAAGCCCCTTGACAGGATCCAAGGCGATTGCATTGGGCTTGATTGTATCGTTGGACAAAAGCACATGCTCTTTGCTTCCATCCAATCTGGACACACTGATGGTACCGCGTTTCGAGTCGCACCAGTACATATTTTCGGCCACCCAGTCGATTGCCAAACATGTTAACCAATCCACCGGAACGTTGTCGATAATTTCGTTCTGGTCCAATGGGAAGCTTCTTTCAGTGCCTGGAAAAACGATCAATCCAGCCCTAGTCCAACATTGGTTTCTATGGGTATTGACCCATAGAAACTTATACAGGGTGATTCAAAATTGGCGTCATTCCTCTGGTTGTTAAATTTAATTAATTAAATGTTTTAAATTAAACTCAGATATTTGCAAAAAACTAGATCACAAGGACAACAACAAAGTTTTTCAAGGCTATCTGCCTAATAGACATTTCGTAAATACTCCGGTAACCATGGTTAAACATGGAGCACAGGAAATACGTAAAAGAGACAGCCGGTTAGGATAACGGTGTCACCTTGCGGTCAATGTTGCAACAACACAGCCCCAAGAGTGCTGCCATCTTTTTGGGGCAAATGAGTACTATACCTAAATCGGTCACAACTGTCATCCAAAACCACCGGTTAAAGATTATGTATCATCGAGCAATATTATTGATCAAATCAAATACAATTCTGTTGTTCAGTGCTGCCCGTTTCACTCCAAACATCTTTGTGTCCCAATCACTGTGACTCTGGGCTCACATTTTGAGCAGCTTTTCGTGTTCGGTTCATTAACTGCTGCTCAATTTGAACCGGTGTTCGGAAAATCAGAAATTTAACGTGTTCTAGTGTCCTGTGCATATTCATACATGGAGTTATCGGGACAATTAAGTGTGCGGTGTTTGAGAAAGTGCAGTTGTGCAGTGCTTCAAGTACTCCTGGAAGGCGCAGCTGCAATGATCCCCAACTCCTGTTCCTCTAGGTCTGGAACCCGAGCACCTTTAGATTGTGTAAGTTTTTACAGCTTCTGCTATGTTACTGTGGCATTTTCCCATAACTAATCGCAAATTCGCTGTTGGTTTACATTTTGTGAAAGAAGCTTCAAAATAAGCCGCAGTTTGACAAATGCTTGTTATTATTGACAAAGGCTGTCTACCTGTCACTATCTGTTAAAGACAAAAAACGTCATTGCCGCTGTGACTTTTCCAAAATCCAAAAATAGTAGAAGAGTACTTTTTTATATCAAAAATTTGCGTAATTTGAGAAAAATATCGCAATTTTGCCTTTCGAACTCATGTAGCATCATATATCGGGTATATATTTATACAATATTGGCAGAGCATTTTTATATTGGGTCAATATTGTCAATTATTAGCCAATTTTACTCCAATATTAGCGTTTTTAACCAATATTGATGTATCTATACAAATACAATATTGGCAAAATATTTTTAATTTCCAGT
>NW_026017111.1:1028490-1030703 GCF_020466585.1 Dendroctonus ponderosae
TAAATAGTAAATAGTTACATACTTCGGTGTTTTGTGCCTGATTTTGTGCAATAATCTGTAACTCAACATGTAAGTACATATTATTATTACATAAATATAGTGATGGGTATCTTTTTGCCTACTCTTTTTTATATAATAAGTTCACAATTATTTACATGCCCTCATGTAAATTCATGATGGCATGTATTTGTTGTACAGTTGCTTATAATCCATACAAGCCGTACGTATATAAAACTCTGAGCTTTATTCGAGTTTTCGGATTTTCCCTGGCTAGTGCTGGAGATAGAGAGGGTGGAAGAGTCCAGGCCGGTGAGTTTTTTTTCGTTTAATAATGGTTTCATACAAGTAGACAAATAGCCATTATTTGTTTTGCAATTTTAGTAAAATCTGAGTTTATTTTATTTCTAGGAACCGATATAAAAATAAGATGTGCGCGTGATAGAAAATGTTTGTTATTTATTTAATATTCCGATTCCTCACAAAAAAATAATTGATAATAATATGTCATTGTTAGGGTTGAATGTTAAGTTAAAATCTCTTTTGCAGTCATACAATATCTTAATATTCATTTAAATTTGAAGTGAAAATGTTAGTCGGAAAATGTGAATGTATATATTTATTTTTAATTAAAATCGGATAATAAGAACTTGTTACGAGTTTTAAAAACTTATATACACGTGAATATAAGTTTTAAAAACTCATAACATGTTCTTATTATCCGATTTTAATTAAAAAGAAATATATATATATATAGTCACATTTCAATATTGGCGCAATAATTATTAACAATATTGAGCCATCCAGTATGTTGCATATAGCCAATATTGTACGAATATAAGTATTCCAATAGACTAACAATCCAATGTTAGACCTCTTCAAAATAATGCTTAATAACAAAGTTAAAATTCGATTTTCAACTGTTAATATCCGCTTGAAATTTTCGGAAAAAAATGTTTGAATATTTTCTCGTACTCTCTAAGTGGGCCCCCATCTACCATTAAAAGGATGACGCCAATTTTGAATCACCCTGCATTTTACGGCAAAAATACAAAATTTCCTCGAGTCCTCAACATACCGTCTCTTTTCATCTTGGTGACTTGCCCATGTTCAGTATCGGCCCAAAACAGCAAATCTTTGCTGGCAATGAAGTCAATGGGCGCCGCACTGGACACCTAAAAACCCAATTTAATGTTCAATTAAACTGTTCAAAGAAGCTTTAACGCCATTAATGCTGACCCTTGAAATCGGGCCCAAAACCCTCGTGGCATTTGACCCGTTTAAAGGGCGCCCCTGCAACTCCCAGCCGAGCGAGAAAAATATAAAATCGTCGATTCCAATGCACTTGTGGTCGTTCAATGGGTCCTGCTGATAGCCTGCAATTCATGATTGTTTTAGAATCGTCAAACTGCTGGGAAATTGGCAATTTTCTACCTAAAGCGCATCGGCATACATAGGAAAGTTCTGATCTGGGCAGGCAAAGGTGCTCGCAACCTCCGTTCAGCTGCTGGCAAACGTGTGAGCCTATTTGGTCTGCAGGGTCGTAGATTCGCAAAGCCAAAACGCCGCTGGTGTTATTTCTTAGAGCCTTAGCCGAGCTGCTTCCCGTTGTTTTATCGGCCACATAAATCGAGTGATCCACATCATCAGCGTAATAAATGCTCTTCTTATATACGGCAATTGTAGTCACTGTGGCATTCGCAGGAAGGTTCAGTTTTACTACATTTGTTCCGTCCAGTTTGGAGTAGATGATTTTCGAGTCGCTGACCCAATAAAGTCTGCAACAAACACCCGAAGTTTATTCGGCTCTAAATGAAGTCACTGAGGGAAAAGTTACCGATTGGCTTCCAAGTCCACCACTAGACTTTTGGCTTCGTCGCCCACATCTGGAACGAGGATTTTTCGCGATGAGCCGTCCATTCCGCTGCTTTCCAGATGCGCTGATCCATTTTCCCTGCCAATCCAGAATATCTTCCCTGCGGACGGTTGCACGGCCACAGAGAGAATTTGTTCGTTTTCCAGCAACATCATCACATATTCGCCGTTTAAGTTGGAGATTGCTAGGAAATAATCTGGGTTAATCGCTCCTGAAGCATAAAAACGGCGCGACGAATCATTCTTTACAAACTTCTTTTTGGGTATTTCGCCTCAAAAATTTTTGCCTTTAAAAAAGACAGAATTTCCTCACGTCTTTTATTACAGATTGATAAATAGTG
>NW_026017111.1:1031702-1036244 GCF_020466585.1 Dendroctonus ponderosae
GAAATCAAAAGAAAATTTTCGTCTACTGACCTGGAGATATGAGGACAATCGCACCTGTACGTGCCATTCAAATGGATGAGACACAGATGAGAACAACCGCCATTATCACTTCCACATGGATTTTTCCCTGGCGGCTGTCTACTGGGATGCATGATCTTGATGTCGAACGGCTGAGTCAGAGTTCTCTGCACATAAGCAAATCGTGAAACTAAATCCCGGATGGAGATGAGAGAATGTCAATCCCACCTGTATGACCATCACGTCGCCCCCAGTCCACTTATTCGCCCTCATTACGCTGTTCGTCCTCCAATCGGTCCAATAAACGTAGTTCTCAAAGAGCGAAATGGCGAAAGGATGGGAGAGAAACTCCTGATTGCTGATCACTTCGTGATGATCGTTTCCGTTATAGTCGCAGGTGTGAATTGAATCTGACCGTGCATCCGCCCAGTAGATTCTACGCAAAAAGTCGCCGTCGGAAACATTTTCGGCTGTTTGCACAGTTGCACATTTACCTTCTCATCACATAGTCCAAAGTCAGGCCATTCGGCCAGCCTCCCTTAATAAAGTGGTCGACTTGCACAACGATTTGCCGGTCCAAGCCGGCCAAGGAACATCTTTCGATCCGGGGCGCCGAATTGTCCCAATCCGACCAGAATAAGTAGCTGAAAAGTTAAGCAGAAGGCTTGGAGACAGTTGCCTAGAGGAACATCCTCACTAACCCATCGCGAGGATCCACGGCAATCGCTCGAGGACTCTCCATCTCTCCCGCCACCAAAGTTCTGCGAAAGCTGCCGTTCAGCTTGGCCACTTCGATTTGGTCCAGATTGCTTTCCACCTGGCAGAAGCCCAATGAAAATCCGCACAATCCCCCAACGGGAAAACCTACCCAATACAAGTTCTGCCCGATCCAGTCCACCGCCAACCCTTCGGCTGTGGACAATCCAGCATTGACCACCACCTCGATGTTCCCTAAAGAGCCACCAACGATCGTCCCTCGGAAGATTTTGTCGTCAATTACATCAGTCCAGAAGAGCATATCGGTGCCATTCGAGTGGTAAAAGTCCAAAGTGATGGTGTTTTTCAAGCTCGAAATGAAGGATTTCTGACTGAACGTGTGCAAGTCCACGCCTCGCAGCTCATGGCGATTGGAAAACGTCACAAACGGCCTTCCCATCTCCGAGCTTTTGCACGTAAAACCGTCGTCTTGAAGCACGTAGCCATCGACGCAAGTGCATTTGTATCTGGAGCCTCGGGGGATGCATTTTTGGGAGCAAACGCCCCAAGCTTCGCACGGGTGCGTCTCCAGGCAGTGGGTGCGATCAGCCTGCAACGATCAGCGAAAAATAGTTTTATTTTAAAGAAGTGTGAAAGTCCGGACCTGTAGGTGCAGGTAGGGGGGGCAGCTGCAAACCACCCCATCCGGAGCATTGTGGCACTCATGAGAGCAGATAAAGCTATGCGCGCACAGGTCTTCTGAACATCTCATCCCCTCATCGGACTCGTCCAGGCAATCTGCTGTTGCGTCGCACAATTGCTGCATGGTGATGCATTTGGTGCCATTGTCGCATAATCTGTGCAGAAAGGGGTGGTTCAATGCGGAAAAATGCCTCTGGACTGGAGTTTTACCTGTTTGGATACTCGCAGCTGGACAGCAGCGACTTTCCTCCATTGGCTTCTGATCTGCTTGCAGCGATCGCGCTGCATCTACGGGGCTCGTCGCTTCCATCGGCACAATCTGCAGTTATTTGCAGGGTTATTTAATGGAGGCAACCGAATCAATCAGGTGCAACAGCAACTACTTGCCTTGTCGATTATCGCACATTTGCGCCGGGGAAATGCATTTGGTGTCGTTATCGCACAGCTTTCGGGGCGCCATGCAATTCATCTTCTGTTGGCCATCGGTGTTGTTGTGCATTTTCGACGCATCGCATTTCACTTCGTCCGAACCGTCCAAACAGTCCAAATCCGAGTCGCAAACAAACATCTAGAAGAACATTTCTTGGGAGCTTAAATCAGCAAATGTTGCTTTTACTATTTAATATTTTTCAATCAATCAATCAATTCAGTCAACAACTTGAGATTTTCATCATCGCTAGAAGACACTTGAATCCAACGATGCCAAAACGAATTCTCTGGCTCGAATGGTTCTTGAGAAACTTCGAAAATGGCAGCGTCATGTATGAGACGATTTTGCAACTCACAAACAAACCACGCAAATCTAAAACTTCTTCAAATCCACACTTTTTGAGAAAACTGCCTACATCTCGTTATCAATGCTTTACTTTCAAAAAAGGCCATTTAGTTCTCTATGAAATGATGTTAAAATAGAGCGTTTTGCCCATTTTGCTTCCGAGAAATGAGCAAAAAACGGGACGGAAAACATGAAATTTTGCAATAATCTTGCGCCACCCTTGCACCCTTGATAATTTTTCTAATTTCATAGACAACAGAAGACTGTATTTTTTTTACTTACTTAACCCCCCCCCCCTTGAATTTAAAGCTGGCACCGCCCCTGCTCTGAAAATGCAAGTTACTAAACTTCGCTCCCTCTTTTAAAAAATCGGGGCTTCCACACTTAGGCAAGTAACAACTTGACATTTTCCTGATCTTTAGAAGACGCTTGAACCTAAAGATACCGAAAATCTCATATCAATCGCCCCGAATCCTGATTTTTGCGGGTGGGACAAGACAAACTGCATACCTTCGGTATGCACTCAAAGTTCGAGCAAGTGAATTCGTTCGATTCACAGTGTTTCCTTCCGCAGTCTTGCTCGTCAGTGCCATCCGGACAGTCTATTTTACCATCGCATCTGTAAGAATTCAAAATGTATAATGGAAATTTATGAAAAAACCCACACAACTACCTTAAACCGCTGGGAAGACATTCGGTCCTCGGATAGCACTCAATTTGAGTCTCCGGATTGCATTGTATGCAATCGATTTCATCGGATCCGTCCTGGCAATCCTTGATTGAATCGCAGTAGAAATGTGAGGCAATACACTCACCATTCTAAAAAGTTTGTTTAAATAATTAGAACAGCACACTCTGAGGAAATGGTTGCGACAAATATGCCTCAACTCCTGAAAGAATGATAACTTAAATGCATAAATCAGTTTCTTTTGTTTTTCTTAAAAAATCAGACTAAAAACGTTGAATATTTCTGTGCAGTTTGGTTTTTTCGCACTGATATCAGCATAGTTTCAGTTGGGATCAATAGAAGAAACTAGAAAAATTCTGCTGAACAGAAAAAGACGCGTTTTACTGATCATCATCACGGTCACTAGTTAACCACAACAATCCATTGAACATTGAAAATCCTTTAAAAGGCCTCCTCCAGATCGATTATCATTGGTGGAACGCACATGTCAGCGCCAATCAGAGATCCAATGAGCGACCAGTGGGCGTAGCCAAGCCCTTGGATTGGCCATGTGGTTTGTGAGGTGTGTGTCATTGCAGCGTCCTGATTGCCTGTTCCGGCCTCTAGTTACGAGGGTCGTTTGATAAGTCAGTGACTTTTCGAGTTTCCCGCGCAGTAACTTTAAATTCCACACTACCCCCGTCAACTGTCGTCTGTTAGTAGACTGCTGTCAAATTTTGAACACGGGTTTTAGCGACGTTGCCACAGGCCAAAGACTAATCAAAACAGTGGGTTTCTGCAGATGAACGTGCAGCAGAGMAGGCCAAAATGGGTCTGTCGAGTTTTTTGGGATGCACGCGATGTCATTCACATCGGTTACTKTGAAATGGGTAAAACGATCAYTGGCGCATATTATTCAGAGCGTYTGGAYAGATTCGATGTTGCGATCGRCGAAAAGTGCTTTTTCGACTATTTCCTGTTTCCAGACCTGAAGAAATGACTGGGCGGTAAGAAATTTGGGTGCAATGAAGAGGTCATCATTGAAACCAACGCATATTTTAAGGACCTCGAGAAATTATATTACTTGGAGAAAAATAAAAAAATTGGAGACGCTGGACTAAGTATCGAGCTAAAAGAAGATTATGTTGAGAAATAAACCGTCTCAACTGATCAAACGGCCCTCGTATTAGGGACCGTTATTCGCGAGTTCAGAAGCGCAGGCGCGTCCCGGTGGCTAAAATTTGAACTACATGTGAAGTAATAAATTGACACTTGTTCCGTTGACATTGGTGTTGACGTCTGATTGTGATCGGTCTGGTTGTAATCAACTTTTGCAAGCTTTTGAAGAAATAGAAACAGATCGAAATGTGTGTAAGTATTGTTTTATGTTATAAAGTCTGACAAGTTTCAACTGTTGGTAGTTGAACTCGCGAATTGCGCCGGCCTGTACGAGGGGCAGGAAATATGTATGTTTGTGTGTGCAAGCCGAGTGGAAGATTTGTAAAGTCAATTTGCTATTATTTCGGATCTGAAACTTCTAGCATGTTTTTCAATGAGTTCATTGCATTCCTCGGGTCGGTGTGCTGAAAATGATGTACAATTTAAGACATTTTGAGAACATTTTCATTTTTTCGATTCCTTTCGACGCAAGAAGGTCACAAACATGCATTTATATAGTGTTTCG
>NW_026017111.1:1037243-1041819 GCF_020466585.1 Dendroctonus ponderosae
AAACGAGTAGTTGGACTGAAGCCAAATCTGCATCTCAAGTAAGTTGAAGCTCTCTTTATCGATTGCGGATGACCAGGTTTCAAAGCCTCAAACGGTGCTTGATGAATGAGCTGCACAAGAGCTTGGTGTTAAAATCGAAAAATCGCTCTAAAGCATTTCAAGTTCAAAAATGAATTATGAAGTCTTTTGCAGACACATTTGAAGTTTTGAGGAGCGCGCGTTGAAACCGAACCTCAAATGCGATGGAACACGCATTGGAGGTTCGTTTTTCAATCGCCCTGCAGGTGGGCACTTGTGACTAATTAAAGGGGCTCAAATCATAAATGAAGTGTTAACTTTCTTCAGAGAAAAAACTTTCCAGTCCGGGCTCGGATTTGGACGTCGTTTTGTAGTTCTTCGGATTTTCTCGCGTTTTTCTTATTTATCTTAGAAAAGAACGTAGAAAGTTCGTTCGCTCCTTTTGTGCTAATTTTCGCCATTCGTAAATCTTTTACATCTGCCACTAGCTTTTAAATCTACAAACGTCTTCGGAAAGCCTCCGTTTCAAGAAACCGACTCGCACCCTTAGAATTTTTTCGGTAAAAAATGAAAATTTGCCTTTACCTTTGGACATGCAGATGGAGCAATATAATTCTGATCTGTAACACAGTCTTTCATGTTTTCCGCTAGTTGAAATCCATCGCGGCAGGCACAAGTTACCGCTCCTCCAACGGTTCGAAGACACAATCCGGTGCAATCATCGCACTGTTTCGGACGATTCCCTATCTGTATATTGAAAACACTGAAAAAGTGCCGTTGAACATCGACTAGGAGAAATGTACCTTATTTGCGTCGTATATTTTAATGTGGCCAATTGCAGGGGTTGCTTTGTACGCAACTTTTGAGCCCTCGCCTCTCTTGTAGCTCATGACGGTCGCATTGCCTACATTGATGAAGTACAAGGTGCCATCGGGGCCAATCGTCAACTGGTACGGATTGTTTAAGCCTTTACCTACAAATCAGTTTTTTTACATTTGCACTGTGGTGTCTCAAGAAATTCTAGAGATTTTTCTTCAAAAACCTCTCATATTAATTGTTTTCCCTATGCAAAGCACTGCTTTTGAGTTTTTGTGCAAGTTTAATGCAACGCTAACATACAAAGTAAGTTTGGTTTCATTCCAACTGCTGGTTCCTTCGCAATTAATTTTTCAAGCTTTGTGCGGATTTCCCAGTTTATTTGCCACCAAAAGTTGTATGCGTGGAATTACCAATTTCGATTCGGAGATCGTTTCCGTCCAAATTGACGCTTTGCAAGATGGCCAGTTTGTATTCCAGCCAATATAATCGTCCGCCTTTTATATCGACTTCCAGACCACTGGGATTGAACACTTTTTCCTTCAGGAACGTTTTGTACCCCGTGCCGTCCATATAAGCGCGATAAATTGAGCTGCGCGACAGAACTGGATTGGGGTTGGTGAAGAAAATCAGCCCTAAAACATGCATGCATTAAGAACCAGCTATAAATGTCTGGACAGGCCATACCTCGAGTCGGATCCAACGCAATCAACGTTTCAATCTCATTAATAGACGTTTTAAACAGCGCCTTTATGTTGGTTGAATTAGCAAGATCGAGTACATTAATATACCCACTTCCAAAGCTATGAAAGTACAAGTTCCTGGTAGTCCAATCCACAATGGGCAAATCACAAAAAACGAGTTGAATTAGCTCCTTAGCAGAACCCGTCTGCAAACAACCAAATCGCTAATTTTTGCTGAATAAACATTGCAGGAGAATACTTACAGACTCAATGGGTACTTGGCTAATCACATGATTTCTATTGTAGTAAATAATGGATTTCGTTTGAACATCAACGTCAAAAATGCGTATCTCTTCATCAAGCATTAGCGGCACCATCACATCCCGACCTGTAAAAAACGTGTTTAGAGCCGATTTTTTTTGAAGATTTATGTACGTTTCGGACGCACCGGAAGCCAAATCCTTCCCACGGATGCTTCTGGTGAAGCGGTCCGAATAGAGCAAAAACATATCCGGGGTTTTGATGATGCATCGATCCTCAAACAGGATGTATCCGGTTGCGCAAATGCATTTCTTCACTGCTACTCCCGTATGAGACCATGCGGGGATGCACAGATGATCGCACGAAGATGTTTTGCATGGATGAGCCACTAAAAAAACGTTTTTTTACTATTTTATTCTACATACAGACAAAAGAGCATATTGTGCAAAAAAACTAATATTTGTGCTTTGCATCCTAATTGATCTTTTTAAAGGAAAAATATACGCCAATGATTTTCTCATAAAATCAAAACTACTTCTCGATTCCTCATTTTCAAAGAACAAAAATGCGGCTGTTCGTTTTTTCGTAATTAATTTTTGAAGTTTTTGTTCGGTTTTTCGGCTCTTGCCCCATTCTCTTATGAAGCTTTTCTATCAAGAACCTCTTAAGGTGTTGAAACGTGAAGATCAGCAGTCGATGGGGAAACTTCTGTTTACTCGCCATGTAAAATTGCCTTCATTCTAGCCACTCGTTCCTTCATAATTCATTTTTGAACTTGAAATGCTTTGCAGCGATTTTTCGATTTTAGCACCAAGCTCTTGTGCGGCTCATTCATCAAGCACCGTTTGAGGCTGTCAAACATGGACATCCGCAATCGATAAAGGGAGCTTCAGCATACTTGAGATGCAGATTTGGCTTCAGTCCAACTACTCGTTTCTTCCTAATAAATATTTGAAGTTCAACCTCGTTATGCGCGGTTTTCCAATGTTTGCACAATTCTCTTGGGACGCTCATTTCTAACGAACCATTTGAGACATTCAAACGCGGACATCAGAAGTCGATCAAGGAAGCTTCAGATCACTTGACGTGCAAATCTGGTATAATTCCAGCGATTCATTCATCACTGAACCTTTGTTGACTTACCATCAGGTTGTCTTTGCCGGTGGAAAACATGTAGCTTTAATAGGTGGGAAACATTGCTCACGATAGTACGAGGGGACGCTTTGATGCCAGTTTTAGTCAGCTCTGTGACTAGGTTATCGTCCCATGAGGACACAAACACCCTGTAACCGACAATGGTTCGGAAAAACACTTATAATCCCGCATCGGAAAGTTCTACCTGTTTTCAAATAGACTGACGCCATGAATGTTGCTCACGTGCCGTCGTTTTGCTACAGATTTCCTATTGTTTCCATAATAATCCACCTTTTCCACGTAGTCCATGTAGCTGTCCGCCCAATAGACGTATTTGGTGGCATAGTCCACACAAACACCTAAAACACGAGGCGAAAGGTTAAATCGATTAACAAAGTTCACTACACTCGATTGAAGCAGGTAATTTGAGTCACTCGTACCATGAGGAAAGACAATTTTTAGTTCCACCAGAGCTGTTCGATTGGATCCGTCCAAATCAGCCCTTTCAAGCATGGGCGCTGATTCTCCCCATTTCGTGAAAAAGACGAAGCCGCTAGTGGGATCCACGGCTAGTGATCTAGAAAAGCCCGCATTTATCAGCTGAGCTTCAGCAGCTTCGCTCGCTGATTACCTGGGAGATCGAATATCCGTCTCTACAATGATGTTGCACCATAAGAGGCCACTGTTGCAGACCAAAATTAGATCGTTTCGCTCTATTCCAAAGTACCAATTTCCTGATACCCAATCGAAGGCCGTATCTACAATGTCTGCCAGCTAACAGAGCAAATTGAAGTTGCAGTTTGCTATACTTGTGCGAATTTACCTTAATTAATGGGGATCGAGGCTGGAGAATCCAGCGCTGCTTCAGATCGTTAATATTTGCGCAACCGAACTCATATTTCCTTTTATTCGGTTTATTCGGGTACACGAAGCAGACTGTATGGTTTCTGGAAAACTTTGAATTAGCAACATTAAGGCTTTTTTTACGGAATGCCTAGACGAACCGATGAATAAACTCCAGACCCGTGCTGCTATCCACATCCAATGTGGAGTGTCCTGGCCAAGGTTTGCCGTCCAGAGTCACTCTTCGGACGTCCACTTGAGTGCTGAATATCAATGAGGGTGGTTCAGTCTCAGGGACTAAAAATTCAAGCAGAAAAACTAAAGTTTGCATACGTTTCAATGCATAACCTTCATGTTCAAACTTTTTTGGAGCTTGAAACACATAAGGGAACGTTTGGCTCCTAAAGCTGCTGGCAAAAGCAAATTGTTAACATTTGCATCCAGCCTCACCTATTCCAATGTATCGGGGAATTTCAACTAGCTTTCACGATCAAGTCGAATCCGCTTAACTGAATTTGGCTTTATTTATACATATACTTTACTGCTTTATATTTACAGCATGATGTTTACAGTGTTTGAACTCAAGAGGTAGACTGTCGAGGCCATTCCTTGAAACTAATGGGTTTTTAGGCCGTCGTTCGGTAGAGTTTCGTCTTGACGTTTCGCAAGCACGAGTGGCTTGCATCTTCAGAAGTGGTTTGCTTGAACGCTTACACGGTTCTCATTAGAACCCGTTCAGTTCTTCCGCAGAACTGGAGAGGAGGAGGATTTACAGGACTCAATCAGATGGGTAAACGAGGATTTTTGAGCAAAACCTTCAA
>NW_026017111.1:1042818-1044020 GCF_020466585.1 Dendroctonus ponderosae
TGAACGGGTTCTGATGAGAACAGTGTAAGCGTTCAAGCAAACCACTTCTGAAGATGCAAGCCACTCGTGCTTGCGAAACGTCCGGAAGAAATTCTGCCGAACGACGGCCTGAAAACCCGAAAAACCCATTAGTTTCACTGTTTGAACTGTCTGGGCACCTAATTAATAACTTAGCTTGAAACTATTCGAATCGCTAGCCGGCATGCCAGAGTACAATTTATTCCAAAGCACTGAACATTTAGATTGCTTGGCTGGGAGCCCACAATTGTTTACTTGAACAGGCCTAGAATTTATTAACGCGTTAACTATGTGCATGAAAATAAGTTTAATGGTGGCATAAAGTTCCCCAGAACGAGTGGTTTGGTCGCCAGTTGTTTGATCTCATCGATTCGTGGCCCTCATTACTTACTTCCTCATTATGTCGGCCGCTGACATCTCAACATTACTTATCAAATGAACAGAAGTTAATAGGTAGATTGCTTGCGAGGGGTCCCTACACGTATCAAGGAGGGTGACCGTAAAACGTCCGCATAAAATCCTTCCTTTTTTGCATTATTACTCCATATCAAACGCGAAAGAAATCGTAATCGTACCATTGATGGCAATACAGTTGGTACCATTCTGGTAGTACCCCGAGACGCAGGAGCACTTGAATGAGCCTTCAGTGTTGGTGCAGATTTGCGAACAAGTTTCATCATACACGCACTCATTGGCATCAACGCAGTTGATGCCATCAGGCCGTTTTCCTTCTGGGCAATAGCACTGAGGACCTGAGGAGAGACGCTTGAATTAGTAGCTTGCAAAATATAAAAAAACTATGTTTCGGTTGTGGTACCTTGAGGTGTAGGTTTGCACTTGTACGTGCACTGCATTCGATCGCAGGACACTGATTTGTTCCTGCAGAAATTCCATTCGTCGCTATTTCCGGGACAGGCGCCCAATTTCCCGTCGCAAAACAGGTCCAGATGGGCACAAACAGACGCGCCTGGACATCGGGCTTCATTCCACTTGCAATGAGTTGTTTTGCAAAGCGTCGGGTTCTCATCTGAGATATCCTCGCCCAATGCTGAATCAACCTGTGCGGAGTTGAGGATGATTAATTTTCCGTGTTGGATGCATTGCAAAGTGTGCGTTAGCGTAAAAAAGTTAGAGCGGAAGGAAATTCCCAGAAGTGGCAGACGCAACTGTCTTCTATAGTCTGC
>NW_026017111.1:1045019-1048083 GCF_020466585.1 Dendroctonus ponderosae
GCAGATGCACATAAAAGAGTGACCCACCGGAAACCATACAAAAAGCCATAGACTCTAATAGATCTCGTTGCTCAATTAAGAAACTGTTTAGTTTATAAGCATATTTTTATTTTCATTCAAAGCTCCTATGGGCTAACAGGCAGCTTATGGCATAGATAACGGTTTTTACCCCACAGTCTGGTTCTCCATCGCAAAGCCACCCTTTGGGCAGACATTTCTTGCTGACCGCACAGGTGAACTGTCCGGCTGGACATCGACTGACGGGACAGCGCTCGTCCGAGCCGTCTTTACAGTCCCGTTGCGAGTTACAATGCCAGATGATTGGAATACATTCTCCACTGTCGCATTGGAATTGATGGGGCTCGCATCCTGATGATTCAGCCGATGGTGTTTTTCCAACAGCATCCTCTGCGAACAACATAAATTAATGGTCAAACTGTAAACAATTCAATGTGGCCAACTAAAACCCATTAAACGGTGCAGGAAAACACTTTCGAGTTTCACTCATCGTAAATATTTGGCTTAAAGTGGGTACATTTCATCGCATGTTTCGTACCAAATAGGTCAAACACCTAAAATTGTTTCACGAGCCGGCCACAGTCAAACTCTTTGGTTTATATTAGATTTTCAGTTTGATCAAGCGACTTGCATTTTCTTCACAAAATTGCCCMATTCGGTCTTGATTGATTCTGGCACGTTTCCCATTAAATAATAGTTTTTACGCGGTTAGAATTTGCCACTCYGCCGGTCAAACAAACGCTCTCTGTTGATKCACTTAATCGCCATTTGCTTATGATTACAAAGCGATGTTTAATTACCGGGCATCTACAGTCCGATTTAATTAATTATCAGCATTGCTGATAGCATTAAAAGTGAATGATAAGCATGAGAATATTTTTGAAACATCCCATTGCTGGCCGCGACCTTAAAAACGGACATGCACCGAGCGTATGGAATGGAAAACTGTTAATCGAATTAAACTTTTTATATTCACGGCTTCGAGGGAAAATGCTGGCCTTCATTAGCAAACTGCCTGCAAAAAATCGAGAAATAAAATCGACTAAAAACGATAAATTGATTTTGGGATGCGCCTCAACACAACAATAACAGTTCAAAGGTCTTCACCTTTGACCTGTCCGATATACCAAGATATCAAGGGTTTCATTGCACACCGTCGAAAATACGCCAAGCAGAGGTAGAAAGTTTTAAAATCAAAATTAAGCGTATTTGGTAATAAATTATCAAAGAACATCAAGAAAATCATTCACTTTTAGCAGGAATTTCCCCAATTAAATAAGTACCTACTTAAGTAAATATGTTCAAATCGATGTTTACTGTGCTTTTTAATGAAACTTTTAAAGTCTTGAATAAAGAAAACGTCCACCAAAAATCAAAATACGTTTTTTTTTGCAAAAAGGCTTAAAGGCTTAAAGCAGCAACAACGCTACACACTGATGATGGTGGAAAAATACACCGAAATGTATTTTGATTGATAAATAGAAACAATAAATGACTGAAACCCAGGAATGAATTTGATTTGGAATTGAAACACAGTCAGGAAAGTATATACAATTAAATATATAAAAACATGACAAAAAATTGGTGGCTCAAAAAGCATTTTTTTACATTCATATTTAGAAACCGACTTGAATGGCACAATAGTTTCACAGTAGAACACATAGTAAGAAAAAATAGCTAAATAACAAAGAGGAACACACGCAAAAAACAGCTCGAACATTGAAGAATCAGAAGGTACGTAGGAAAATCGCACGTTTAAAGTGTGTTACACATATTAAGCATTTAGGTTTGGCAACACTTGGAAAAGGATGCATCTATAATAAGCGAAACGATGGGCAAATACCTATTACAAAGTGCAAATGGTGTTTGAACAGGGTTTAATTAGTGGCCTGAAAAGCGCAGCTGATAAGCAGATAAGTACTTAAATCACCTTTTGACGATAAAAAGTGCATTTTTCTGGCGTAAATATTTTACAAAGAAACCAGACTATTAGCAATTAGCAAACTAAATCCGCTTAAAAAATGCCGATAAACATACTAATAATAAGTCCAGTTGGCACATACTTCGCTTATACCAACCAGTTATTTTTAGGCGTTTACTTTAAATTTAAAACATCAATCTGAATGTTCTGCAGCTGAAACTGCTGTGGGCAATTAAAATCCCTTAAAATAACGTCGGCTTCAGGCCCCATCTGGGCGAACAAAGGCTGTCCCTTCATGGAACTGCAGCATGGTCATAAAGATGTTAATTTTGAATGAGAAAGGGAACGGAAAAGGCCGGCAAGTTCAAGGGCCATAAGAGAAGTCAATGCTGATCACACCATCACTCGCATTTCCGGTGTTTCAACTCAACCAAATGAGCGAAACACACGCACTGCTATAGAAAATGCAATAAATTGCGCTCAGTATATTGATTGATTGATTGGAAGCGTTCCAAAACGCGCAAAACTTGAGAGTGAATACTTTTTCTGTTCCTGGTGTTTCTGTGGTTAATGGCACATTAAGCGGCTATTTAATTATATAAAAATGGGACGGAAAACATGAAATTTTGGCATAATCTTGCACCTAAGTGTGTGATATTCAAATCTCGCTTTCTGGGTCAAAACTACTCGAATTTCCTCACTCACGTTGTTACGACTGAATCGACTTTTCAATTCTCTATCCAACGATGCCAAAACGAATTCTGTGGCTCGAATGGTTCTTGAGAAACTTCGAAAAAAGCAGCGTCATGTTCAAGTGGATTTTGCAACTCAAGAAAAACCACGCAAACCTAAAACTTCTTGAATTCAGGCGTTTTTTGAGAAAACTGCCAACATTTCCTTATCGATGGTTCACTTGCTAAAAAGACCATTTATTTCTGTCTAGAATGATGTACACATGAGCGTTCTTGCTCATTTTGCCTCTGAGAAATGAGCAAAAATGGGACGGAAAACATGAAATGTTGGCATAATTTTGCACCTAAGTGTCTGATATTCAAATTTCGCTTTCTGGGTCAAAACTACTCGAATTTCCTCACTCACGTTGTTACGACTGAATCGACTTTTCAA
>NW_026017111.1:1048152-1065096 GCF_020466585.1 Dendroctonus ponderosae
TCGTTATCTCTGGAATGATGTAAAAACGAGCGTTCTTGCTCATTTTGCTTCCGAGAAACATGCAAAACGGGACGGAAAACATGAAATTTTGCAATTTCATAGACAACAGAAGACTGTATTTTTCTACATAACTCTCCCCCTGACTTTAAAGGCTCGCAAAAGCCGAGTAGAACTGAACAAAACAAGTCACAATAACATGTAATCAAAATATGTGTCAAAAATAAGTGTCAAATAAAGACGTTTGGACTTTTGAGCCCGCGAGTTGACACTTGACACCAATAAATTAATTTTGACAGATCAATGTCATTTTTCGGGATTGTTTGTGGGCAACTTTTACTATTAAAGATTACTTATTATCGTGAGAAAAGTTTAGTTTACAACCACATGCTTAAAACAGTTTAAAAACCGGTCGTAACTGTGCATCAATGTTAGTTAATAAAACTGAGTTCAAAACGTCAAAAATATTGATAAAATGCCCATTTGAGCAAGAAAACATTCAAAATCCTAAACACCCGATGTGTACCTAGATGGAATAGATAATGGCCTGAGATCAGCGAGGCGTTTGGCCAATATTTACGCGAATAAAACTGCACAAACAATAAATAACCTGAATCGAATGGTCAATAGCACCTTGACCGCTGGCCATTAGCAACAATAACCCATCAAACCCCCTTAAAAAAGTGCCTTACGTGTGGGAATCAAGTCCTCAGCAAGTGTGCTTTGGCACAGGTAGATTACGATGAAGGGCACTAAACGACTTGTTTTCTTCATCTTCAGGCTTTTCACACGTTAATGAACGCACTTTAGTCCATTTCCAGCATCTTTGAAACGTCCATTCTGAACAGAATACGCGTAAACCGCCGATTTTATGAATGAGTCCACTTCCCGAATGGTCGGACGCGTTTATTTAACTATTGCGAAATGGTTGAACTAGACGCCAGAAAGACCGAATGGAAATAAAAACAAAAATTCACAACAAACAACATGAACACTCTCGTCTTCGCTCGCGTTCACGGAAACTAGGGAAGGATGGAAACAAGCGACGGACGCTGAACGTTGGTCTAGCAATTCACATACGAGCAGTGTTTGTCTTTGTTTAACTCGGAGTGACCATACGAAAATGGACGACGGGGGTAAGTGCACCCTTAGTGCGGGCTGCGTACGAGTTCACTCTCCCTTTTTTTTGTTCTGCGGGCTCTTGCCATGCGCTAGAGAAAGACCAGAATGCCTCCATCATGCTCTATCTCTTTCGCCGGCAACCAAATCAATGAAAACAGATCAGTTTCTGAAAATGCTGGAAAACTGGCAGAACAATTCATATCAAATCATCGAAATTGTTGATTGAATTAAATGAAAAGGTTGATGATTTATTTTTATGTTGGCGGCAAACGTTCTTGAACCGTCACCATTCAAGGCCGCTGATGTCTTTCAATTTTGTCAGATTTGTTGTGAATGTCAATATGTCAGGGTCCTCAGTGTTTTAGATGTTTTTTTCGAAAATATCCGAAAAAATCTTAAAATTCGGTAATTCCCGGACCGAAAACTGCATCTCCTAACCGCAGAGCGTCGGTTATTTAAGGCGCCCGCATGAGGTAAGCGCACTACGCCCAGGGCTGCAAATTAACCAAAATCAGTTCAAGTAACGGTATCGAATTCTCAAAAAGTGTTCAGCAGAGTTAAATCGTGATTTTCTTTCGGGTTTTGTTGTCTGATATAATGAACATTACTGGACAATCAGTGAAACGTTCGTTTTTCAAACTTTGCTGCGATTTTCGTATCGATTGTGTGGAGGTGTTTGTTTTGGGAAGTTTCACGCGTTGCAAACTGCCCCCCAAACCCAACTAAATCCCCGTTAACTACAAAGAGATTAATTATTCATGAATAATCGAGCAATGAACATTTTCGGTTATTGTTTTCACATCAATTAGTTGAAGTAACGTGACGAAATGTTGCAGTTAAACCTGCAGACATCATCTCAACTCAACATGGATGACCTGGGACCAGAGGTGACCTTTATGTTTCAATTTGGGTTTATCAAAGATGCCATCACAGTGCCCCAATCCACACTAAATCTGAAGACTATTAAAGACTTAGCTTGCGATTTTCTCAACTCGAAGGTGAGCAGCCGAATTTATATCCTTTTGAATTTATTGAGCGGTGTTTTAGGTTCCCGATCATGGAATTAACAAGTTGGACGACAGACTGTTGCTGTTCAAGCACGAGTACAGCTCCAGCAACATACTGCAGGTTATTAACTCAGCTTCGGACATTGTTGATGGCACCCTAATTGAAATCGTGGTAACAGCTAAAGGTATAAATGTCGATTTTTGGGAGCAGTTTTTCCAATGTGCAGTTTCAGTTCCGAACGTTCAACATTCAGAAGTGACCATCGTTAGGCCCCATGCTCTCTCGGTGCATTCGTACAAAACGCCCACATTCTGCGACTTTTGCGGCGAGATGCTCTTTGGATTGGTCAGGCAGGGACTTAAGTGTGATGGTGAGCGCAACACCAATTCGCTAATTCACAGAGCGAGTGATAATGTTATTTCTTCCTAGGATGTGGGCAGAACTACCATAAGCGATGCGTGGTTAAAGTGCCAAACAACTGCTCCTTCATGCTGTATGAAGGAAATAAGTCTGAAAGGCGTCGATCGGCTAATCTGCAGGTTCCACGGAGTCCTTCAGGCGGCAGCAACACTTCTTTAGCGTCTGGAAATTCCACGCAGACTGAGGATAGTGGATTGGTAAGACTGGCCAATTTTTTTACGGGGGTTAAATTAGATGAATAGCTCCTCGTTTACCTCTCGTCTCGTATACCTTTCAAACATTCCCAGTGCACCACTGTTTCAGTATATTGTCGATTAGTAGTGGTGTGGTGTGCTTTAAAAAATGTGATACAATGAGTCCGTCCAGGAGAATCTAGAATTATATTGTTAGCGCGGTGGCGGTTTTTGATACTCGATATTTATTTTGTTAATTTGACTAAAGCCTAGACTTTATGTTACGTGTTTCAATATACCCCCTTTTATTTATGCTTGGTTTTTTTTTGTTGTCGTTCCTGTGTTCCTGCGTTTTATTCCTGTAATCAGTAAATTTTCAAGTCGTTTTAAACTATCAAAAACCTTCACGCCTGGAACAAGACGCACTTAATCACAAACCAATTTCCATAGATATCCCAACATGGCCACAATCGTTCCCCTTCACTGGGTGGACGTTCAACCTGGTTGGATCGGGACGTCCCTTGCAGAGTCCTGCGTATTCCTCACACCTTTGTAATCCATTCCTACACCCGGCCAACTGTTTGCCAGCATTGCAAGAAGCTGCTCAAAGGCTTGTTCAAGCAGGGTTTGCAATGCAAAGACTGCAACTACAACGTGCACAAGAAATGCCTGGAAAAAGTCCCCAAGGACTGCACGGGAGAACTGCCCAGAGATTCGCAAGGTAAATTTTGCTGAAATAGTCCGGGCGATTTACGCAATTGTCGATGATTAAACAGGGCAGTTTGACTATGCGGAGAGCTCGGGCAGCGACAGCCAGACTAATCTGACTCTAGCCGAAGACGACGAGTCGGAGAAAAACAGCTGCTACGGCCAGGAGAATGGCAGCACAAAGTATATCGAGGTGATTCCAGTTCATGATGACGACAACGACTATTCTCCATCGACGTAAGTGCAGATTTTTCCATTCAAATTGCCGGATTAGGTATATGCGAGGTCAGTTGCAGCTCGTCCTCATCGCCCAGTGCCAACATTCCTCTTCAACGAATTGTTCAGTCTGTGAAACACACCAAGCGGCGGGGCTCCAAGATAATCAAAGAGGGATGGCTGGTGCATTTTACCAATAAGGACCGCACTGTAAGCACCTTCTTTGCCATTTAAAACGCAAATTCTGGGTGGATCGTTTTGCAAAAAACGCTTTTTAATCTCAACTGGTTTGGGCCTAAACATTTTCGAATAACCGCTTGTTCCCATTCGTATAAAGTAACATTGTTGACTGGATTTCAACCAGGTTCGAAGACACTTTTGGCGATTGGATACAAAGTCGCTAGTGCTATTTCAAAGCGACACCAGTACGAAATACTACAAAGAAATCCCCTTATCGGAAATCCTGACGATTGACACAGCCAGAATTAAGCAGGGAGATGTGATGCATTGTTTCGAAATTCGCACCGCCAATGTGGATTACTTCGTCGGCCAGGATCCGCTTCATGAGCTGCAAGATGGTAACAACGTTAACTTGCCGCCTCCGGATAGCGGGATTGGAGCCTACTTGTCCAAGAGCTGGGAAACAACCATTAGGCAGGCAATGCTTCCGGTTACCGGCAATTCTGGAAGTTGGTCTAGTAAGTTTTTGAATCAATCCGTATAGCTAATGGTCTGTGCTGCAGAACCGGATGAAATGTCCAGCCAAAGCGAGGAGCAGATAACCGACATGAGCCAAATCTACCAAATCTATCCGGATGAGGTATTGGGGTCGGGTCAGTTTGGCATTGTCTATGGCGGAGTTCATCGAAGAACCGGGCGATCCGTAGCTATTAAAGTAAAGCCAATAAATAATGTAAAATACACCACGGTTAAATTGAACATTCACAGGTTATTGATAAGCTGCGCTTCCCAACCAAACAAGAAGCACAATTGAAGAACGAAGTAGCCATTTTGCAAAATCTGTCCCACTCCGGGGTGGTAAACCTGGAGCGAATGTTCGAAACGCCCGAACGCATCTTCGTGGTGATGGAGAAGCTGAAAGGCGACATGTTGGAGATGATTTTGTCGCATGAAAAGGGCCGACTCACTGAAAGGGTGACCAAATTTCTGATCACTCAGGTAAACTTTGCCACTTGGGATGGATTTTTGCCAATCGATGTTTGAAATCGTGCAGATTTTGGTCGCGTTGAAACACCTACACAGCAAAAACATCGTGCACTGTGATCTGAAGCCGGAAAACGTCCTGTTGAACTCAGACGCTGAATATCCGCAAGTCAAGCTTTGCGACTTTGGCTTCGCCAGAATCATTGGCGAGAAGTCGTTTCGAAGATCCGTAGTGGGCACCCCGGCATATTTAGGTAGGTGACCATGCAATCCGGGAAAAGTTGGATTTTTATTATCAGACCATGAAGGCGTGCACGGCCTGTTAAATCACATTTAGGAATGTTTTCCGGGCTTTGAAGCCGTGGTCTATGGGAATTTCTTCCTGACGTTTCGTCCACAGCTGTGCTGGACATTATCAAAGGCGATGAGCCAGTGGGCGAAGTGATCTCCCGTGCTTTCCGACTAAGACTGGTTCAACCAGTGGATCCCCTGTCGTCGCATAAATACATAATGTCCAGCACAGCTGTGGACGAAACGTCAGCAAGAAATTCCCATAGACCACGGCTTCAAAGCCTGGAAAACATTCCTAAATTGGATTTTTATTGTTCACCGTCTCACTAGCTCCAGAGGTGCTAAGGAACAAAGGCTACAATCGCTCCTTGGACATGTGGAGCGTCGGGGTGATTGTCTACGTGAGTTTGAGCGGCACTTTCCCGTTTAATGAGGACGAGGACATCAACGACCAAATCCAGAACGCCGCTTTCATGTACCCGCCTAATCCTTGGAAGGAAATTTCTTCTGATGGTAAGCTCCGACTTCCGTCCAGTGATTCTTCAGCTCATCCGCTTTCCCTGCAGCAATCGACTTGATCAACAATCTGCTGCAAGTGAAGCAACGGAAGCGATACACCGTGGATAAATCGCTCCAACATGTCTGGTTGCAGGTAAGCACTTAAAAACCTACAGTGATGTTTTCTACGCGTTCTTTCCAAGGACTACCAGGCGTGGTGCGACTTGAGGTCGCTGGAGAATCAAATAAACGTCCGATACCTGACCCATGAGTCCGACGATGCCCGGTGGGAAAAGTAGGTTGAGTGTTTATTCGTGTTTTGGAGTTTTACTGAAACAATTCGGTTTAGATACAGGGCGGAGCAATGACGAGAGAAAAAGTGGCTGCATAACGTGAAGCGATGTCTCATCGGCATTAAGTCTTGATGGAGCATCTTGTCTATTTGCCCCGTATCTGTATGATAGCGTTTCGGTATTACCGCTCTCTAAATTACAATACAGATGACCAAATGCAGCCCGATTGAAACGGGTGCAGGATCCCATTCATTTAATAGGTTTTACGTTTATTTTCGCTTCTTCAATCTTTCACCAGTCTAGTAACAGTTCAACACAAGGTGGTCAGCAAACGGAAACAACTAGATCGGGTTTCAAATATAAAATTGATATTCATTTTTGATTGGCAATGAAAACGTGTTGATTTCATGGGTATATTCTTTGAAAGAACGTTCATTGATCTTTGTCCAGTGCTAACCACTCTTATGTACTACATATATTGTTTTTAATCGACAGAATGTTTTTAATGCAAACTTTATCAGTGGCTAAATCGGGGACATCCGTGGAATGCAGTTTTTAATTTAGGTACTTAACTTATTGAGCTCATCAAATTTTTTATATTTTTATATGTTTATCGACTTAGACTAAGGCGCGCTCGCAATTATTTGACAATTAGTCTTCCAATATCTTTTGCCGAATTTTTATAATACTCATTTAAATTATTTATTTCGTGTGCGTGGGTAAAGTTTTGTTACTAAAACTTTAGACACACACACAATCTTAGATTAAGATTTTGGACTCTAGAACTGGTAGCTGAACGCGGTTTGGAACTAAATAATCACCTCTTTTAGCTCCCCAATGGTTATTTTTTTAACAACTCCCGGGCCAATACCGACCATATTCTAAACTTACATGTAATTAATTGCCTTAAGTACTAAATATCTCTGAGTAATGGTTGTGTATATAAGTAGGTAAACTTAGATAGAACTAGGGTTTTAAACAATTTTCCATTCTTCAACGCCGTTAAATTCGCACAATCCACTTTGGATTGAAACGTTTTTGTGACGAAACCAGTGTTTTAATGCTTAGATTACAGTAAAGCTGCGAAACTTTCTCTTTTGTAAACGCTATAAAATAATCTTTAAGCGTGTTACTACAAACGCTAATATTTGCTTCCAAAACCTGAAGCATTTTGTGTTTTTGCCGACCTCATATTTTGTTTATGAAGCAGATACACAATTTTTCAGTTCAGTCAAAGTACATTTTACAAACACGGCCTAATGCGTTTAATGGGTATTTCCGTACAATGCCTTTATATCTTATGGTAATCCACGTGGCTAGCAATAATATGCCCTGATATAAGTAGCACAATTTCATGTAAAAACACGCTTCAGTATCCAGGAAGATTCTGGGGATAAAATAAAATTGGGCGTGTTCGTCTACTTATATCAATATTTATCTGTTTGTATTTTGTGATGGCGTGGCTTACAAGGCTCTATGAAGACACTGTGCAATTTGGGTTTTTCCAAGTAAATTTGAAGCTTTTTGGTTGTGATTGTGTTAAATTTGTCTTTAAAATAACGAATAGTAGGCTTTTCCACACGTTGAAATGTTCTTGTGAGTTCCATATTGCGCTACAGGGACTAACACGTTTTATATTAAATGTAAATAATATACCATATGTTATTGAATTCAACCTCATAGTTTGTTTGTTCTTTAGGTTCCATCCAGGTCTAATTAAATTAGTGAACTGTTCCACCATTGGACAATTTCAGTGGGAAGGCCTTGCATTTTACCAATCGCTTCCGAAATCTGTTGCGGCGTGACTAAGAGCTTGAAAAACTGATACTCCTTTTGCAACTTGGCGCTGCCTTGTTGATTAACCATCGCGATCAGTTCGATGGCCTTAAAGCAAAGGGTTGTTTAGAAGACGGACGAATCGTATCCGCTAGCTTTACCTCTATATGCTCAAATGCCTTCATGACGACTGGCCGTTGAACGTTCTGCATACTTGAATGTTTATGGGCAAATTTCACATATCTGGTGTAAACCATTTCGAAGTTCATTGGACTGTTGTCGTAAATATCGCTGTGATGTTGCATGGCTACAATAAGGCAAATTTCCAAGGCGCTCAAATCCTGCAAGACTTGAACCATCTCGTCTTTTTCCAAAGATTCCAGCTCTTTTTCGAACTGGTTCACAGTGAGAAGTTGGTCGGTGTTTGTGAGTGAATACAGGCATTTGAGCTAAAAGGATGCATGAACACATTTTGGTTATTGGTGCATTTTAACTTACTAGCACATTCTTCAAGATTTGCTCGCTAAGCTCCAAACCTATCATCCTTTCAGTTACAGCTCTAAACTTTTTATTTTTTAGAAGCTCCTGCACATTAAGGTTCCATGCATCTCTGGCTTTACTAGTGATTCCTACGGGGCATTTCGGAGGAAGCTCCAGGTACCAAGCCATCCTATCCAAGGCAAAGTCTGAAGCGACGAACTGATTAAAACTGTTAATTGCAGCCATACTGTTTTACCTAGATCGGATGTTTCTTCTGAACCCGCATAAAGAAACATTTGCCTATGGGAAAACCTGGATTTCACCCGTTTTTCTAGCAGTTGAATCACGTTGATGCGACAAGTCAAGCCTGAAAAAACAAAGTAGAACCCCAAATCGGCTCGTAGAAGCGGTACTTTACCGAGGACACAGATTGGGGTTTGAGCGCTCTGGGAAATATCAAACAAATTGTACAGCAGCGTTTGATTGTGGTGGGCGCAGAACAAGTCGAATGCTTGCAGTATGAAAATGACGCTTTTCGATGACTCTTTTCCGCCTGGAAGCAACGGCAAGTGATGCAGGACAGTGGAGAAACTTTGGGACTTACCAGTTCGCAAGCAAGCTAACAGGAATGCCAGGTTCTCGGCAAAACTACCGAAAACTTTGCCGTCAACGGCGTTGTCCAAATTCAGTTGAAAAGTGATGCTTTTCAAAGCCAGCCGATCGTCCGTGTGGAGCAGCCCATGGAGTTCTACTATTATGTAGTCTTTTAATCCCTCCAGCTCCTTCAGGACACTGTTCACTAACTACCCAACAACAGCTATGCTTAACAATCAGGCAAAGGCTTCAGGACAACAAACCTTGGACGACTCAGCCCCTTGGGGCCCAATCAACAGCATGGAGTTCGACTCACCATCCACCACAGTTCTTCGAAGCAAATTCAACACTTGCTTCTTTTCCTTCTCTTTGCCCACAACTTCATCGCTGTAGAGTACCTTTTCTTTGAGATATTTCACGATTGCCTCAAAATCACCAGACATGGCACAATTTTGAAAGTTGTGTGAGGTTAGGTGATGGTTTATGTGATGATCTGTTGCTAACCGGGTGGTAAACGGCGGGAGATTTAAATGTGATTGGAAATAGTACAACTGTTTAGCGATAATCGAAAATTCAATCCGAATGAAATTTAAATTAATTCCGAATTATGTTAGTGACAACGCAGGATTAATTTTCTGTTAATCATTAATGGTTTTTCAAGCTGGAAATATGTGACACAGAACATCCCCCAAGGGGGATGTTCTGTGATCTGCACCTGCAGTTGACTGATCCAGATCCAAGGTAAACGTCACATTGCCTCAAAATTTGTTGAGGTTAAACTCTTCTCAACTCAAAACATTCCGGCAAACTGCTCATTTGTAAGTTATCTGGAGTTTTCTTCTCGAAATGCGTTTCTCCCTGTTCCTACTGTTCGCTGCGATTTTTTGCCACGCGAAATCGGAACTGGAACAAATACTCGATGATGAGTTGGTAAATTTGATTAGGAGTGAAAAATATCTGGTTGTCCTGTTTTCCACAAAACACTGCCGTGAATGCGATAATTACGAAAACCAATTGACTGCCATTAGGGAGGATGTGGTGGAAGTGCTCAATGCATGGGTAGTGAAATTAATTGATAGTTCGATGACCCGGTTATATACTCCTAACAAGGTAGGCAAATGCCATCATTTCCCCATGCATCTGCTAACGGTATTGTGGTGTGTTTAGGAGCCAGCGGTGGTGTTCTTCAGGCATGGAATACCGCTGCTCTACGACGGACCGATAGACGATCAAATTATACTTGATACGTTTTCCAATAACAAAGAGCCGGCTGTGAAAGAGCTGACCGATGAAACTTTCGAACATTTAACGCAGGCTGCTTCAGGAGCCACCACTGGTACTGGAAATTGTGTCCACCCCAATGGGAATTCTGCGAACCTGAATTTTTAGGCGATTGGTTTGTTCAGTTCTACACAACAGACTGTGTGGAATGCCAACGAATGCAAGCCAAATGGGAAGCTGTGGGGGCCCATTTGAAGTCCCGCATGAACATTGCCCGAGTAAACCGAGCCACTACAGGCGCCATGACTGCCCGACGATTCGATGTGTTTGAGGTCCCAACTTTCATCCTGTTCAAGAAGGGAAAGATGTACAAGTATCACAATCAGGACTTCGAGATTAAGTCGCTAGTGGCATTCGCTCAGGACTGGTACAGTTAATTGGCTTCTAATGCGGGCGGTTTCACTGCAATTTGCCTTCAAGGTTTAAAAACATGAAGCCCGAGAATGTTCCAGTGCCAAAATCGCCGTTCGATGATCTAATTGCGGCCACTGTTACGTTCATGAAAGATAATCCTTATCTGTGGCAAGTCGGATTTGGGAGCTTGCTTCTCGGCCTGGTCATTTCCACTGTGCTCAAGTTCCTGAAGAAATCAGAAAAAGTGGAGGAAAAACCCAGCAAATCTCAAAAGAAGAGCAAAAAAACCTCTAAAAAAGAATAAACTGAATTGTTACATTTTCAGTTCAGGCAGCGGTAAGTGGGTTAATACTTGATTTAGCAAAAAAACACTGAAGAGATTAAAAAACATGTTGGTTTCTTTTATATTTGCTTTCTTAAATACATCAAACTAGGTCGACCAATCCAGGCCTGGAAGAATTATATCTGCCCTGATTCTGCCTTTGCTGATACCCCCTGTTATAGTTGTACTGCCCTCTCGGTTGGAAGTCTGAATTATCTCTAAACTCCCTGTCCCTGTTTTGGATAGTTTTTTGGATCTCCGAACACAGCTGATCGTCTAAAGACTACCGAGCGCCAAAACGCGTTAAATGAACTTCAAGATTAAACCCGTTTACTCACTTGATCTGAAATGTGCCCCTCTTTTTCGAAGATCTGCTCCAGCCTGTTGAACTCCAAGGTGAGTTCTGCATCATCTGAACTTGCCATTGCTTGCTTTACGCGTTCAATTACATCCCTGTTGAACGTGTGGGCCTTTCTATAATCTGTAAGTGAAACGTCTTCACTGAGAACAGCTTTTAGAATGGGAATGGCATCTTCCACTCTTCCAACTCCTGCCAACGATGCTACTTTAAGGTTGCGCACAGTGGTGTAATTTTGGTTTTTTACGGAAGTCAACAGTTCCAATGCTATTTCTGGTTTGCCTTGGTTGAGTGCTAGACCGGCGCAAAACGTTGTGGCTTTGCGCATTGCCTGATGCCCAAACTCACTGAGACTCTTCCACTGTTTCAGAGCATATTCCAAAGACTCTGGATTGTTCTGCGGCGCAAACAAAGTACAGCGTATGGATGTTAAGTAGGCTTAAGAATCTTACCAGTTTATAGCAGGCTGCCATTGCCAGAACAACCGCATGTCTCGGATACTTCAGCCCCTCGACTTGTTTGTCTGTGATGATTTCGAAAAGGTCCAGAATTTCCTGATATTTTTGGTTCTCGTAGAGCAAATCCAGCAGGAGCTGATAGGAAATTGTCTGCTCGAAAATGCCTCTCAGTTCCTCAGACTTGAAGCACTAGAAATGAAATTTCTTTCGACTCAACGAACATTTTGGGAGGGCCTTATTTACCTCCACAGCTAAGTCGGGCTTGTTATGGACGTAGAACATTCTCATGATCACCGGCCCGAAAATATAGTTGCCAAACCGTAGTGACCGGTTTTGCTGATTATAACTGGAAAAGTATCAAATATTAATGGGCTTCCATGTCCAAGACCGTGTTACCGTTTTGTCATCTGAATAGCCAACTCTATTTCTTTGTCTGTATCTGCCAGATGCACCATATTCTTCAAATCCTCCGTAAATATCAGGTTTTTCGATTCAGAAGCCACATATTCGGACATTTTATCTTTGAACTTGTCAGAAATGCTGGCCATTTGCATTTTAATTCGTTCTTTTTGTTGCACAAACCCGTCTAGACCCAAGGCGGTCTTCGAATAGAGATGTTTCACATCTGGAGGAACATTGATAAATAACAATTATTATTATTATTATATGGAAACTTATGCAATAAAACATTAAAGTACCTTGACAGTAAATTGGGGATAACGCAACATTATTCAGCTTGGATAGAAATCCGGCATTCAGCGGCTTTCTGAAAATGGTTAGGAAACTTTGCGCCATGTTCACTTGAAGGTTTCACCGAATTTTCTTTGATGGAAAAACTCTCGGGAAAATGCGGTGAAGTTGAAAAGTGAGGTTAGCTCTAACCTAACTTGACAACTGACACGTTAGTGTCGCCAATGGAAATTTACTAAAACAATGAAGGGTTAATTAGTTGGTGAATTTAAATGAACGTCTAGCGCAATAAAACATGCATTTTTTTTAAATATAAAGAATATATATTTAGAAATGTGCAGTTTTCGCGCAAAACGCTAAATTTATTAAACAACATTTATACCTTGTATCTAGCTAGATGTTCGGCCGGTTACAGAGTTTTCCTATCGAGTTTTTCGTCTACTTTTTCGGTAGGTGGTTCATTCTCATGTGGATAATGAGCAACCTACAGTTTTCCACTACAGCAAGATCGTCGCTGCCTGAATCAATCTAAAAACAGGAAAACCACCATGCAAAACCCCTACAACTCCCGGTTAAGTATGGGGGCTATTTGTACCTACAAAAGTGTGCAGTTTCGTTAAGAGTAGGATTTTTTTTACGTGCTTGCTTAAACAATATTAGAAGACTTCACTAGTATTGCTCTGTAAAGCACATTTGTTGGACATTGGACCCATATAGTGTCCCGAAAGCGTTAATAACAACAGCGTAGGGCAAGTGGCAGGAGTATTAATTAAGAAAAACTCACTTTTCACTTAAACTATCATCAATTGTCCATGACAAAACCACAAACAACAATGGGGAAGATTTATTTGACATTTGACTTGCGTTAACCCTGTCATCCACAGAATATTTTCCAACAGTGGGTTATTCATGATTTAATCTGTAGCTGTCTTCAACTTCTGTAGCGCCTCTCATAGAAAAAGTAAAATAATTAATTATAATTATAAATAATAAGTAATTATTTTGCTTACTCTATGGTGCCTCTGGCTGCTATGAAATCAGTTTTTCTCAGTTATAGTTCAGAAACCACAGAACGTGTCTTTCCCTAGGGGGGATGTTCTGTGGTGTCCAGGGCATGAGATAAACAAAAACATGTCAGCAAACCTCCCAGTTTGGTAAGATTCACGTTAATTTCCTTGTAACCATCGAAAACTTGTGTTTTTTGCAGGAAAACCGAGCGAAATGTGGACTCGAGGAAGCTCGAATTTAATTGGGTTGCCACCGTGGATCACCCTCTAAAAAATGTCGTTGTAAGCCCCATTTCCTAAACAATCAACTTCGCCCCTTTTTTCATCAATTATCCAGGTTACAGAAAGGATTCCCCGCAGAGTTTTGGGCTCCGCCCCCAGCACAGGGCGCAGCACGCCAATATCAGCCGCCGCCAATATTTCTGAGCCCCTGGCTCTTGCCCTGAAGAAACTCGACCCCTTAACGGAGTTCGCTATGCGCGAGGAGCTGGACCCTTTATCGAAAATAGCCGCAGAAATGGTAGAAATCTCAAAAAATCGTATTTGGAGATGACTGACCTAGTTTTCAATAGGATGCTGTTGATAGCTTATCGGCTAAGAAAGAACCCAGTAAAAAGGCCGACGAAAAACGCGACAAAACTGACTCTTGGACAAGCAGGAAGAGTGGCATTTTGCAAAAGTATACCACTTCAGAAAAGCTTTCAATGGTTACTAGTTTTCTGTTGGAGGGAGAGAAAGGTAGGAACAACTGCAGTAGGAAAGTCTCACAGCACCTTTTTTCTATATTACATTGCAAGAAAACACTAAATTTGTGCAAGCTAAGCATTATAGTGGAGGAAGCTTGGCCTGATGAAAACTCGGGCCTGAATGGCGCTGGTTGAATAATGCTTTCCGATATAAATTCTTTATTTAGTTGTAGTTAGAGCGCAAAGCACCAAAGTGGACAAAGTGCAGCATCGGCTAGAGCAACTGGATAGTTTCGAAGAAGGTCCACAGAGAAAGCTCGATCTATCGCAGGCGGAATATTTGCTGAAAATTCAACAGCTCAACAAGCAAGCGATCCTCATTAGATTAAGCGTTTATGTCTGACGGTCACTTTTAGGGAGCTGGTGCAGGCTTGGAATATGCAGCAAAGAGTGAAAGCCCTAAAGATCGCAATCCAATGTGCAAAAATGTTGGCCGATTCGGACGTTTTACCCTTTTACCCCAGCAAGTTTGTGTTGGTTACCGATATTTTGGATTGCTTTGGAAAGCTGGTTTATGAAAGGCTGCGTGCGAAGGCGGTTTATTACAAGTAACTGACTGATTGCTGAAGCGCTTAAGCCTAAAGTTGGCTGGTTTTAGGCCTGGAGGTAAAACCCCGGTAGCTCTGCCTGAGGACTTTACGCCCGACATGGTGCCTGATAGCGCCAAAGAGACTTGCTTAAATTGGTTTTTCAAGATTGCCTCCATCAGGGAACTAGTGCCAAGGCTGTATGTTGAGATGGCTCTGCTAAAGTCCTACTATTTTATATCGGCAAAGTAAAAATTTGTCGAACAGCTCAAGCAAAAACCCCATTAAATGGTGTGAGTTTCAGTGAATGCCCCGAGGCACTATTCAGGCTGACTGAGATGATTTTGGGCATTGGAAACCCTTTGGTGGCAATATACGCGCGCTGTTACCTTTGCAGGGTCGGGCTAAACGTTATGACCAGACACTCCGAGACCGGTTATCTGAAAAGAAATTTTGAGTGCTTCTTGGAAACGTACCAGCACGTAAGTTGGGATTTTTGGTTTTTCTCCTCCGGGAAACTGGCTGTTTTAGTTATTTGGCAGAAGCGCCACGGGCGATTTAAGCAGGCAAAACCTCAGCATTCCCATTTACATGACCCTCTACACTCCTGCTCTAGATTATATAATGGAGGCGGTAGTTCAGCATTCTCCTGAAAGTGTTTTGTCGGAGCTTTTGGAGGAGTGCAAGCGCTACAGCAACAGGTACAGTGCAATTTTTTGATGAAGTTAATTTTTTAAGGCACAATTGTGTTTCAGTTCGTTGATTTTAAATACCATCATGTCGGGCTTTAAGCCCACGTACATTGCCCAGAGGACTCTTCAGTTTTTGTGCATGATCGGACAGTGCACAGATGATGGTAAGTGTATGTATAGCCAAAACCATAAGAAACCACAATGGAAACAAATCTCGCAGGAATTCCGCTGCACTCGCTTTTAAGAACACTGGGACTGTGCGTCAGCATCTGCCCACCGCCTGCAGAGCAACGAAAACCAGCCCTAAACGCCGTTTGGAGCAACATTGCTCAGCTGAAAAAACCGTCCGAGTATATGAGTTGTGTGGAAATTTGGGTGCAGTTTATCGCCCGCAATTTTTCGGTGAGCACGTTCTATATGCTGGAATTGCGCAAAATGCGGTGTTTTTAGACTCGGGAAGTAAACACCGTGCTGGGCGATGTGCTCGACCATATGGTTCCTAACCGATGCTCGGAAAAGTTCCCTATGCAGCTAAAGGCGATAGTCAGACACATTGTAGCGGAAATTACCGATTTCGAAGCGCTTCTTTCAATGGTAAATTATCTGCTTTGACGGAGCTTTTCCATCGGATTTTCTAAAATGCCTCGTTTACAGGACAATTTTCTGCCGTTGATCGACTTGTTTCACGACGAATCCACCAAAGTGGAAGTTTGCAAGCTGATATTAACTTCCAACTTAGTGGAGCAGAAGACAAACGATCTGGTAACAATCAACGCGCTGATGTATTTGGGCGGCATTTTGCATGACTGCGTTAACGCTCTGACTCCTGAGGACGAGCATCGGTAATTATTATCGTCAGTTTCTAATCCCGGATCTATAATCTCGCCAAACAGGCAAATCGGGGACATTTTGTGCAACATTGTCAATCTGGTGGATTATGGGCGCGATTTCGAGCAGCAATTGCAGTTTTACGTGGAAGCCCGCGGCTCTTTTGCCAGTTTTGACGCTGTTTTGGCTCAGCTGGTCCAGGTACGTTTCCAACTCCCAAAAAATCTCCTCATAGTTGTAACATTCACGTGCATTGTTTCAGCGCGTGAATTTATTGGCTGTTAATACTCGGCTAGTGGTTAAGGGGCTTCATACAAGGAAAACCGGGGATTTTGTGCGTGCGTGTGCCGCTTACTGTTTCATCACCATTCCTTCCATTGATTCCACGAAAGTGCGATTAAGCCTGTATTTGCTTTCTGGGCAAGTGGCGCTTAGCAATCACTGTCTCGGGCAAGGTATGTTGACTCGATTAACGAAAACTTAGCTAAACTCAAAAGGTTTTTCTAGCTGATGCGTGCTTTAGAGCCATCCTCTCTGTAATATCCGAGTTGACGCCGTCTGCTGACACCGAAGCATGTCTGCTCCCATTTGTGCGGCAATTTCTCGCAGTTCTGCTGGTGGTGCCAGACAATCCAGACAGGGGAATTCTGAGCGTTTCCAAGAAGCTGCTCAATGTGCTGAAGAATTTCGGCTGGAGCTCCGCCAATTTGTGTTCAATCTACATCAACGTTATCGACTTGCTGGCTGTAATGGCGCAAGAGGTCTATCCATATCACATAGATCGAGGTAGGTTTCAGCAAATATATCAAGCAATAGTGCAACTAGGGGTTTTAGTTGAGTCCAACGACGCTCTATGGGGCTCCGAGCCGGGATTTATCGAGGAAACTGAGAATATGATCGCAATTATCATCGGCGAGATCCTCAGCTTGCTTAAGGAACTG
>NW_026017111.1:1066095-1068736 GCF_020466585.1 Dendroctonus ponderosae
CGCCTTTGATAATGTCCAGCGCAGTTGTGGCCGAAACGTCAGGAAGAAATTCCGATAGACCACGGCTTCAAAGCCCGGAAAACATTCCTAAATGTAATTTAACCGGCCGTGAAAGCTTTTATAGTCCGATAGGAAGCTTTTAATCAATAACCATTTAAAACTCCTGGACGAACTAAGAGATTGATTTGAAGCCCTTTTTCCTTTGTGTTGATTCCCTGGAAGGAGTACGAATTTTTAAAGGAAATCAAGAGGAAACAGACATTGAAAAAACGCATACCTTGGCTACTTTTCCTTCCTAGTAAAGGACCTACTTTTATTATAAACGAACGCCCTTTTTTAAAAATACGCTAAAACTATCTATTCGTAGAGGTATTTTGTACAAGTTCACGAAACAATTCAGCATGAATCTCCTCAGGTTTGACTTGCATCGGCCTAAAGGACTAAGTTATTACATCAAGTTTCGCTGTGATTCACAATGCAAAACATTCTACAAAGAATAGCGCCCCAAAACGAACAGTGCCGTAATGAAAACCAGCATGTTAGAACTGGTCGACAGTCTGCAGCTGCTGTTTCTTCTCGGCGTGAACTTTCCTTTGATGATGCTGTTCTTGATTTCTTCCAGCGATGTTTCGATACTTTTATCAATGGCCCTCATCAAGGGGAAGTTCTGTGGGGAGTCATCGTCCGCGTTGGCGCAGTCTCCTTGAAAGTCGTCAGTGTCCACAGACCAAACCTATGTGACTTTGCAATAGAAACTCATTTAATTTGGGGCTAATTTCCTACCATGATCCCTGCCAGCTTTTTCTCCATGGCAAATTTAACTTTTTCATAAATAGACTTATCGTCGTCGTACGTTATCACCTGGCTGTTTCTGATTGCAAACGGAGTTGCGCTTTCGCTGTCCCAAAACTTCATCCATGGCTCCGTTTTGTTCTTCAATTCAAGGCAAATCTAAAGGGAATCAGTCGGATTGTCGCAGTTATTTAGACTAATGAATAATAAATTTACCTCATTATAGCCCATAAATCCGGGTTCTCTTGTGATGGGCCCTTGGAAGCCCACGCTGGTAGAAACTATGCCCAATTTGGGTTTTCTTTTCGAACTGGCGTGGAGTGCTTCAGGAAGCACGTATGTTCTGCCGTAGAGCGGCACTCCAAGCACCAGTTTATGCATCGGCGCCCCCAACTTAATCATGTAGTTTATCGTGTATTCCTGCGGGGAAACTCCGTTACGGGGAAACTCGGCGCTTTGAGGAAAACCTGTACAAACCACATTCAGTACATCTGAGCTTCTCAGAGGCGCGTTTGCTCCGGTTTTCTGATCCCAAGCGCCGTGATAGTCGTAGCACATCATGTGGATGAAGTCCAGATAGACGCCTAGGCCTTCTACATCGTAGGCGACGTCTATGGTGTCCTTTCCAGCCCCAAATGCGGCCGTGAGGAGGAGATTGTGTTTCCTAAAGGCTGATTTCAGTTCCTGCAAAATGGAAATTTTGCTGACAACATTAGAATTTGGAACATTAGAGCAGTTCTACCCACTTTCACTAGCAGCAGGAAATTTAGTTTGTCTTCAGGAGCGCCGCCCCTCTTGCCTGGAAACTCCCAGTCCAAATCCAGGCCATCAAAGTTGTATTTCCTGCAACCAGTTCACTTTAGCATTCACCTTTTCGGTGGTTTCTGAACCGACCTTATGAAGTCCACAGCACTGGCGACAAACTTGGATCTTCTGGGAGGTTCAGCGACTAGTTGGGAATAGTTTTTCGAGCCTTCGTTCCACCCCCCAATAGCTAAGGAGACTTTAAGGTGCGGATATCTGAGCTTGAGTGTAGTGATCCTCTGATAGCCCCCTTTTCCATAATGTTCGGTTAGATCTTGCCAAGGATCTGCAAGCATTCGCAACCATCATTAACAGTTTATCAAGGGAATTCGATGGGCAAAGGTTTTTGCGGCTAGTTCACGTGGATTTTCTAAAGGAAAATACGATGAATAGACTAAGTGAGTTACATACCTAGAGATTGGATAGAGTCTTCCTGAGGGTTCAGGCCGGCAAACGCGTAGATTACGTGAGTGCAAAGTGAGGGCTCCAAGTTTTCCACTGTGAACGAGCCTCGTGCTGGCCTGTAGGCGGCCCACGTGCCAATGTAGCAAACCACAACTTTGCCATGGGATGGACCTAAAAATGAACAATTTTTACTTAAAAAAAGCTAAAAGTAGAGTCTTTTAAAAAAGTTACTAGAAAATTTCCGGTTTGCTTGAGTTGAGCAAAAAATCTTGAAAAGACAGCTTTAAAACTAGCAAAATTGCTCGAGCGCATTTTAGGTGCTGTTTCAAAACTCTCCAACAACACAACAACTTTTCTTAACTTTTCACGCATTTACAGTAGGGCTGAGCCTTTCGGAAACAGCAACTGAAAACCTTCTGTCTAGTTTGAGCTTTGCCCAATAAATTTCTGAAGAAAGCCAAAAAGTCTCGAGATTTTTCGCAAAAAACTACATTTTCAAGGTGCTGACTTTGTTTTTTTTTCGATTTTTCTTTTGCTGACTGTTCTATTGAGGTTGTTGACGATGGAATATGGCAAGGGCGGATCCAGAATTGTATTCTTGAATTCAAGCATTATTTGAGAAAACTGCCAACATTTCCTT
>NW_026017111.1:1069735-1072614 GCF_020466585.1 Dendroctonus ponderosae
TCTAATTTCATAGACAACAGAAGACTTTAGGCTCGCGCCTTGTAAAAAAGCAAAGCAAATTATTTCCCAGTGGGAAACTTTCACTTCTTTTTGCGCATCATCGGTTAATGGCTATTTTAATCTAATTTAAATACAGCATCGAATTTGCTATTCCTGAGCCACGTTGCGCAAGTAGAATGAGGAACTAATTTGATTATCTGGACCTAATCAAGCATCTTAACCAAACCGATGTTTGCTCTGTTCAGTGTTGTTCCGATCGCTTCTCAGTTGCTCTTCCTCGTGTTAAGTCACAGATTTTCTAAGCTTTTGCAACCGAAAAGCTCCGTTAGTTCCAGTTATAGAGAACTAGAGAATCCCTCTATTTGGGCAGTTTCTTACATTTAAATATAACAGTTTTTCTTGCTTTCACCGGCACGAAGTTACACAAGCTAACAAGGCAATTTTTACTGTTATTCCCGATCACATATTTTGGTATGTTAATGTTATAACAATTGATGTCTAATCACTCTCTCTACAGGGTGATTCCTCACTCTCAGTTGGCGTCATTCCTCTGGGGGTGTCTTAGGAGTTCAGAAAAATAGTGAAAACAATTAGTTGTTATTAAAAACTGAGAAATTTGCCAAAAACTATAGCAGAAGGACGGCAACAATGTTTTCCGAAGTGGTCTGTCTCATGAGCATTACGTAAATAGCCAACTCGACAGGATTGGTTAAATGTAGGGATCTACTTTACTTCCAACGACAAATTGTTCGTTGTTGTAATCATAACCTCCAATTGTTGTGTATACAAATATACATACAAGTAATGTGCACTCTTTTCGGGCAGCTTCTCGTATTCGGTTAATGAAGTGCTTCATTTTCCAGTTATTACTGATTAATCAGAATAAATCAAACAGATTTATAATTGCAATGAGCATCAAGTGGAACCGTAATTCATAATTGAAATTAACGCAAGTATTTTCTTTTCTGGAGGTTTTATCCGATAAATTCAGTTCACACCTTTTTCGGCAGCGAATTGAAAAAGTTGGAAAATTAACATAATCAAGTGGATCAAGCCGAATAAGGAAAAAAGCTGCGCATTTTTAATTGGTGATTTATTTTATTACCACATTTCCAAGAGCAGGAAATTTGCAATTGTCGTACTGCCGCAAAAACTGTTTGTTTCTGGGGTTTTTTCAACTCTTGACCGTTAAATCGCGATTACGATCAATTTTACTGGGATTGTGAATGAAGGCCCAATTAGTGACATAATAGCATCGCTAATTGCGCCAATTCATGAGAACACTTTTGAGACATCCTGAGGATGTGACAAAAACACCGTGATGAAACGTCTGACCAAAGCCTGTTTACTTGAACCACTCCAAATGCACACTTTAACACGCTGATTATACCTTCGGTTAATCACCATTTAACCGCTTTTAGTCATTGTCTATTCCTACTAATTTTTGCGGGTTTTTTGATGCTTTAGGGACCCGATTTTGCCCAAAAGCGTTTTCTCGGCTCGTTCAACTGAAGATTTTCACGCTTATTAGCCTGAATCCAATTTTCAGTTGGTGGCTCAGGTTTTTTAATGGCAGAAAATTAACTTAAACTCGTTTCATATCGGAGCGTGTTTTCCGAAAATCTGGATTCCTTGCCGTAATGTGAACTTAATTGGCGCAGTTAAAGTGCACTTCTTAAACACGTTTCTTACTCATTGGCGCATCAGGTTCATTGTCTGCGCTCCACTAACTTTAAAGTTCCAAGGCTCATTGAATCTAGTAGGAATATTTAATTTGGCGTTTTTTTGAACTACAGCTTTGATAAAATTGCCAACATTTAAATGTTGAATGAATGGTTTGCAAAGAAGAAATTACGAAAATTGCTTCCAGCTTCCAGCACTTACCAGTGTTTTGAGCTTCGATGCAGCAACCACAAACAATCACAATAACACAAAGTCCGCTCCAAATGGACAGCATGGTCGTATCAAGTAACTTATCGCCTTGGACGAGACACTATTCTTTTGTTCTTGAGCGGGCGGTAACGAAATTTTAACTAAAACGTCCATGCGAAATGCCAACAATCGCCAAACCAAGTGGCGCAAACCAGTTTCTGTCTTTTTCCCATCCATCGGCGGTGGTTTGGCGAAAGTGAGACAAACAATGGTTGGTTTGGTGGAGGCTAAATGGGTGCTTACGATTTGCACCTTTCACTTTGTCGGCTGCAGGTTTAGGTGCGCTAATATCATTTTCATATCGATAAAATGTCCACTTTGGCCTTAGGATTTTCAAATTTGCATTTGCTCTTCTGGGAGTAGTTGTTATGGGTGAATCCTCGATGAGCGAGCCCATATTTTAGGGCGTGTTTTAGATGGGAATAAAGATGCCATTTTCACTTAAAAATTGACGAATTTTGCATTAAAACAATATTCATATCAACATTTTACTTGCGTGTTTTTTGAGCTCAATCGATACCTTTCGACGTAAGAAGGTCACAAATGTGCATTTACAAAGTGGTCAATAATAAGGAAGAAATCGTCGGCAAAAGATCGTGAACATCCGCAAAATCCACTTGAACATAACGATGCTTTTTTCGAAGTTTCTCAAGAACCGTTCGAGCCACAGAATTCGTTTTGGCATCGTTGGATAGAGAATTGAAAAGTCGATTCAGTCGTAACAACGTGAGTGAGGAAATTCGAATAGTTTTGACCCAGAAAGCGAAATTTGAATATCAGACACTTAGATGCAAGATTATGCCAAAATTCCATGTTTTCCGTCCCCTTTTTGCTCATATCTCGGAGGCAAAATGAGCAAAAACGCTCATTTGTACGTCATTCTAGAGAGAAATAAATGGCCTTTTTAGCAAGTGAACCATCGATAAGGAAATGTTGACAGTTTTCTC
>NW_026017111.1:1073613-1085031 GCF_020466585.1 Dendroctonus ponderosae
CAAAATCCACTTGAACATGACGCTGCTACCATGTTTTTCAATGAATTCGATTAATTGCTCGCGTCGGTGAGCTGAAAATGATGTAAAATTATAAAATAAATATAAATAAAAAAGCACACGTTTTCAAGTAAGCAATGCGACATTTTTCAAACACAAAAATCAAACGATCTAAACTTAAAAAGATAAAAATAAAATAATCCAATTTTAACAATTATTGCTAATGCATTATTATGAATTGCTTGTTGTTATTAGTTGGCTATTAGAATGATCAAATAGCCGTTTTCACAATAAACAAACAATGACAATTACTCAAAGATCTCACGGGAATATCGTTTTGCTTTTTTTGGTCTTATTCAATCAGCCTGATGCAAAAACTAGACGGAATTTTGAAATTGTCGCTGGAATTCAAGATTACGGGAAAGTTATATCATCGGCTATTGATAATGTCGATGTGCGGCCCCAAAAATAACCAGAACCAAACGGGTAATGAAATAATTAACAAATAAACTGATTAATTTAACTCACTTTGGTTATTTCTTTGGCCCCGTGCTGGCAAAACAGATTATTAACTATTTAAAGAGAAAACAGGGAATGTTTTGGGAAAAACCGTATATTTTTGGTACAAATACAGTTCACATTTTGGCAGTCTTAACTCTCTTACTGGACAGGCTGTACTTGAAGTTCTCAATCACAATTCCAATCTTCATTGCCAGAATAGTGACGAAATAATTCAGCAGGAGGAACATGATCCTTTGCGGCCAATTAAACACGTGGAACAGTCCATAGATGAAGCGTCCATAGATGAAGAACGTGATGAAGAATCTGTGTTACCAACCAATTTAATTATTAATTTGCAAGTTTTGCTGTTGGCCAACTTACATGATGTCGTAGAAGATGGTCAGCACAGTTAAGGCAGTGAAGGCACTTTTGGAAGTGGGCAAAAGTTGATTGGTTATTAGCACTTCGATGATGAGGAATACGACAATATTCGTGTGAATGCAGTGGTTGAGCCAATCTGGAATGAATTCATCGCAAACCTCTGGATAAACCTGGGAAAAAACTTTATTAGCACAATCGCTCTTTACTGACTTTACTGTCTGTAAAGCGCGCAATTTGAAGACGGGAGGAGAAAAAGAGCGGCTTTGAATAATCTCGGAAAGAGCTAAAATATTGCGAATCGATTTTTAAGCAAAAAATGAGCCAAACTCCGATGTTTGACTTAGAACAAACCAGCTTCCCAACTATGAATTTGCTGGCATTTTCCTGATAAAAACTGCACAACCAACAGGGCTTTTTCTCCTCAAATAAACATGTAGTTCCAAGGGCTCTAACAGCGTCACTTACCAGCTCTCTATCAATGGAATACACGCCCCAGAACATGGTGGAAACAAAAATGGAGCATGGAAAGACGATGCTGGTGAACAGGAAGCCCTTCCATCGGTCTATTCTATCTCTCAGACTGTCCCACAGGGAGCAAATCCTTAGGAGATCGTGTGTTACAGCCAGAGTAAAATAGATCGTTTGAAACACCTAAAGAATGAGTTCTTTGCTGTTAAAAGGCCGATGATCGGAGAACGCTACTAACCAAGTTCCAATTAGTGAAGAACACAGTGGAGAAATTCTTGATATCCGAAATCCGATGGTCCAAGTCGTAGAATTTGTCGCTTTCTATCCTTGCGTGCATTCGATGCCCGCAGAAAAACACATTTAGGTGATGCGCTAGAAAACTCACATGGAAAATGGGGCCCAACACTGACCGCACTTGTCGCATTCTAACTGATTCTATTTGGGCAAAAACAGCTTCTTTAACTGCAAGGGTGGTTATTTCTTTAATCGCCACCAATAAAAGTATTTTAAGCCGCTTGATAAGCGTGTGTACAAATGAAGGCTTCGAGTGCGTTTGACTAGTCAACCTCGCATCCATCAGTCTTTAAGTAAGTCTTCGACGTCAAAGCCTTATCACAGTGATAATGAATGATTAAGTGATAGAAACTCTGAAAAAAGTGCAAATATATTCACTGCATATTGGAATCACTAGTTGAAGATTCAATTTATCCGAAGAAAACCCATGGTCGTTGCTTATGGGTTATTAGTTATTAATTAAGTTTTTATCTTCGTTGGGGTTTTAATCGGCTTCACTTTCTGAATATTCATGCTTTTTTGATTGCAATTGCAATTGTATAAGACAATGCACAAATATTGTGTTATTGTGAACAATTATTATTTTTCTTGATTAATTTACGATACAATTAACCGCGTGGCTGCGACAATATCGTGGATTATTCATCAATTAATTACTGTCTTTCAGCAGGATTTATTTTTAAGCCCAAAGCCCACATTATTTATGATACAGGATTCGAGACAGTCGTAAAAAAATTGCAAAGTTTCAAGAATTTTGAATTCACTTCTTTGGCTTTTGGACCACTTTTCAATCTTCCAGTTTATTTACTTACTCAGAACTTCTTTTTCTTAACATTTAAAGCTGCCCTTCAGTGTGTATTTATTCAATTTTAGAAAAATATAGACAGCAAAATTCAATAGAACGCTTAGCAAACACGAAAAAACAAATAATTACCTTTAATGCAAATAAAGATATAAAATTATGTCCAATTTATAAACCGATTATCCTGAGTGCGTCGAATGTATTTGCCCCGCCCTGGATTTATCGGTTTTATATTTTGTTTTCATTAATGTTTCAAATATACGAAAATCCGGCGCGCTTATCAAATTCCATTAATACGCTTGTCTATCTTTGTTAAGAAGTCTGTCTGGGGCAAAAGGAATCCGGGTGAATCGGGTTATCATAATAGATTAAGCCTGGTTTCCGAAAGGCTCCAGTATTTTTCAGTCGATTTTTCCGGGTTTATCTGCGTAAGCAGACAGAAAAAGTGCACTTGAAATTAAACTCGAGTTGTTTTTCGAGTTGGTTATTGCATTATTTAGACTGTTTTTAACTTAACAAACGCAAATTTATCCTTGGTTTTTTGTTGTTTATTTTCTATAATTTAAAAAATGAAGATTTTTAGCGTTCAAATATTTCCTCAGATTTTATCTGCACTCGGCTAAAAACCTAAACAAAAAACGGAAGGCCATTGGAAGCAAAAATCAATATTAACTAAATTGTGTATTTAGTAATTTATATTACTATATTGTTTGTTTAATCAACGAATCAGTGGCAAATTAATGCTATCAGGAATCATTTAATGTCGCATTTTCGCAATATACCAACCACCGCTTCAATATAGTTCAGATGATTAAAAAATGTTTGTCGAAATGTTACTATATTGATTGTTTATTGTCAATGCACCAATTTGATAAGCCATTTATTTTAAAGTTGTTGTTAATCGATTTGAAAAATAAACAGGAATTCACTGGAATTTAGATTTTATCAGCAAGATATACATTTTATTGTGGAATCCGAAAACTGCAATAAAATATCATAATAAACTACTTGTTTAAAAAAATAATCTGCTAGTTTCCCTTTCGGTCTTCGAAGTTTCCAAGTTCACTATAAACCCTTCATGCCGATGCTTCTCTAATGACGTCATCAAACGTATATATAGCGTGCTTCAATGTAAATATGCCGTATCGCCAGACACCCCAGTCCACCTCCAGTCATTTCTGACAGCCGCTCTTTTGGTTATGTTTTGATTCGGCACAATTGGATCAATAAGCATGAAATTGCTGTAATTATCTTTAGCAATGCTGTTGCTGTCCTAATTTAAAATATGTGAATGTTGGCAGTTTTGTGCGAGAAATGGCAGTACTGTTATGCGCGATATTCCTACTGTTGCGACTGAAAGGGGCGTTAAACCAGTCGCAACAGTTGCAGCTCATCTCCAAGAGCCATTCTCCCCATCTGGAGACCTATTCCACGTATTCAGACTCTGTGATAATGCATTTTACTGTGCCCGACAATACCATCAATGCATCGTTCGTCTTTGCAGCCTCACAGCAGGATCTTTCAATATTTGGTTAGTGGAATCCTTTACAACTTCACTAGGAGCAGTCGGTCGCTTGCTTGGTTGCTTTTTCATAGTTTACAGCCCCTTAAGTAGATGTTGTTGTAGATGGAAGGCGAAGGTTCGTTTGAAGTTGTAAATATGCTCTGATCAAAAGCTCCTTTTCACTCTAAACTAACGTTAATTGACGCAGAGAAACACAAGCAAACTCGAGCTAGTTGCACGTTTTAATTTTAATTTTAATCTTCCAGGTTGCACTGTTCGAAATGTGTCGCTCTATCTCAAGCATGGAGCTCCGCCCGTGATCAATCCGGACGGATCGCCGTTTCCTGAGGAGTTCCGCAACATATCCAGACCGCCAACGTATAATCTGGAGTTTCTAACCGATCAAAAGCAATCGTACATAAATGTCTCGTCACCTGAGCCTGGGATGTATTTTGCGGCAATTTTTTTGGCCTATGAAGATCCCCGCTTCCAGAAAATATCCCAACAAGGTAGGAAGTATCTGAAAACACTCTCCCCTATGTGGAGCAACACCCGAGCAAATTGCTGATGTTTTCGCTGTTTTTTCAGGTTTAACCCAGTCCTGCCGAGCATACATTGACGCCTCAGTTTACGTCTCCAGAGTGGAAAATCCGACAATAATTTCCGAAAACCGCATAGTTGAAGTGGTACTTTCGAACGCGAGCAGGCATTTTACCTTTTTGGCTCCGGAGGGTCTGGACAGTGCTCTGGTTGATGTGGAAATCGCCGATATTCCCTCCAAAGTTAAGCGAGTGGTTTTGAGGATTGGAGCGCGCAGTCCGCCGACAGAGAAAGTTTTTTTGGTTGAGAAGCTTCTGAATGCTTCCGATCCATCCGCGCAAATCGCCTTTGGGGCTGAGCCCCGAACCTGGTATTACCTGGCTGTGTCTGCTGAGTCTAGTTCCGATGCTAGCGAAAAAGTGGCCCTGAATCTTCACCCGAAGTTCTTCTCAAGCAAACTGCCATCATCGGATACGTTTGTGGCTCAGAAGCACGGCAACGCCACTCTGTACAATATGTCGGTGGTCCATAAGTACTACCAAATGTTCCGGCTCGCAGACGTCCAGCCGTACAAGCAGTTCGATTTGGTGCGCGATTCGGCTACGGAGAGTTTCGCCTTTTTCTACAAACTGCAGCCCGAGCTCGCCAGCAACTCGTTCGTGCCGATCAATGTGACCAGCGAGGAGTTCTCTGTGCTCAAGTTCGAGTTGCAAAGGGGCGTCGACATCGGGGGCACCTTGCAGTACATTCTGGCCTTCAAGCCCCGCATTTCCCGGACCAAACACACCCTCCGGTTGCTTCCGGAGCCGGAAAGTCACACTATTGTCGGCTGCATCCAGAGGAACCACTTGGCCGTGCCAGTTTGGCCCAAATATTGCGCGTCTGATGAAGACTCCTTTCTGGCGCCGATCGTCCTGAACGCCACAGTCAGCAACTCCACAGTTTTGATCCCTTTTCCGGAAAGCGGCGATTGGTATGCTTCGTTCAAGTTGTTCTGCGGCTCTTGCGAGCCGTGTGACTGTCCTGCCGCCTGCCAGGCCGAGTACGAGAGATGCACGATTGGGTGCGAGTTGAGTTCGTCCGAAAATTGCGTGGCCGAGTGCAGCTCCAAAGCGCTGAGCTCGGAGAAGTGCGCAGCATGCGACTGTGATGGGCCTTGCCGGAGGAATTCTTCTAGATCGTGCAGCAGCAGCGTGATCTTCGATGTGAGCTCGCGCCCGTGCTACTTTGGGGAATGCGGCAAGCAAGGGGAGTGTGGCCTGTTTATTTCGGATGGAGTTGCCTATTCTTCGTGCCGATGCAGCAACAATTACCGAGGTAAACTTTGCCTGCGACTGTATTGCAAAATCATCAATTTGCGTTCTTCTCAGGTTTTGATTGCTCCGATGGATCTCTGGCCACGCCCTACTACCTGGTGCTCATAGAGTTCCTCCTTCTGATTTTAAGCAATGTGTTCTTTTTGCCGGCCACTTACATCGCATTCCGGCGCCGATACTACGTAGAGACGCTCGCCTACTTCTCCATTTTCCTGTCCTCGTCCTTCTACCATGCATGCGACGCTGGTGAGAACATTCTCAGCTTTTGCGTCTTCAGATTAGGGGCCTTGCAGTTTGCAGACTTTTTCTCCGCTCTGTTGGCCATTTGGCTCACGTTGTTGGCCATCGCCGACCTGCCCCAGTTGGCTCTATCGCTGCTCCAAATGGGCGGGTCAATTATCATAGCTTTCTGTGTTAATTTGAACCGGTATGCCCTATGGATATTTGCGCTGCCCTCTGTGGTAGGCGTCGTTATTATAGGCGTCAGTTGGTACCTAAAGTACAGGAAATATCGCTGCAGATTTGTGGACAGACGGTACCTCTATGTGATGATGCCCATTGGGGCGGCTGTGGTGGCCATCGGTTTGGGTATCTACGGGATATTGCAGACGCAAGACAATTACAAGTATTTGCATTCTTTGTGGCACATTATAATGGCAACGGGAGTGTTCTTTTTGCTGCCACAACAGGACACTTTTGAAGTCGCAGTATTGTTGTCGTGATGATGTTGGACGTTTCAGTTGCTCGCGATTTATTAGCTGAATGTTATTTAAATGATAATTAGGCAATTTTTTGTTAATGGTATTATTTAACGAGCAAAGGATGATCAATTTTCCACTTTTTCGCCAGTCAGTTGATCTGTTCTGGTCTGGTTCTTCGTAGTTTTTTTGGCAACGTTTGCAACGATTCATTGTTGAGTTTTTCTAGCGTCTGATTTTCGCTTCAGCTACAACCAATGGTTGATTATCGGCTTCAAATTGCAGTTTTGCCCGACGAGGAATTTGGCCTCTATTCCCAGATAGCACAAAATATTACATACATATTTAGGAAATATTTATATGTTTGCTAAATATTTCGGATCAAAAGCAAGTATTTCTTAAATATTTGTTTCTAATATTTAATTAGCATGAAACAAATAAGTTATTAATAATTTTCTTATTGCATAATACTTTTGCACGTATATATAACAACCTTAACACCCAAAAAGTTAGTAATATATTATTTTTAATAAATGTGAACAAACTTTAGAACATATCTCAATTTTCATTGATCGATGAATAGCAAATATTTCAGAGCAAAAGGAAATATTTATTAAATATTATTTAAATGTTATTTAGAAATTATTTGTTTCTAATATTTAATTAGCATGAAATAAATAAAATAATAATAGGTTTTCTTAGTGCGTAATACTTTTTGTGTCTATATATAACACCACTAACACGCAAAAAGTTACTAATACATTAATTTAATAAGTGGGAACAAACTTTAGAACATGATATTTCAATTTTCATTGGTCAATGAATAGAAAATATTTCAGAGCAAAAGAAAATATTTTTTAAATGTTATTTCAAAAATATTTGTTTCTAATATTTAATTAACACGAAGCACATAAATTAAGAATACTTTTTCATAGTACCAAAACTTTTTGTATTTATATATAACACCATTAACACCCAAAACGTTAATAATATATTATTTTTAATAAGTGTGAACAAACTTTAGAACATATTATCTCAATTTTCATGGGTCAATTAACGGTAAATATTTCAAAGCAAAAAGAAATATTTATAAGAACTATTTTTATAATATATAAGAGTTTGTCGCGTCAACCTATATTAAATGTTGCAAAAAAAATATTTCTTAAATATCTGATTTAAATGTCAGAAAAATATTTATAAGAAATATTGTTATAATATTCAAGAATCTGTCGCTTCAACCTATATTAAATATTGCAAAAAAATATTACTGTAATATTTGTGTGCTATCTGGGTTGTGATTGTTTTACTCTTAATTTTTGCAATTTTTTCGGTKTTTTTTTTAGGTTTTCTGCTTCAAAACSCTCTTTCGTCTAAAGCTTTAATGTCGGSCGTTTTTTTAGCTTTTTGCTCTGAAATGGCTGGCATTAGAGCTTTCGGCTAAGAGCACGTTTCCACCCAGGAAACAATTCTTTTAAAATTGGGCCTTCAAGTTTTTTGTTTTTATCGCAGCGCAGGAGTTAGGCGCAAAACAATCTCAGGGAATAAAAAATAAAAAAAAACAGTTAAAAGATGGAAAAAGTGCAGCTGTTTGCATCAAATAGATCTCAAAATTTAAAAAAATCTATAACAATCTGTATTTCGATAACAATGATTCCATTCCAAGCGCAAATAAAAGTAGTATTTATTTAGCTTTGCAGTAAAGTTAGGCCTGGGTAACGCTGTGTTGAGTTGCGCTATTGAGTTATAACTCATTGGTTAATGAGCTGTAAGTCATTTATTAAAGCTCTATGAGACCCGAGACTAGAATTATCACATCTAAAAAAAGACCGTTTTTTTCTGAGCAACGTTCTACTGCTTTGTTCAAACAACTAAAAAAAGTCATCTAGATTTTTCCCACCAACAGAACCCAAGTCCAAAGAAAGTCGACGAGTTTTCATGTAAAATCGATCTCTTAATTTTTTTGCATGAAAGAATCAGTTTGCGAGTATTTTACAGTAAACGTAAGGAAAAATCCCAGACTGTTTGTTGGGTATTTCGCCTCAAAAAATGTTTGTCTTTAAAAAAAAAACAGAATTTCCTCATGTCTTTTATTACAGATTGATAAATAGTCGTGAAGAAATTATGTCTTTTTTAAAGACAAACATTTTTTAAGGCGAAATACCCAACAAACAGTCTGTGAAAACATGAATCCGCCTCAACCATATAGAACTTATCTACAACAAATTAAATTATAGTTTAACAATAGGAATTTGCACCATTTTTTAGGCGTTTTAAGAGCCTTCTTTTCTTTGAGACTCGCTTTTCCTGCAACTGCAAACATTATTTAGACACTGAGATTCCTTTTTTTGGGTATTTTATGCATTTGATACGAAATGTTCGTTTCCTCAGTTGGCTCCTTTTGTCATCAATTAATGACGAAATCATCCTCTCTATTTTTTTATTATTTAATGTAAGCACGTAATTTTACCTTGTGATAATACGCAGAAATTATGTGATTATTATATTTAAGTAACCGACAAATAACGGTTCTACAAACGTATTGTTATTTAAAGCTATTGGTTAATTTGCAATAACATGATTAAACCTTTCACATTTCATTTACTTTGTAGAATTGTTCTGTGTACTACTCAGTAATTCCAAAGAATTTGTGATGTTTTATAGGCAATTTTATCGTAATGAAGCCTCCAGTTTACTAGGATTTATGTATAAAGGATATTGATGTGAAATCGCGTCCCAGATGAAAACTAATATTAATTTATTAATGTTGAAATATAGTCTATTTATAACGAACAGTGTGTTCAGTGCCAAAGTAGAAATTGAGTTTTACCCTGATAGTGATTTTTAATCGCCAATGCAGATGAAATAGTKATTAGAATCTTATCTTTCCAGGGTCTCAGTCARAGTGGGAAATACAAATTTAAAAAATTYGTATAYYGTTTATTTCATAACGTTTCGRCGAGACAACAGCGCCATCATCAGATTGAAAATTTACACAAACTCATAATTGGTAAACATTACGTTCTTTTAGGTCTTTGCCTTCTTGAAACCGTAAATTTGTCTTTCGAGAGACAAATTTCAGGTTTCAAGAAGGCAAAGACCTAAAAGAACGTAATGTTTACCAATTATGAGTTTGTGTAAATTTTCAATCTGATGATGGCGCTGTTGTCTCGCCGAAACGTTATGAAATAAACGATATTCGTTTTACTTCACACTTTGACTGAGACCCGGGAAAGATAAGAATCTAATAACAATTACACGCAGTCAGGAAAATAATCAAAATAGATAAAACAGTTACTTTAAGAGTTTCTCCATCGCAAAAACCATCTGAGCTCAAACATTCATTACTTACTTAGTGAAAACATGATTAGCATCCCAAACCCGTTCGAGAACCCCAATTTAATGCCCAGTCCAAATAATGAAGCATTTCAGAAGGTTGCATAAAATCTCTTAAACTTTTCGCTCAAACAACAGCAGTTTTTGGCAGAAACGAAGTCAAAAGCGCTTTTTTTGGGGGCGAAAAAGGTCAAGATTCCTCCGATGTTATCGAAAACAAACAACAAAGTGTTTGATTCAACGCTTTAATTCTGCATGGCAATCCAGGCCAGTGATAAATCAGTGTTTGGACAGATTCCAGTTGCACAGAGATTGTTTGCGATTTACCATGGCCGAAGAAGGCGACGTCCTAATCGAACTCACCGACATCCAGTTAAAACAACTGGCAGCAATTTACGGAAAATTACGAAACCAACTTCCCCATTTGCACAGTTTTTTCCATATTTGTCTGCGATCTAAAGCGCTGGGAATGCTGGATTTTGTCCACGTTTACTCACCTGGAGGATGCTGGCAGGAGGATGGCACTTTCATTGCATCCATGCCGGTAAGAACACGCAAAAACCTGTTTTATTTGTATATATCTGAGCTATTTTAGATACATTCCCATGACATAGTGTTTCACAGTTTGGACCCGTCGGGGACCAATCTCATAGAGGGTTTCAGGAAGACGAAAAAGTTCAAATTCCTCAAGGATCCTGCTAGAGACTACACCTACCTGTACGGGGTTCATGAGATGTTTTGCTCGAAAATCCTGCAACTTTTCACTGAAGATCTTCAACATGAAGTGAGTTACAACCACGCCTTCCACCTATACAGGCTGGACATGGAAAAGGCCTTACAAAGCGAGTTTCGGTAATTTTCCAACTGCAGGACTTCAAACGCTGAATGTGTTTATTGTTAGTGTCCCGGACGAAGTCTATATAACGGCTCTGGAGCCTCAAGATCTTCCAGCTGTAGTCAAGGCATGGCCATTCAGCTTCCCTGCAGCTGAGCAGAAGCTGCAGGACTGCCTGAAGCTGAGCGTCGGATTCGTGGTTCGACTCAAATCAACCGACGAAATGGTTTCTTGGGTAACTTCTTCTTGCTACGGTAAGCGATTTGACTTGGATCTTTGACTATTTCCTGCATGCGAAGCAATTTCAGGCCAAATGGCTGCCCTTCAAACAGCTGTGCAGCACCAACAAAAAGGATACGCTCAATTAGCAGTTAGGGAATTCTCGCGTTATTTAGCAAATAACGGTTTTGATACTTGCGGAACGGTGGTAGCTGGAAATGTGCCTTGCGAACGGATGCTGGAGGGTTTGGGCTTTGAAAAGCTGTTAAAATGCCGGTTTATTGCCATCCGAAATAAGTATTAGATCCCACATAGCAAAATGATGTTCCCAGAATATACCTGGAACGTTCATGTGATGTACATGCATATTCCTGGGACATACATGAGTTACATTATGAACGTTCCATGATGTCCCAGGAATCTGTCAGAGTTAATACACTGTATGTTCATGGTATGTTCAGTGAATGTATATGGTATGTTCAGGGAATATACATACATATATGTAACGAAAGAAAAACGATACTTTATTT
>NW_026017111.1:1086030-1087898 GCF_020466585.1 Dendroctonus ponderosae
ATATTCCCGCAATGTTCTGTATATTTTTTGAACATCGTGGGATATTCATAGAATATCAAATGCTATCTGGGATGTGCATTGTGATAAGCCCAGAATTTTTTTGGTCAATGTTGAAGATGAAAAAGTCCCAATTTCCTTGTCCATGAAGGAGGTTTATTAATAAGAGGCGACTTCCGTCTCAAACAAGGGTCTTTGCAGGTGGTCCCCTTGAGCCCCAACATTTTAATAAAGCAATAAAATGAAATCGCTTTCCACATCCTTTGAGTAGGTGCAGCAGCCAATTGTCTTTTGTGTTCGCCTTCGCCTTCTTTGTTCCAGATTCTCACGTATTTTATTTACCATGAAGAGCGGTTGCAATGGTCGATTTTCATCGCTGCGCCCATGAAAATTTGTGTGCCGAAAATAACGCGCTAATAACAAAACTAGCACGCTAACGAATGATAAAAATAAGTGGCTTTGAGTGAAATTTTGCAGGGTTTCCTGCGAACATTTTCTCTTACTGCTCCAAACTCTAAAGATTTTCTTTCAATGCCTTTGCTTTCCTTCTTGCGGGTTTAAAGTTGATTTTTCTCAGTTAGTTGGGAAGTTAATAAAACGGCAATTTTCTAGGAAACATCAGAACTGTATTTTACAAGTTTACATATTTTAACAGGGACTAGTTGTAGCGCCGAGTCGGAAAGTTTCAGTACAAAATAACTACACACTTTTTCTGTACACTTGCAAATTCGCTTTCTTATTTCACATTTTGCACATCTATATAAACAAACCATAGAAAAATATATTGCTAGCTACTACTTAAGTAACATTATTAATTGTACATGGTCATTGGTTGAATAAACACTGAACTCCTTGCGCATAGGGGATCTTTTGCAAGACTTCGATTCAAAAATTTTCAGCTAAAAACATTTATATAATCAATTTATTATTTGCTAAAAAACAGCCAATAATCCTCCGGTCTGTACATTTTGTCAACTTTTGAGTTAAAGAAATAACTGCAAAAACCAACTTGCTGCTTAGCAAGTGAGTTTGCGTAATTGAAAACTTTGCAGATAAATAAAAAATAGATCGCAGCAATAAAAAAATGTTTATCAAATTCTTTATAAAACGTGCATAGTTTCTATTAACAACTATTTGTTTCAGTGTTTTATTTGCGCTCTTATTCATTCACACTTAATAACAACTCATATTATATAAGCACAGATTTTTTATTGTGTAAAAATTCGCATTTCCGCAGTTTCAATGAATATATTCGTTGTCTCCGTTGCAGGCGGGAATTTTATTCATTGATTTTTGCCACTTGAATGTTTGCTATCGGCTTCGAAACCAGAAAAATGTGCATTTTCCGATAAATAAACAAACACTTTTCATATTTCTGCTTTCTTTGCATTGCCGCAATCAAAGAGTATTAAACAGTAAAACATTTTTCAGCACAACGCAATCATGAAAAAATGTTAATCAAGGCACCAAATCTGCAGGACATTAAACCAGTTTGAACGCATTAAAGAACAAAATAAAGAAGATGAGTGGTTTGGAGAGAGAAATGAACAGACCAATGAAAAAAATGATTGAGAAACAATAAAGATTGAACTTAAAAACAGTAGACTTTTTTGAAAGAAACTAAAGAGTTGAGTAAAACTAAGATTGTTTCTGCTAGAAATAGACCCGAAGTGAAAAAGCAGCGTTTCGAAGTGGAAAGTTTTTGTCCAATTCATGAAAGTGGAAATATCTGGAAGCAACATCGTTGCGAAAAGTCGTAAACTGAATAGATGGCGAAGCGTTCGATATTCGCTCTTTTTTCCCGGAATCTTGATGGGAATATCGAGAAAATGCACGATGCTTTAGAAACAGTCCAGTTTTACTTTTCTAGT
>NW_026017111.1:1088897-1095826 GCF_020466585.1 Dendroctonus ponderosae
TAATAAGAAAATTATTAATAACTTATTTGTTTCATGCTAATTAAATATTAGAAACAAATATTTAAGAAATACTTGCTTTTGATCTGAAATATTTAGCAAACATATAAATATTTCCTAAATATGTATGTAATATTTTGTGGTATCTGGGCCGACACTCTAAAAACTAGCTTGACTTTAGGTCAAAAATCATTAGTGACTATCGAAAATATAGTAAACTGATCGGAAAATTTAACGCACAGCTGAAATTTTCCCAACTTTTGCCAGTGAAAATGTTTAATATGTTTTTCCCCAAAAAAACAATGAAAAAACTATCCAAATCGGACCACCGACTGCGAAAATATTCACCGTCAAAGTTAGCGAGGTTTCCAGCCTACACAGCTGTTAAGATCAGAAGTAGGTCGCTTCTGATCCGCTCAGCCAGTTGGGTTGATTGCAACAATTAAGCCTAGAAAACGACAACAAATCCCCATCTACATCACAGACTCTGAGTGCATTTCGACATCCGTAAATTCCGTCGCGAACTCACTGAGCTCAATAAGTGAGGAACCGGAGATGTCGTCCATTGCGTGACCGCGGCTGACCAAACGTGACAAACCGCAGTCGCAACGCTCTTCTCAGGTGGCGGTCACCATCCATTTTCTTCCATTCATGGCGTGACGATCCCGACCTGGACTCGCTCTGGTCAGCTTCAAAGACGTGACTTGTTCTCCCGATGAGTTGCTCACTGTTTGACCTGCAATGGAGCAGAAACAGCGTTTAGTTCAGTTTTACTCCTTCTGGCATTGATACACTCGGGAGTAGGCCTGTGTAACTCAGTGAATTGAGTTGGCGAAGAATGAGTTGTAACTCGTTAACTCAGAAAGCGCCAACAACTCAACACAGCGTTACCCAGGCCTACTCGGGACTGCTGCGTTCGCCGGTTTTCTATGGATAATAAAACGGCAGCAAAAATCTGTTCTAATCGGTGAGAGACCAAATATCAAGCAATGCGAGGAAAATAAATTAAATTGTGCAAATTTTTTCAAGTTTTTTGATAGCTTCAGTCATTAAACACGTTTAGGCAATTTCGATTAAGGGATGCAAACAGTTGGCGAATCGTACACATTTTTCTTGAACACAACACAAGTTCTACAAGGATTAATGAGGCAATTGCTCTGTTGTTTCGGGTTCTTCTCCTCTTCATGGCATTGCGAGTTCCTTTAGCTTCAAAACGGTGGCATTCACAAGCCCTTTAAGGAGTCTTGAGCACCTTTTTTCAACAATTTCGGGGCTGGCGCCAGCACAACTTGGTCCGAAACACGAACAATCGTTCCTTAAATTGCTTGTTGAAGTTGCAAATTTGCTAACGCAAAGCTGTTGTTTCACAGGGATTACAGCAATTTTCGGATAAAAATGCAAATTTGGCGATTATTCCTTTGGCCCGCACCCCCATCTAGAATTCAAATTCAAAATTTATTAAAAATATGTATGTAAACAGAAAATTATTTGTTAATTTACAATTCATATAATGTAAAAATTATTTGTTGAGTACTTAGATACCTTGTACCTGTGAGGTTTCAATTTTTTTTAAATCAGTAATCATATTTTTATTTTCTGTTCAGGTTTAACAGAAATCCACATAGAAGTTTTAGGTACATACATGTATATTCTTACCTAAAACTAGCAACTTAAAACATTTTCCCGAGAACTCAACTTTTGAGAAAGTATCTGAACAAATGTGTTCCTGTGTATAGTAATATATTCTCTGGGTTTTTTATTAAACAAATTGAAGTTATTTATTGATCTTATTATACTTGGCAATAAATTATGCAATTTTGGGGCTACATAATTAAGAAACTTAAGATGAATTGTTCGATTATTTTTTTCAGGTAGAGCAAGAAAGTTGCTAGATATTTGCCTTGTGTTGTGGTTATGTTTTACAAATGTTTGAGTATTTTTGTTCTTATGGGCAAAGGAGCATGCTGAATGTATGTATAGCAATGATATGTCGCTAATTTCTTTGTTATGCAACTCTCTAGTAGGATATAGTTTGTCCTTTCTGTAAATTATTCCTAAAATATTATTGCTTTTTGGTTGTAACTTTTTTGCCATTTAAATTCCAACATTTACAAAGTATTCATTGCAGAAGTTAGCCATTCTTAGGTTGTCGTCAAAAGGGGTGTTATTAGTGTCATTTATGGAGAAATTTGTTTCTTTTTTGTTATGGTTAAGATTGGTAGCATCATTAATTATTTTATATATTTTTTTCAGGTTGTTTTTGTTGTTTTCTATTTGATTTTCATAATAGTGATATTTTTGTTGTTTTAAGAGTTTATTTAAAAAGTTTCTGTAGTGTTTGTACTTAGCTTCTAACGCAGAAGTCTAATTTCTTAAAAGTGCTCTCTTTAACTTATCTCTATGTTTAATGGAATTGATCAACCCATCACTGATCCAATCTTTATTTTTTTTGCTATTTTTAAACTTAATTTTACGTACTATTGTAGCTGATTTTTTTACATCAACAAATACGTTTATACATTTATTAGTCGCTTCATTGGAGTCGAAACAACTAACGATTTCGTTCCAGTTTACCATAGATAATTTTTCTTTAAACATCTCATAATCTATGTAGACCCCACGATCTGGCAGATTGATTTTTCCCTAGAAAAATCTCTTTCATAAGTTATATTTAGAAAAATTGGGTAGTGATCAGTCAAATCGCTGTTCAGCCGACATGACTCAAGTTTAAGGCCTGGACTTCTTAGTTTTTGTTTCACAAATAAATGATTTTTTGTAACTCGAGTGGGAAGGTTTATATATGATAAAAATCCGTTCTGCCCCATTAAGGATAAGTATTAATTTACCAAATGATTATTTTTATAATTGATGTTGATGTTAATCACCCATATAAATTTCGATGCTTTTAGATGTTCTTCCGGCAAAATAAGTATTCAAATCGTCAATATAAAGAATTTCCGAAATGGGTGGAGGCTTGTATACAGCTGTTATTCCGTATGTGACACCTTCAAGAACAAACTCTATCCTACCAATATCGGTCCCTGATAACAGTAATTTAATGTAATTAACATCTGCTATTATTGTTGTTTTTATAAAAAAACAATCCCATCATTTCTGCCATTATCCCCAGCATTATAATAGGCAAAATATCCTGAAAGTTGATAAAGTTCCAACCTTTGTTGCGATTGAAAACCTCTTGAAGCTGAATAAAATCGCTTGCAAAGCGCGCAGTAAATTTTCAGCAGGGTGTTTAATGACTGAAAGCCGCAAGGGTTGCAACCACCCCAAAAACGAAATGTTTGAAGCGCCCGTTTAACATTGGGGTTTAGTAAAGCTGCTATTTCTTGCGATCTACTTTTGCGACAGCCAGAAAGCGATACGTTCCTTCTTACCAGCTCTACAGAGAAATCTGTTTGCGCTTTCCATATTTTAAATGCGTCTCGCTTTACGTCTCGGATTTTCTCGCCCTCGATCGTAGTAGAACACAAACAAAACCCCTAAAATAAACCTGGGGTGTAGCACTAAAAGCTCTTCGCCCTCCACGCAAACCGATCAAGCTACTTGGTAACTCACCATCCGGAGCTCCGCGATAGCTTTTGTTCGACGCTAGAAAGTGTCTGATCAGCAGCCTGGGCAGCTCCCTGTTGAAGACCAGGTAAATCCACGGGTTTACACAGCTGTTTAGGCTGTAGAGAAGAGTTAGAATGGTGAAGGTGGATCCTGGAACAAGGGAATGTTGAGAAACATTCGCAAAATCAAGTGCAAAGCGACCCTAGCAAATCGCTTCTATGCATATTAAACAGAAGACGGTCCGATATTTCATTAGCACTGTTGAAATTGCCACCCTTAACTTTTCTTGTGGCTTCATTCAAAGTTCTTCATTCATTCTGGTTTGCCTTCTTATATTATAAATTGGGTGTTTTCACCTTTTTTTCAATGTTGATATATAGAAAGCAGTTATGGCAAACGTTGCACTGATATAATTGTTTTTGCAAAAAAAGTCTACATAATAATTTTAAAGCGAATTTAAATTCAAATCAGATAGTTTCCGCCAAAAACGCCCAATCCGTATCGTCGGTTGCCTATCCCGATTGTGACGTAGCAGCTCATATCAACAAATAATTTGAATTTTAGCTGAATTGGCTTATTAGATATTTAACACAATAGCAATAGATAGAGAGTGTAAACGTATTTAATCTTTCATTCAATACAATATAGACGAAATACAGAAAAGACATTAGGGTGTAAATTCCAGCTACTTACCTTCAAGAAAAGCACTTTTCGGATCGAAAGTGGCCCATAGCTGGGCGACAATAAATGGAGCTGAACAGGCTAAATACAATACAATAACGGCGATTGTTTGTTTCACCGTGTTGATTTTGGCTCTGGAAATGAGTGGCACTCGATCTCTTTTCGTGCTCTGTTTGCTCATGTTTCGTGGCCGGAGACTCGAGTCTGAACATCGCCAGATTTCCCGGCAAATGCAAGTGTAGGTGTACACGAGCACAAACAGCGGAATGATGAACACCGTCACGCTGTAGCTGAAACGTTGCGAATTAGGAATTATTAGCTGTGGACAACACAGCCACAAAAACCATCCTGATGATGGTGCAAAATCAAAACTCTTCTGACCTATAAAGGAAATGTTTCTGCATAAAACACAGCAACAACCAGAACTTTTCCCTTAAAGTTGCKWAAAACCCGACAAGAAMAWTGRATGAAAYTCGAAMATTAGCAAAAAAAACCCTGATAATGGCGCAMATTYAAAACTGGCTTCACATATACRAAGCAKACTTTTCCGCATTAAGCAMAGCAGCGATGAAAACTTGTCCGAACCGGTTCRACAGGCGTTAATTKTTGAGTTAAAWTCKGCGTAAAGCGCRGTAAWAAACTGATTWAAATACGACAATTTATCAAAAAAACTTCTGATGATGGCGCAAATTTARRATTTTCCTGCACGAARCACAGCAACTACCAACATGTTTYCTCTACTAGTTCKGCAGGAATTAATTTTTGAGTAAGAATTTGCGCAAATCGCGGTAAGGAAACGATCTAAATTTAAAAATTAGCAACTAAAATCCTGGCAATGACGCAAAATAAAAAATCTGTTTCACTATAAAGCAGATTTTCTTGCACAAAACACACCAACGACCAACATTCTTCCTCTTCTAGTTCTACAGGAATTAATTTTTTAGTTAAAACCTGCSCAAAACRCGGTGAGAAAACGGTTGAAATTTAAAAATTAACAACTAAAATYCTGGTAATGGCGCAAAATTCAAAATRTAYTTGMAAATAAAGCAGATYATCCTGCACAARACACAGCAMSKAKCAAAATKTTKCCTCTTYTAGTTTGGCAGGAATTAATTTTTGAGTTAGAACYTGCGCAAAACRCGGTGAGAAAACGATTKAAATTTAAAARTTAACAACTAAAATCCTGGAAATGGCACAAAATTCAAAATATCTTTGCCTATAAAGCAGATTATCCTGCACAAAACACAGCAACGAGCAAAACTTTTCCCTTTCTAGTTTGGCAGGAATTGAGTTTTGAGTTAGAACCTGCGCAAAACGCGGTGAGAAAACGATTGAAACTTAAAAATTAACAACTAAAATCCTGAAAAGGGCGCAAAATTCAAAATATATTTGCCTATAAAGCAGATTATCCTGCACAAAACACAGCAACGAGAMAAATTTTTCCTCTTCCAGTTTGGCAGGAATTAATTTTTGAGTTAGAACYTGCGCAAAACGCGGTGAGAAAACGGTTGAAATTTAAAAATTAACAACTAAAATYCTGCTAATGGCACAAAATTCAAAATATGTTTGCTTATAAAGCAGATTATCCTGCAYAAAACACAGCAACGAGCAAAACTTTTCCCCTACTAGTTTGGCAGGAATTAATTTTTGAGTTAGAACCTGCGCAAATCGCGGGGAGAAAACGATTGAAATTTAAAAATTAACAACTAAAATCCTGGTAATGGCACAAAATTCAAAATATATTTGCCTATGAAGCAAATTATCCTGCACAAAACACCGCAACGAGCAAAATTTTTTCCCTTCTAGTTTGGCAGGAATTAATTTTTCAGTTAGAACCTGCGCAAAACGCGGTGAGAAAACGATTGAAATTCAAAAATTAACAACTAAAATCCTGGTAATGACACAAAATTCAAAATATTTTTGCCTATAAAGCAGATTATCCTGCACAAAACACAGCAACCAGCAAAATTTTTCCACTTCTAGTGTGCCAGGAATTAATTTTTAAGTTAAAACCTGCGCAAAACGCGGTGAGAAAACGATTGAAATTCAAAAATTAACTAGATTATCCTGCACAAAACACAGCAACGAGCAAAACTTATCCTTTCCTAGTTTGGGAGGAATTGAGTTTTGAGTTAGAACTTGCGCAAAACGCGGTGAGAAAACGATTGAAATTTAAAAATTAACAACTAAAATCCTGGAAATGGCACAAAATTAAAAATATCTTTGCCTATCAAACAGATTATCCCGCACAAAACACGGCAACGAGCAAAATTTTTCCTCATCTCGTTTGGCAGGAATTAATTTTTGAGTTAGAACTTGCGCAAAACGCGGTGAGAAAACGATTAAAATTTAAAAATTAACAACTAAAATCCTGGTAATGGCGCAAAATTCAAAATATATTTACAAATAAAGCAGATCATCCTGCACAAGACACAGCAACGAGCAAAATTTTTCCTCTTCTCGTTTCGCAGGAATTAATTTTTGAGTTAGAACCTGCGCAAAACGCGGTGAGAAAACGATTGAAATTAAAAAATTAACAACTAAAATCCTGGAAATGGCGCAAAATTCAAAATATATTTGCCTATGAAGCAGATTATCCTGCACAAAACACCGCAACGAGCAAAATTTTTCCTCTTCTAGTTTGGCAGGAATTAATTTTTGAGTTAGAACTTGCGCAAAAC
>NW_026017111.1:1096825-1099526 GCF_020466585.1 Dendroctonus ponderosae
TCATCAGAACCCGCGTTCAGTTCTGCGGAAGAACTGAACGGGTTCTGATGAGAACAGTGTAAGCGTTCAAGCAAACCACTTCTGAAGATGCAAGCCACTCGTGCTTGCGAAACGTCAGGAAGAAATTCTTCCGAACGACGGCCTAAAAACCCGAAAAACCCATTAGTTTCGATACTGAACGTGGTTTGCCATACAACTTCAGACTTTTAATGTTGGAACAATTCTGGTTGGTGATGAGCAAAGCGTTCTTGTTTAACTGGCAAATTTCTAAAGTGGTTGGATTAATAGACGACTTACCAGACAACATAAGCCTGTTCGCCCCATTCGTGGTCGAAAGTCGCCCAACAGTCGTAAACCTTCGGTTCTACTTCTTGGAAGGAGAATATGATGACCTGAAAAATATTAATTCATCTCTTCTGCAGCAGCAGTTTGGACGTGAACATTTGCAATCATTTATGCTGATTTTTCGACTTTCTCCAGAAATATTCTCTTCTAATTTCGATGTATTTGTTCGATGAGTTGTTTGACGACTTGTTCCTTAATTCATTTTGCGCTTATGCCTTTGCCCAAAAGTATTTATTAGAATTTTAAATATAAAAATTATTAATCGAGCAACCGATTTCCGTAACAGTTTTGGTGCTTTTTAAACATTTTTTGCTCCTGATGGTAGTTCTACTGATTGACTATGAGGAAAAATCATGTTATTGGCGCAAATTGGAAACTTTCTTGGCCAATAGCGCGAACTTTCCTCGATGCAACACAGCCACAATAAAAAATTATCTTCTGGTTCGACAGAAACTCATTTTTCAGCGAGAAATTGCGTAAAACGCGGCAGAAAAACGGCCAAATTTGAAAAATTAGGAAAAAGTCTTGATAATGGCGTAAATTTAAATCTTTCTTGAACTGTAACGCAGAAATGCGGCAAGAAAAGTAGACGCAAAGGCAAGCAAACTCTTGCGCATTATAAAGAAGACTTGCTACATAAAACACTGCAACTAACAATTTTTCTGTCCCGGATCGGCAGGAATTCATTTTTGAGTTTTTTGAAAAATTTGCAAAACTAGCAATAATCGGGCAAAAATCAAACTCCTTTGGACTAACAGGCCTGGTCCTGCATACAACACAGACCAGCCAAATTTGGCTTCCTCCGGTTCTGCAGGAATTCATTTTTGGATCAGTAAAAAGGTTATAAAATTTGCAAAAAACCTCCGGGAAATGGCGCAAAATTGAAACTCTCTCAAACTATTAAGCAGATTCTTGTGCACAAAACTCATCAACAACTTAAACTTTCGCTCGACCGGTTGGGCCAGAATAAATTTTCGAAGGAGGACTTGCGTAAAACCCAAGTCCGGAAGCAAAAATTACACAATTTTCTCGAAAATTAATACATAAAAATAGTTTTTTTACCTGCGGAATGCAACATAGCAGACTAGCAATCCACGCCACATACATCATGAATTTCGATCTTCTCGATGTCCAGGAGCAATAAGTGAGCGGATAACAGATCGCTTGGTGTCTATCGATCGCTGTAGCCATCAACACGTAGGAACTTAAGTAGGGCCCCAACGTTTGCCCATACTGAAAATTGAAACATTTGGTAGAACGTATTTTTTTTTCATGGGCAAAAAATGCAGATCACCCCGCAATGCTTGGTAACTTTATGGGCTCATTTTGTTGGCGGTTTCATCACCGGATCTCAACAGTGCTGTAAAGTCTGGTTATTGTCGAATTAAGACCGAAAAAAAAGGCTTCGAGCAAACGCCCTTTCTTGGCCAGTTTAGCCGGGCATTTTCATCGCCGAGTACAAAAGCATGGACCTTCAAGAATACGTTTAATTAAATGCCCAAAAATTTCAAATTTTTTACGAATAATTCCTCGTTTATATCGCACATTTTTATCAATTTTCATTACCTGTTTTTAATAATTAAGTTTAACCAACAGAAAATGTTGGATCTTCCAAGCTAGTCAGTAACAACTTGAAATTTTTGCCTTCTTTGGCATAAACTTGACTCTAAAAACATTGAGTTTCGTAACAATCGCCCAGAGTTCTGAGGCTTTGGCAGCGTAGTAAATAGCCATCATTGCATGAAAAAATGCAGAAAAAGCCAGATTTTCAGGAAAGAATTCAGCTAAACAAGACTAAACGGCAACAAAATCGCTCGAAGCAGTTTTTAGAAACTATTCAGTTCCAAAGTTTAACGGTGAAGCTTTTATTTGGTTGAGCAGTTTATTTGCACATCGTTTCTGAATCTTCCATACAATTTTTGTGCTCTTAATGCGCTTAAACCGAAAGTAAACTTCCCTCCGCAAAGCCGTATAAATATTTGCTAGCTGGAAAAAGTTTAACTACTTTGGCTGTTATCTGTTTTGTCCTCCTGTGCGTTTTTGGTCTTAAGCTTGTCTTGTGGCTTTAGCTGATTTCTGAATGAACTTTCCTCCAGCTGTTTTGATCCGGAAATATCTACCATTCCTTTGCCCGACAAACAGTGTTATTTATTCTTTCGCTCTTCCCAAAATCCGCCACTTTCCATTAGAGCAAAACAAAAAAATATTTATTTTCCCTCCTTGGAACCAGCTCAGCTCGGGCGTTTGAGTAATTAATTAATTCCTCTCTGGCTGGATGAGTTTTAAAATTACTTTTATTTACCCCTTACATAAAATTCATATAAATTATCCTTTCGGCAGATCGGGGGTTTTTATG
>NW_026017111.1:1100525-1105243 GCF_020466585.1 Dendroctonus ponderosae
TGAACGCGGGTTCTGATGAGAACAGTGTAAGCGTTCAAGCAAACCACTTCTGAAGATGCAAGCCACTCGTGCTTGCGAAACGTCAGGAATAAATTATCGTCTTTCGGTAGAATTTCGGTTCGGTTCAGGTTCGGTTCGGTAGAAATGGAAAAATTTTGGATCAAGAGCAACAGCTCGAAGATCGTTTGACAAACAATGTTTTTCTGTTCTCTTTTGGGGAAGAGTGGAAAAGAGTTTTCTTGATAATTGTGCGCGTGTGTGTGGAACTTTCAGAAAATACTTTTTCAGAAGACTCAAAAAGTTCTTATCCTCGGTTTTTTCCTGTGCCTTTTAGGCATCTAAATTGTCCATTTTCTTGAAGTTTCACCTAAATGCTGATAAATGTACTCACCTTGACTAGTTTGCAAAGCACAAAACCCCCGTGGAATCGATAAGTTACTTCCCATGCCAGTTGGGGAAGAACACTGAAGAAAGCCACTATGAGGTCGGCGATCGATAGGTGCAAGATGAAGAAGTACATTCTGGACAGTTTCTTTCTACCACAGTATCTGAAAATCAACGATTTTATGCTTTACTGTAGAAGTTTCACAAAAGTGAAATTTTCTCGGGCGATTTCCAAATAATGTTAAATTTGAAAGTGTTAATTTGCCTCAAAAGCTAACTGATTTGTTGCTTTAACAACAGACTTTTTTTCATCAGGATTATTGGTGAATTTTATGAAACTTTAGACTCAAATGTCTTTGAAAGATTGGGAAAATTTCCAATTATTAGGTACTTGCAATAGTTTGAAAGATGTGAATTTTTGCCAAGCTGGTAAAAATCAGAATTTCAAGACATTTTTATGAAATTTTCAACGTCTTTACAGTGGAGCCTCTTCTCAAGATCTTCAACATTTCAAGTCGCTACCTGCTTTATTTTGGCAGCCAGGAGTTTTTAAATGGGAGAGCACAGTTGCGAAGTACAATCCATTTTGAACCCAATATTTATTAAGCTGGAAAAAATTAATTTTCTGGGAAATTTTTATGAAACTCTCGGCAACTACAGAGTGGACTCTTTGGTAAAAGTAGTGAAAAGATCAAATTGTTACGCGATTTAGTTTGGAAGATGCGCATTTTTAAACGAGAGAGCGCACTTTTGCTTAAACATGTATTTTGAGCCCGCTTTACTAAGTTGGTAGAAATCAGTCGTTTGCTTCCAAAAAAATTTTCAGGATTTAGAGACACATTTTTTCTAAATATTGTAAAAATTTCAAATTGATTCTTGCTTTTTGTCAAATTTTGCCCATTTATAGAACCAACTGTCGACTAAAGAAGTTCAAAATTTCAGATTTTTATCTGCTTCACTTCGGAAGACAGCAATTTTTTTCAGAAAAACTCTTTCTAAACTAGCATCTGCTGGATCAACTTGTTTGCATCGTAAAATTTAACTATCATCGTTAGGCGATTCGTGAGGGGAAAAATGCGGAAAGTTTCATATCAATCGTCTAAAACCTTGATTTTTGCCGGCCCAGAAAGTATGGAGATGAAAGTGCAAGTATTTACCAGACTGCGCTTCCTCATTTAAAAATTCGCATCTTTTAAACTAATATAAGTAACAACTTGAAATTTTCACCGTCGTTAGGCGATACTTGAGTCCACAAATGCTGAAAGTTTCATATCAATCGTGCAAAATCTTGATTTTTGCCGGCCCAGAAAATATGGAGATGAAAGTGCAAGTTTCTACCAAACTGCGCTTCCTCATTTAAAAATGCGCATCTACCGAACTAATGTAAGTAAGAACTTGAAATTTTCACCATCGTCAGGCGATACTTGTGTTTCAGCTTCAACTAGTCAATCGTTTTAAAATAAAATTCACTGTTTTTAATACGTTTTGTTAATTTTGCTGTAGGCTTTAAGACTCCTTAGCGCGCCTCTAGAGTACATTAAATCATCCCTCTTAACTAGACGCCCATCTAGAAGCTGGGTGCATTTATCTGCAGGGAAATTGCCTGCATTAAAAAGTTACTATCAATAAATTACAATGTAGCAGACAATGATGCTGAGAACAATAAAATTTAGTGAGTGAAAATTTAATTATGAAGTAGGTGTTTGAGCTTTGGGGAGTACATTTGAAGACAATCAATGGTACTTCCCAACAAATCTGATATCATAAAGCATAAAGCGCCAATTTTCCTGTAAACATGGCATAAGCTCAGTTTACATTCAGCAATCAGCAAGTTTGAGCATTTGCAAAGTTTAACTTGGCAAAGGCGAGTCTGCCGGGAAAATTAGCCAATTATTTTTCGCCCGCTCAAGCTACTTGGTATGTAGGCAACAGCAGGAAACTACAAGTTTCTAAATGTGGGGCTTTTTATTAAAGCTGAAACTGATTCCAAGTTTTGCAACCATAATGCTCGGCCTTTAATGAGACAATCTGAGAAATCTTGCAATTTAAGGCTTAATAACCACTAGTGTGTAGTTCAGAGGGCAAATGCCGCGTAATCCGCTGACTTTGAACTTGATCTTTCAGTTTCTCCAGTCAGTCGGAGCCTTTTCGATTGTACAAAGTGCTGAAGTAATGGAAGTTAAGTTCTTTGTTTAGGGCTTGATAAGGATGAGGAATTATTCGGTTGGAAGTAGATTTATTAACCGACTAAACCTTAACAATACCAGCAACGGTTCAAAAAGTTGCCGAATGTCTGTCTGGAATGGTTTCTAGAAACTCATTTGTATTTTAGGAATGTTATTTATGATTGTTGAGTCTGCAGCTCAGATTTGTTGCAAAGAGTGTGAAATATTTAAATCGCCACTTGTTTCAGGTTGATAAGTGCGGGAGCTCAGTTTGGTAAAAACTAGCACTTTTATCTCCATACTTTCTGAGCTGGCAAAAATCAAGATTCTGCACGATTGATATGAAACTTTCAGCATTTTTCCACTAAAGTATCGCCTAACGATGGGGAAAATTTCAAGTTTTTACTTACATTAGTTTGGAAGACGCGAATTTTTAAATGAGGAAGTGCAGTTTGGTAAAAACTAGCACTTTCATCTCCATATTTTCTGGGCCGGCAACAATCAAGATTTTGGACGATTCATATGAAACTTTCAGCATTTTTCCACTCAAGTATCGCCTAACGATGGGGAAAATTTCAAGTTCTTACTTACATTACTTTGGAAGCTGCAAATTTTTAAATGAGGAAGCGCTGTTTGGTACTAACTTGCACTTTCATCTCCAAATTTTCTGGGCCGGCAAAAATGAAGATTTTGGACGATTGATATGAAACTTTCAGCATTTTCCACTCACATACAGCCTAACGATGATGGAAATTTCATGTTGTTACTTACATTAGTTTGGAAGATGCGAATTTTCAAATGAGGAAGCGCATTTTGGTAAAAACTTGCACTTGCATCTCCATATTTTCTGGGCCGGCAAAAATGAAGATTTTGGACGATTGATATGAAACTTTCAGCATTTTTCCACTCACGTATAGCCTAACGATGATGGAAATTTCAAGTTGTTACTTACATTAGTTTGGAAGATGCGAATTTTTAAACGAGGAAGCGCAGTTTCCTAAAAACTTGCACTTTTATCTCCATATTTTCTGGGCCGGCAAAAATCAGATTTCAGGCGTTCACATGAAACTTTCTGCTTTTTTAGGATCAAATGTCTTGGAAAAACTGCAATTGGTTTTTGGGGATTTTGGGGATTTTCTAGAAACTTTCCGCATATTTAGTGTATGCTGAACATGGGGAAATTTTAACTTGCTGCTCAGCGCAACTTGGAGATGCGAATTTTTAGATGAAAAATTGCATTTGCGTACATGTAGAACTAATTTATGTTTGGGAACTAATCTGGAAAACTTTACCAGTTATAAGAATCTTTGGTCTTGTGTAACTGAAAATGTAACAAAAGTTACTCACTAGTTTATATGCATGTTGGCAAGGAGAGTTTCGTATATTTTATTGGAATGAAAATTTAGTTTTCTGTTGATTCCGACCTTATTGTGCTTCAGCCATGAAAAATTTCCCGACCAGTTAGATTCGCTTAGAAGGAAGACATTTTTCCCATCGTAAACTGCAAGTTAATAAATGTTCTCAATCAAGAACCTCTTGTCTGGTCACTGAATTATTGCCGAATAAATTAACTAAACAATTGATGACGATAAAAATAAACAATTGATGACCATTATTCCCAGTTGAAAAATTTGCATTCCAATCACTTTCCTTCCAAAAATATGATGAATATACAGTGATACTGATGAATATACAGCTTACAGCAGCTTTTCCATCCAAACGTCCATGTTTATTTTGGTCAAATGCGTTAAAGGAGAGCAAGCCTTGTTTGTTAAAAAAAAAATCAGTTTAGGAAGTTTAGAACAAATAATATATTTTGCTGAATAAAATAGGTGGGGCTCAGACAAACTTGTGTTAGAAATTGATCGGGTTTGGAAGTTAGGCGCGTGAGAAGGTAGAGGAACCAAAAAGAATATCAATCGTCCAAAATCTTGATTTTTGCCGGACCAGAAAATATGGACATAAAAGTGCAAGTTTTTGCCAAATTGCACTTCCTCATTTAAAAATTCGCATCTTTTAAACTAATGTAAATAACAAGTTAAAATTTTCACCATCGTTAGGCGATTCTTGAGTTGAAAAATGCGGAAAGTTTCATATCAATCGTCCAAAACCTTGATTTTTGCCGGCCCAGAAAGTATGGAGATAAAAGTTCAAGTTTTTACCAGACTG
>NW_026017111.1:1105787-1108559 GCF_020466585.1 Dendroctonus ponderosae
GAGATGAAAGTGCAAGTATTTACCAGACTGCGCTTCCTCATTTAAAAATTCGCATCTTTTAAACTAATGTAAGTAACAACTTGAAATTTTCACCGCCGTTAGGCGATACTTGAGTGGATAAATGCTGAAAGTTTCAAATTAATCGTCCGAAATCTAGATTTTTGCCGGACCAGAATATATGGAGATGAAAGTGCAAGTTTCTACCAAACTGCGCTTCCTCATTTAAAAATGCGCATCTTCCAAACTAATTTAAGTAAGAACTTGAAACTTTCAGCATCGTTAGGCGATACTTGAGTGGAAAAATGCGGAAAGTTTAGGCATTATTGTTATAAATATTTTTCGGTTTCAAGTGGCTTGTTTTCCTCTATCTGAGTGCTCAGCAGTAACATTAGTTACGTGGTTCAGCCCCTCAGGCCGACTTTTGCGAACGAATGATTAATGTTACCATCATTTGTTGCCCCAAACAATTTCGTCAATAAATCAAGGTTTTTCACTGGCTTTCTTACATTAAGGCCCACCTCGACCATCAAATATTAACCGCTGACATTCTGCTAACAAATGATCCTGGCTGGATTTATCCCAAATCAACCAGTTGTGGTTGGACCAATAAACTGCAATACGTATGACAAATAACTGTTATTTTTCGTTTTTACAGCTTTATCTTTAGCATACCAACAGGCAAACTATCGAAGTATGTATGCAAATCTCCGTCATTTGTGGACTTCCTTTATATTAACGATCCCATAAATTGTTTGTCATCCTTAATGTGAGTGTTTTTTCCAATTTTAACGTTGTAAACGGCCCGGAAAACGGGATTTGCTGTATCAAATTCGGAGCGTGTTCAAGGAAACCAATTCGGATTGAGGAGATGGAGTGGAACATGTCTCATACATTTGGGGAGACCCTAAAGCTGCCACAGATAATCGTAATGATGAAGTGAATTTATGGGAGGAGAGTTGAGATTATTTGCCCCAATTATTCAACGAACAGGTTTCTCGCTTAAGGCAAGTGAAATCACTAATGTTCTCCACCTTCTCCTTTGAGAAGCTTAGAGAGTTTTGAAAACTTCCAGCCCAGCTGAAAAAATGATAGAAGCGAACTCAATCTGAATTCCTTGGCATGGCATGGAACGAATTTTGTTTGATGAGAAAAACAGAAATGTTCCTAATAAAGCGCATATTAGTTCCATCAGGGCATTTTGTGAGCAAACTTTTACCATATTCATATAAAACAGCCCCGCGTTCCATTAAAAATGTAATTTGCCAGCAATGTGGGTTTTTTCAAATCCCTCTAAACGCCGAAATCGTGTACATCAAGGAAAACCGGGGAAAAACTTTAAATTGAAACGAGTTGCTTGGAAAATGTAGAGTTAATTCGAAAAAAACTACAGTTTTTTGAGTTATGATTCCTGATAGATTGGGAAAAACACCAGATTCTGGGATGATGAAACTTCAAGTTCATTGAGATGAAAAGCAATTTGGAGCAAAACCATAAAACCCCATACAGGCACAGAGAGTGCGATAAATTTGGAAAAACGAGAGTAATCGGGAAAGTGACACAATTTCATCGAAGGGCGCAAATTCCCACATCCGAAGCACTTTTCTGCCATGAACTTAGAAAATTGGAAGCCGACGCATCAAGTTTCTGAACGAGTTCGAAAAAATTATCGAGTTTGATTGGTCCTCACTCATACAAGTACAGTAACTGTTAAGAATCAATAAAACCCTGCCCAGCTTCACTTCGCCTGACACCAGAATGAAAATCAAGAAAATAATGAGACACAAATGATTATAATTTATAGCAAGTAGGGAACCGGATTATCCCAAGAGAAGTCGCTGTAAAACATGCACTCTTGGAAACTCTCAAATTGCTCCGTTTTCCTTTACAGCGACTGAAAAATGGGCGCTAATAAATTATTTATAATCTTGCTGCCTTGATAGGTTATTTCCGCATTCCTGTAGATTTCAGACCAAAATCGAGGCGAACTGCTGAAAAGTGCATCGACAACATTTCCGTCTATTGGAAGTTTAACCGACTGTCGTTTGAATGGTTAATTAATTTTTGTTCTGGTGTACAACAGGAGTTTAAGCGACACATTTTTCAAGCATCCACAAACACAATCTATCAATTTAGGAACCGAGACGGTTTTTTCGCGCTGTAAATGCGAGCCAAAGGCAAATTTCATCAACAAAATGAACAATAAAAATATATTTTATTAGCTGTGCGCCCCCATCCATGGTGGATGTTTATTTTTGGCGCAAAGTTTTCCCGAACAAAGTTAGCTCAGTGTTAGTGTCGACCGACAACGTGCCAAGAAATGGGCATTTGCGTTGTTTTCCTCAAATTATGTGTTTTCATTCAAGGTGCTACCTGAACTTATCTGAAATAAACAGGAAAACTTTCACAGAACAGAAAAAACTTAGTATGTTTTATCAATAAATTTGCTGGAAATATTCTTTTGAGAAACAGCTTTTGACTCCTAATCAGTTATTATATCAGACAAACAGCCTCAAGCTGACAATCCTCAAGCAAAGCTAATTAAAATCAGTAATTATTTAGGTTTGTGGGTTTTCCGGTCAATAGATGGTGGCAAAAATAAAACACAATTTTTTCATGGGCCGACGTTTCGACTATATTTAAGGCATCCTCAGGTCTCGAAGACCCAATCGACCAAAATCTTGATTTTTGCCGGCCCAGAAAATGGACATGAAAGTGCAAGTTTTTACCAAACTGCGCTTCCTCGTTTAAAAATTCGCGTCTTCCAAACTAATG
>NW_026017111.1:1109558-1114945 GCF_020466585.1 Dendroctonus ponderosae
TTAGGCGATACTTGAGTGGAAAAATGCTGAAAGTTTCATATGAATCGTCCAAAATCTTGATTTTTGCCGGCCCAGAAAATATGGAGATGAAAGTGCAAGTTTTTAACAAACTGCGCTTTCTCATTTAAAAATTCGCATCTTCCAAACTAATGTAGGTAACAACTTGAAATTTTGACGATCGTTAGGCGATACTTGAGTGGAAAAATGATGAAAGTTTCATATCAATCGTCCAAAGTCTTGATTTTTGCCGGTCCAGAAAATATGGAGATGAAAGTGCAAGCTTTTAACAAACTGCGCTTCCTCATTTAAAAATTCGTATCTTCCAAACGAATGCAAGTAACAACTTGAAATTTTCCCCATCGTTAGGCGATACTTGAGTGGAAAACCGCTGAAAGTTTCGTATCAATTGCCCAAAATCTTGATTTTTGCCGGCCCAGTAAATGGCATCCGTCGACTACATTTAAATCATCCTCAGAGTCTTCGAGACCTGAGAATGACTTAAATATAGTCGAAACGTGGGCCCATGAAAAAATAGTGTTTTATTTTTGCCACCATCTGTTGACCGAAAAACCCACTAACCTAAATAATTACTGATTATGACGACGCTCACTAATTAAGTTCCATTGAAAGAAGTTGCAGTTCAATTTGTTAGGCGTTTAACGAAGAAAATGCTTAATATTTTCATCCCTCGTCAAGCAATTGGGCACAGTTTCTTTAATCTGGAATAAAAATATTGATTCCTTTTGCAAATGCACACAACATATTAATCGAAATTATGTTAAATCCGGTTGAGTTTTAATGGGATTTGAGGGCTCTCGAGATTAATGAGGTTGGCAGTAAAATGAGATGTTAGTTGCTCTCACCTCTAAACACGATCATTATTAGAGCGTCAGCAATTTGAGAATGTCTCTATTGCTTATCAGTAACCCGTGAAGACAATCGCAAGAAAACAGAAATACTTTAGCAGTATGCTGTGGTAAATTTGCATGCTAAACCTTGCCAAAGTCTTGGCCGCTTAAGTAAATGAGGCCCTTTAATAAAAATCCGCCTGTATTTGCATGCCAGTATTCTCTCGGGTGGCATAAAGAATGGCGTGTTATCATTTTGGAAACTTATGGGTTAATTAAGGGCTAAATATAGAAGGGTCTGGTTTAATGCCTGTGACCGTATATATGGACGTTTTATCTGAACAACGATTCGCCAGGGATCAGCATGCTTGAATATATGATGCGAACAAGCGCTTAAATTAACTCGGCAAACTTTATCATTCATTCCTTAAGAAATCAAACAAAAGTTTCTCAAGCGAAGCCCTTTCCAGACATAACAAAGTTCACGGAACGCGAAAATGTCGCAAGTTTAAATTAAGCATAGACATTAAATATCGCCAATGACACGAGATAAGGAGTTATTTACTAAAACACCTTCATTTTACACAGGCGATGATCAAACAAAACGCCCTACAATAAATCTACTATTGATTTTTACTTACTTTCATTGAGTCTCTTAGGGCTCCAGCGCAAAACAACGCGAAACCAATTTGGTATTCAAATACAAACGCTTTTAATTGCAGTTGTTAATTAGCGTATAATGTGCAGGAAAATATGCATAGTTTAAGTGCTTTGATTAAAATTAAATTAGGTCAGGAGTGGCTGTTTCCGTTCCCATTTTAAGTCCAGAGCAAATAGGCGACTCACATCTGCCTGATTAATCAATGAACGTGATAGTTGGATCGCGTCATATCAAAAATCATTTTCACTTTAACATGGACAGATTTGCAGCAATGCCTCTGATCAATAGCTGCTTCCGATCATGAGCCCCACTAAGACAAAAAATTGGCCTCGTTAGCCACTTGCTAAAACATATTTTTACTTTTGCAACAAGAAAAAAAAGCATGTTTGGCTCATATCACCCAATGATTATCCCCCCCAGGTTGCAATTATTTTTCCACGCGTTTCGTTAAACGTTGATAAAACTAAACCTCCAGTGCACGAGACGCTGATAACTATTCACTTTCAAGAAGAACGTTTTAATTGGAACATTCCAAACAAGCAAAAGTGGAATTTCACCTCGAAGTTAAGTTCCGAACTGTTAAGGGTTGAGAAACGGCCGATTCAACCTAATAAGGGCAATAAAAGCCGGTTGAAAATAGTGAAAGGCTCGACCAAAAATGCTAATTAATTAAGAGAAACATGGTTTGTTGATCTAAGGAGCAGAAAACCCAATGAGAAAAACTCCTGATTTCTTTTGGCTTTCTTACACGAACAGGGTACGACATTTTTAGTAAATCTGCACAGTTATTTTCTGCTTTCAATGCTTTAATGCGAGTTGTTTTGCCTACAAAATTTTCGTCTTGAAACAGACAGATTTCATGTTTTTGACTGAGTGATAAAGAGGCGCGCTTCTTTCATCAGAAAGGACGATTCTTCTATGAAAAGGCACGACAATTTAAATTCTGGACAAAAGTTGAGGCAGAAAACTTCTCCGCTATTTCTATTAAAAATACATTAACAGGAGTATTTTAATGCATCGTTAAAGAAGAATAAGTGAGTAGAAATTTGTAAAAATACTCACTTCAATCAGTGGAAAAGGCTTTATTGAATCAGAGGGCAAAAGCAGGGGAAAAAAATGAAGCGTACAAAAATGTACAGAAGAAAGCAAGTTCGTTCAAAAAAAGTCTCATAATAATTTTAAAGCGAATTTAAATTCAAATCAGATATTTTCCGCCAAAAACGCCGAATCCGTATCGTCGGTTGCCTATCCCGATTGTGACGTAGCAGGTCATATCAACAAAGTGTCTCGTGTCTATTTTGTTGTTTTCGCAGTTTTGTTTTATTATTTAAGTTATTGTGATTATCATTATTTTATTGATTATTATTATCTTGCATAATGGAAAGTAGTGACATGTATGGATCACAAAATAAATGGTGTTTTGTGGCAGGATGCAAGAATACCTCAAGAAATGCTCCAAACAAACTTTCTCTAACCGTTCCTCATGATTATGCACGTAAAGTTTTATGGTTCAAAGTAAATGAAAGTACGAACAAAAAGCTAATGATGAGGCAGACAGAATATGCCTTCGATCCTACTTTGTGTTCTGGGCAAATTCTACTTTGTACAGTGCACAAAGAACCTTCGAGTTTCAATTCTACATCTCCGATATCACCATATTGTTCTCGTGATGCCCAAAATTCAAATTTAAGAGTTCATTTTACTTTTAACACAGCCATGTTTATAGGTTAGGTTAAGTTGAATAAGTGAAATTTTGTATATTATTTACCTAATTTAAACCACTACAAACAGATTAGTATATTAAGTAGAGAGTAACTAATAATGAATTTACGGATTTTTACTTACGCTGCTGCTTTGACACCCTTAAGTTCGGCGGAATAGAAGCGTTCGTCGTTTTTTAAATCTTCGGTAACCATAAAAATATGTACGCATGCCAAATTGTTTGTTGACGCTTTAAGGAATCCTTATGAAGTCATTTTGTAGTTTTACGAAAATTATAAGTTGTTTAAATCCACAAAATAATTAATGAAACACAGTCACACAACTAAACACTGCACAGAATGTAAAAAATCCGCCATTTATATGATCAGTGACGCAACAACCAATAGGATTGCGTTTTAGAGATTCATGAATAATTTGAATTTTAACTGAATTTGTTTATTAACTATTTAACAAAATAACATTAGATACTTAGTACAAACTTATTCAATCTTTCATATATATATATATATATATTATCATAGATTAATGTCCAGTTTGTAGGAATTTTTGATACAATGAAAATACCCTATTGTACATGTAATTCTCCATTAGGTTACTTTCCAATTATTATGTAAAAATTCGCGAAATCTGAACCTAAAACTGGTTTTTCGGGTTTTTAGACCATAGGGAAATGGAACTTCTTGCTGACGTTTCGCAAGCGCGAGTGACTTGCATCTTCAGACCGAATGGCAGGAAAAGTGTATCACTTTTTCGATAAACTGAACCTGGTTTATTTAGCTTCCTTAGACGAAAAAAAGGCGAAATTTTTTACAAACCGCACAATTATTTTCTTTTGCTTTCAAAACTTTTTTGCAAGATGCTTCGCCTCGATAATTTTTGCCCTTTAAAAAAGACAGTATTTCCTCAAGTCGTTTATTACAAATCGATAAAGGCGTTTTTACTTCACAATAAAAAACGATGTTTTTCATTAAAAGATACGACACACTCAAATTATAGATAAAAATTAGTAAAATTAAATGAGTCATAAAACGCTACGTGAGTAAATCGGCTAGTTTTATTTAAAAAATACCAAAATCCAGTATTTTAAACCATTGTAGAACAAGGATTAATTAATACAAATTTGTGAAAAAACGCTATAAGCAACATCCGTAGAGCAGAAGAACAAGAGCATGATGAATATTTTAATACTCACATGAACCTTGTAAAAAGAACCGAAGAACAAACAAAAAGAATTAAAGTTAACAATAAAATGGTGATTCGAAAAATCCCAAAACTTCCACTGTCTTATTTTATCAGCAAAACTTTAAACTGTACACTGATTTAGATTCTTTCGTCTCTTCAGGAGGCCCTGAAATGTGGTCAAGTTTTGCCCAGATTAGCGAAAAAACGTTCAACTTTTTTAAGCAACTTTCACTTTCGGACAGTCTCTGAAAGCAATTTGGACCCGGTTCCTACCGACAATTTTGCCCCATTAAAACTTTCCGAATTAGGCACAATCGTGGATTGATCCGACCGAATATATCCTCTAAAACACATTTTCTTGCATAAAACGAACAAATTAGCTCGACTAGTCGAATCAAGCGGTCTTATTTGAGCCAAACAAAATGCTTACCTTTTTCGCGTCCACAAAGCCCATAAAACTGTGCCATTGCCCACAACTGTGGTAAAAAATATGCCCAATAAAGTGCCAATTTCGATCTTCGCAAGACTTTCATCGCGATCCATGGCCTTTGAGGGCTGATCCAGACCGTCGATAAGTTCCTGAGAGTTTCCAGTTCTCATGAGAAGGTCGGTTGCATTCATGGCAAAATCGTTCAAACGATTCAACATGGGTGATCACAATCTGCAACAAAATGACGATATTAATTACACTCAATGATGCTGAATCAACGGGCCATATTTCACAGAAGATTGACCGTGTGAGGCCTAATCAACCTCTTGGAGACTAGTAAATCAATTTAATCTGGCGAAGCCACAATGGCTCGACTATTGGCAATTAATGTGCTTGATGGGGGCAGAATGTTTATAATTATTTTGCGAAATGAAAAAAGATGATTTAATCTTCCGGTTTAACAGTCAAACTACAGTTAAGACAATCAAGTAATTCAGCTTTGAGTGTTGGGACTTGAACAAGGTTTAGTCTGAAACTAATGGGT
>NW_026017111.1:1115944-1122742 GCF_020466585.1 Dendroctonus ponderosae
GTAGAAGAGGAGTTTGGACGAACAATTTCCCGGAGGAATTGGCTGCATTTGCTTACCTTAACTGGCTAATCAATTGTTTAGAAATGAAGCCAGTGAGTATTTTGAGTTTTTATTTGCACTTCAAAATCAAACTTTTCTCAATTTTTTTTGGTTGCTGTATGGGGCAGCTTTGCCTGTTAACCAGGTAAACTAATTTAACTTTCATCGAACGAATGCGTTGGGATAATGAAAATGCCGTTGGCTTCTCACTGCGCTTTATGAGTTCGCTCTCTGAATAGCTCGTTTCTCCATTGAAGTTTCCATCATTTAAGTTCTAGTTAGTTTGCAGGAAAAATGCAGTTGACACTTAGAGTCATTGCTCTGCTTACAGTCAATTTATACCAAGTTTATCGTCGTTTTCCGCGTTCGCTCTTCGATCTAATTGGTGTTTTGTGCCACCTGAACTTCTCAGCTTGTGTAAATGGTAATGAGATTGTCCTCGAAACGGGGCCGAAAATGTGCTCAATAACTGTTTTATTGGGCCATGCTCGCAAATCGAGTTCTTTATTAGTCTAAGTAAGATTTCTGTGTTTGGGATTTTTACAGTCATCAAAGTGAAACTTGCTTATTGAGACACATGAGGACCAAATATATTTTTATTACACAATCGCGCTCATCAAAAAGCAATCGATTTTGAAAAATTCCTTGAGAAAGTCGCAAATACCTAACTTCCTTGGCTTTGGTACAAGTAAAGTTTCTGTAAAAGGTGGTGAAACGCGCACATTTGTAGGACTGTTTGTTGAAAAGTAGTGAAATTCGGAAACCAAACTTGTCCAAAACCACTGTTGTAAAATCAGCAAACTTTGAAAAAGTTTCAAAATTTTTTCGATTATGGCACAAATTCCTAATTTTCGCCGTTGATAGCAAAAACGTAGCTCTACACAAAGCTGCAAAGCACAAGTTTTTACCTCTATAAGTTTAAAAGTTATCAACTTTGGAAGAGGCACTTGTTCAATCTCGCTCTACACAAATCAATCGAAGTTAAAACAGTTCTGCCTTGATCAGATACAAAGTTATTAAGTGCCGAAAGCCGACTTGTACTCTTGCGCTCTGAAAAAATCAATCGATTTTCAAAAATTTTCAAAAATTCCTGATGATGGCGCAAATACCAAAATTCCCGCCTTCGTCCAAGGATCGTTTCCTAAAAACGTTGAGAAACGCGCACGTTTGTAGGTTTGTTTAGTCAAAAGTAATGAAATTCGGAAAACTGCTGTTGAAAAATCAATAAACTTTGAAAAATTTTCAAAAATTCTTCGATTATGGCACAAATTCGACATTTCCGTGGTTGATAACAGAGACTTTCCTCTACACAGTGGTGCAAAGCACAAGTTTCTGTCTTCATCAGATCAAAAGTTATTAAGTGCCGAAAGCAGACTCGTACAATCGCGCTCTAAAACATCAATCAATTTTGAAAAATTTTCGAAAATTCCTGATGATGGCGCAAATGCCAAAATTCCCGCCTTCGTACAAGGACCGTTTCGCAAAAACGTTCATAAACGCGCACGTTTGTAGGTTTGTTTATTCAAAAGTAATGAAATTCGGAAACCAAACTTCTCCAAAACTACGGTTCAGTGGTCAACAAACTTTGAAAATTTTTCAAAAATTCTTCGATTATGGCACAAATTCGAAATTTCCCGCGTTGATAACAGAAACCTTCCTCTACACAATGCTGCAAAGTACAAGCTTCTGCCTTGATCAGATACAAAGTTATTAAGTGCCGAAAGCCCACTTGTACTCTTGCGCTCTGAAAAAATCAATCGATTTTGAAAAATTTTCAAAAATTCCTAATGATGGCGCAAATGCCCAACTTCCCGCCTTCGTACAAGAACTGTTTCTCAAAAACGTTAAGAAACGCGCGCGTTTGTAGGTTCGTTTACTCAAAAGTCATGAAATTCGGAAACCAAACTTGTCCAAAACTACTGTTGAAAAATCAATAACCTTTGAAAAATTTTCAAAAATTCTTTGATTATGGCGCAAATTCGAAATTTTTGTCGTTGATGACACAAAGGTTCCTCTATAAAGTCGTGTAAAGCACAAGTTTCTGCCTCCACCAGATAAAAAGTTAAGTGCCGAAAGCCGACTTGTACTCTTGCGCTCTGAAAAAATCAACCGATTTTGAAAAGTTTTCCAAAATTCCTTGATAAATGGTGAAACTTCCGGCTTTGGGCAAGTGACTTTGCAGATAACGTTGAAAAACGCTTACCTCCAACCTAAGCAAATAATCGATTCAATTAATCTAAATATCGCCCCCAAAGGTCGCAGTTGACTATTATCTGCTTGTAACAATGGAGCGCTTTCTTGCCATTGCGGGTGCTTCCATTGTAGCACCGTCGAACCCAACTGGCATTTAGGCTTCAGCAGCATTCGATTATGTCATTTTTTTGTGAAAAATAAACCCCTGGAAATTATGCCGTGCAAATCCAAGTTGAAAGCGTTTGCCATTCATCCATTTGGATTGGTGCTGATATGCGTCGGATGTGCCATTGTTGCCTTGGTCCAGAACAAAGCCTTGGCTGAGGGGGCAGAAAAGCAGAAAAACGAGGAAGGAAATAAGGAGGATAAGGCCCAGGGCCCAGGAAAAGGTGAGTGATTGGGCAACTATGCTTGAACATTGTCTCAGTTTGCGCGTTTTTCGACTAGTCCAAAACGATGGAAATTCTGTTCAATGTTTACTAACTAGCAAACATCATCCAGCTGTAAATTCCACTTAGGAGTTGTTGGGAATTTGCCCGATTTGGAGCTTAGCAAACACACAAAGCCCGAAACTGGGCTAGATCGGACACAATAATCTTAAGCAAAAGATTTATGAGGCTTTATTTCGGTTTCAGTTAAGGCACAAGATGCAGAACCAGAAGCAGGCGAAGAAGAGGCACCGGCAGAGGAAGACGCCTAGAGTTGTATAAACCGATAAACAGTTCAACTGTATTTTTGTGCTTTTTTCAATAAACAAACAAACGCCCAGAAAAGTCCCTCAAACACCTCAATTTGGCTGTAAATTCCCAATAACAACCGCATGGAAAATATGGGATTATATTTGATATTTCAAGCATGTTTGTTGGAAAGCGATTGGTTCCTTATCGATGTTTGGGAAGATTTTTGCTCTTCACATTTTTGGAATACCACTGGCCAAGATTAACAAAAGTTGCTCGTAAAATTGCCGAAACATTTTACACACATTGAAAAAATCCAGAAACAGTTAAACAGATGCGCTTTTGGACTGAAATATTTCCTTGCTGTGAATATCACAAAAAATGTAAACAATCAAGAGTAATAAAACTGGAAAAAGATGCGAAAAACTCAAGGTTTCTCTTCTTTAGCCCATTCCATGCAAGAAAATTGTCACTAACCGCAACTGTTTGACCCACTTAAGAGAAGCTTTAATGTCACTGTGAAAAATAAATCAATTAATTCCCAATGTAGGAAGAAAGTGCAAATGGATTTTCCTGACCCTCGTCAGCAAAATAACAACTGAAGCAGCTGAAGCTCATAAATCCACTGGTAAACCCAAAAAATCTTTTCGTCTTAACACCGGACATGTTTTCTCTCCATCAATATTTTGTCGGTGTTATTTAAGTCCTTTAAGAGTTGAATCTTCTTCAAGATATGAGCTTCTTTAACTGCTCTTAATAAGACAGAGTCTAGCAGGCATAAAGGGAATGAACAGAGTGCAAAAAATAGAAAAAAGACTTTCACAAGAAAATGGATCATAAGGCTGTAAAACTACTGCTCGATGGTAAAATTAACTTAAAAAAACAATTAACTGGCAACTTTACTCTGTAAACTGCAGGAACGCGCCTCGTTTGGTATAAAAGTTTTCTAATCGCATGATAAACCTGTACACAAAATATTGAATGATAAGAAGCTAAAATTAGGCTGATAAAAATTACAGAAACGCATTAACTGACGTTCAAGCTTATTAGTATCAGTCTCAACATATCATTATGGATGGAAAACACATACGTACATAAAAAGCTGTCGTTCTGTGCCTTTGCAAAAATTCTCTAACCGAAGGTTTTTCACCAGCAATCTCCATCAGTTTCAAAAATATTGGCGATTTACCGTATCGACTATACCGTCCAAATGGGGCTAAATTGAGCTCAAAGTCTTGGTAAATTGAGGGTTTTACCCCTAATTATCCTTCCACCTCGCTTCGCCTTTAAAAACATACATTTACTAACGAGCCTGACAACATCATTACAATGCTCTACTTTCGGTTGATTTTCCGAAATTGGATTAATTCCTTTAAATTTAAAATTTAATCATTGAATATTTCACACCCCCAAACTGGCTTTTCTGTTGCGGTTGAGTTCAGGTCATGAAGGATTCTTATTGCAGAAAACAAAGTCATCAACTGCTGAATATTTTGAAAAGCAAAAGAGATTTGCTTCGGTTCGCCCTTCTTGGGCATCCCTGGGGCCTCAAGGCTAATTGAAGACGCAATTCACGAACAAGTGAAACGTTTAAGGCAGTAATGAGGAAAGGAACGTTTCCCTTTCAACTAATTCGTACATAATGAGGCCCTCCAAAAGGTAAACTCCGCTCATTGTGCGATTTAGGATCATCAGCTAAAAGGCCTCAAAAATAATTATAACTGTGACGCCTTTTCCCCGAATTTTGGTCCTTTGGAGGCTTAAACTCATTAAGTTTCAACCCCGCGCAGTTTGTCAAACTTCATTGCTCAGTTTTAAAGCTACCATCTTTTCACGGCTCTAACTGGTCCGCCAGCAGTAAAGAATATGTGCTTAAAAATACAAACTGAATATGGGGAGTTTTTGTGGACAACCTTGATTGCTCTGTTGGTTTTTTTGCTTTTTTTGTAACAAATCGTTTCGTTTTTCAGCAGTTTTTAGGTATAAAACGGCCTCCAGAACATCCTGCTAATGTGATCCTGCAATTTTGCTTTACGGTCCACTGCGAGAGCGTAAAAAGCGTGTAAAGCTCACAAGATTCTAAGAAGGTGAATTTATGCCACATTGCGTTAGGAAAAGTATGTAAATATATTCAGTTCTCCTCATTGATCAATCGCAATTTGCGCAATATTCGTGCAAAATGAATAATGTGCGGCAAAAATCCTCCAAACTATTCCGAATGGGATAACTTCGTTTGGGCTTAAAGCCTCGAATTTGCAACAGTATGTTTTACATTAGCAGTTGGTAATATGCGCCGGAAATTCAGAATATTTTAATATTTTACGTTCATATTAGTTTAGATTGTTAGTTAATTAGTGCCCGTTTTTTCGGACGTTTTTTCAACACCTTTAATCCCTAAACTAATAAATTCTATGCCTGACCAGGTTCTATCAGCTTTAGAAAATTACGCTCTAATCAAATGAGCTAAAAAGCGACAAAAAATTGCCAGGATTTGTTAGACGCATTTGAAAGATTACTGATGAAAAAGTGTACTGAAAATAAACTTCTCGCATTGAGAAAAACGCAATTGAAAATCAACAGCTACTGTTTTTCAACAAAGTGCCAAAGCACGTATTTTACTAGGCAGATTCTGTGCAGGAAACACGTTTTCTTATTATATTAGAGGGTTTCTGGTCTACATAACTTTCGCTTTACTTTTATTACTACCTCAGATCCCAAACAGCATCTGCGTCTTCCGAGCCCTTCAAACATTTTTCTCTATTTCCTTTAAAAAACGCCACGCCGCTTCGCAGCTTTTCAATAAAAATTGCGAAAGTATTTGCTTGTCAACGTATGAATTGTGTTGTTTTAGTTTCCCTTTCATACCTTGAGTGCTTAAAGTTACGGATGAGCCGGCAAAATCTATTTGCATTAAAAAACTGTTAAAACATAAATACAAATTGCACCATTTGACAAAATTGAAATCCATATATTCCAGAACAAAAACCGAACATGTGCATTTGAATATCCAGTTTCAATTTACTTTCAATCGCATTCGATTTGATCTGGCATTTGCTTTGTACGTTCAGGACTTGATTTATGGGCTTAAGTGAATGGGAAACTTAAATTCCTACCTTGCCAATCCCCATTATGGATAACTGTTTGAAAGGCAACCGGTTAATGGGTGCGAAGTGTGAAAGCCAAAATTGCAGACCAAAAAGTTCTTGATATAGTGTGGAGAGAAAACTTATCAGTGGCGACATTTAAAGGGTTTCTTTTAGCAAAAAACGCATGTTTTCACACCGCCAAACTCGTGGAAAAATTCCATAAGAGCAAACAACCGATACTGCGCTGCTACTCAATGCATGCGCCGGACCCTGCAGGAAAAGGGGGAGCGGGGAGTTGCGCGGGTGTTTGAAAGAGCGCGCAGAGCACCAGACTGAACAATCACTCAACTAAAGCGTGAAATTGTAGGCAATTCGACTTGGTTGAGCGTTCAGAGCCCAGAAAGTACTTAATTTAACTTAAATAACTGACCTAATAGTTTTCTTTAATTAACTTCAACATCTGCATTTCCAGTTTTTCCAATACTTTTCGCGCCTAAATATTTTGAGAATATTCGAATACTAAACATGCATTTCATTTATCAAAAGAGATAGACTTTCGAGGCCATTCTTTGAAACTAATGGGCTTTTCGGGTTTTTTAGCTCATCCTTCGGTAGAATTTCTTCTTGACGTTTCGCAAGCAGGAGTGGCTAGCATCTTCAGAAGTGGTTTGCTTGAACGCTTACACTGTTCTCATCAGAACCCGTTCGGTTCTTCCGCAGAACTGGAGAGGAGGAGGATTTACAGGACTCAATCAGATGGGTAAACGAGGATTTTTGAGCAAAACCTTCAAAATTTCAGTTCA
>NW_026017111.1:1123741-1126560 GCF_020466585.1 Dendroctonus ponderosae
GTCTCTCGTTTGTAAATTAAACCTTCCTGTAGTGCTGTTCGGCATCCTCTAATTCAATTCTTCCGGACTTTGCAGTTGCTCTTGACGGAGAAGTACGTTATTTTTTTAGCTAACCCAGAACATTTGGAAATGATTGTGCAAAAAATGCAGTTCAATGTCGTTTATTTGTACATCTGGGCTCCAAATTTCGTAAAAACATTGTTCGAGTACTTATGTTAAATCCGCTGCTAACAATAGCGCTTAATTGGACAAGAAAAGCACTTTTTTTGAAAACGCGTGAATCGCTATCAGGTAAACATCCATATAGTACTAGTCAAGTGTAACTAATTGTGGACTTATCAGTCGCTTATAAAGGTGGGAGTTTTGGTTGCTGGTTCAGTAGGCAGTGGCATACCAAAAGAAAAACAATGTTCAAACTTTGGTCTTTCGCGCTCCTGGTGGCTGTAGCTCTAGCTGAGAATCCCTGCAGTTTTCGCGCTACTGACTCCGGGGGAGTTTGCGTCTGCAACTCCTCTTATTGTGACTCCGTCCCTTCTTTGGCCAGTTTGGCGTCTGGCCAGTATCAGCTTTACGAAACCAGCAAAACCAATCTGGGATTCACGTCTACAACTGGGAGTTTTGCGAACTCCACCAGTGAGGCGGATGCCACTGTGACCATCAGCAATCTGACCGAAACTTACCAAACAATTCTGGGCTTTGGCGGCGCCTTTACTGATGCCACCGGCATTAATTTGAATATCCTGACTAATGCCAGCCGGGAGTTTTTAATCCAAAGTTACTTTGGAGATGATGGGATTCAGTACAGTTTGGGTCGGGTGCCGATTGGAGGAACCGACTTCTCAACAAGAGGCTACACTTATTGTGATGTGGAGGATGACAGCCTGGATTCGTTCGCCTTAACTGATGAAGACTACGAGGACAAGGTAGGATTGATGGGCAGAATGGCCAAAAACTCTGCATGATTTTTCCAGATTCCCTACATTTTGCGAGCCATCGAGCTGAGGGGCAGCGCCATCAAACTGTTCGCCTCTGCTTGGTCGGCGCCCATTTGGATGAAGACCAATGAGGCGTAAGCATTTTGCTCTATTAAACTTCCTCTCAGTGAAAAGTGCAGATTATACTCAACATTCCATTGAGAACCCAAAGGAATGTAGATATGAGGGCTCTATTGTTACTGTCATTTATCTAAATTAATTATCGGTCATGCGATTACCTCAAGTGCTGACGCATTTTCTTCCTACGTACCTTTACACTTAAGAATTCTTTATTGATAACGCGATTAACCTGATGAACTCTGTAATTTTCACTACTTTCCAGTTATCAGCTCGTTTATCTACACGAGACATTGACTAAGTTAAAGTACTTATTTACTAAAACTTCTGGTAGAAGTAGAAGATCAAGGAGTCAAAATTCCAGGGCATTTGAGGTGAAAACTCAAACATTTGAAAAACTGGTTTCTGCTGTTGACGTTCTTCTCTTAATAACTCTCTCAATGCCCCAATTTGGATCAATAATTCTGGGTTGCAAAGAGCTCAATCTTCTGGGAAACCGCCTTTTTAGGCCATTCAAATCGATCAAGAAATGTAAACTTTTTCACGATTTGAACGTCGAGTAATAACAAATAGTTTTTACACTTTAGGCAAACTTGATTGAGGAGTTCAGTGCCAAACAAGCATTTTCAGACTAGAAGACTAAACTCGGTTAGAAAACTGGAAGGATTTGAAGGTCGGAAATCCAATTTTTAAACCAACAATATTTTGCATTTTTACACTTTTTAACGTATAAACTCCATATGCATTTAAATGTCGAAAAACATGAGAGATTGTTATACTTTAGGCCAACTATAATAATGCATTTTTGGGGAAAAAATCCAAATATTTTATTGAAAATTGTGCGCAAGTCGTAGACCTGAATTTTTGGAAAAAATATATTTGCGCTCGTTTACTTAAAAATTCACATCGCGCCGACTAAAGCAGGCAGGCAGTTGGCTCTTTTACCATCTTTAGTGGACACTTGTTGCTATAGACGTGAAAAGTTTCAGAAAAATCCTTCCTGGGCCTGATTTTTCTCGGTTTTGCAAATGTGACTCACAAAAGTGCTATTGTAAGTCAGTTGCGCTTGATCAATTAAAAATTCGCATCTTCCAAACTAAAACACAAATGAAATCGTGGCTGTTACCACATTTAGTGGACGCCTAGTCCGATAGAACTGGAAATTTTCACAAAAGTCCATTCTGAACCTGATTTTTCGCGGCTTTGCTAATGTGACTCACAAAAGTGATGTTGTAAGTCAATTGCGCTCGCTTACTTAAAAATTCGCGTTTCCTAAAATAAAACACGCATGAAGTTGAGTCTGTTACCACCTTTAGTGGACACTTGGTGCGATAGACGGGGAAAGTTTCACAAAAATGCATCATTAACCTGATTTTTCTCGATTTTGCAAATGTGACTCATAAAATTGAAGTTGTAAGTCAGTTGCGCTCGCTTACTTAAAAATTCGCGTCTCCAACACTAAAACACGCAGGAAATCGAGATTTTTACCACCTTTAGTGGATGCTTGGCCCGATAGACGTGAAAAGTTTCACAAAAATCCATCTTGAGCTAGATTTTTCTTGGCTTTGTAAATGTGACTCACAAAAGTGATGTTGTAAGTCAATTGCGCTCGCTTACTTAAAAATTCGCGTTTCTTAAACTAAAACATGCATGAAGTTGAGTCTGCTACCACCTTTAGTGGACACTTGGTGCGATAGACGGGGAAAGTTTCACAAAAATCCATCATTAACCTGAGTTTTGTCGCCTTTGCAAATGTGACTCATAAAA
>NW_026017111.1:1127559-1132650 GCF_020466585.1 Dendroctonus ponderosae
GCCAAAGTCAGGGATTAAGGCGATTTGAGTCAAATTTTCAGTATTTTGAGCGTCAATCATCTTCTATGGACTAAGAAAGTTTCCAGTGTCTGCGTACTCTAGATTGGAAGTTGGGATTTTTTGAAGCAAATAGTGTTTTTGGACGAAAACCCCCATTTTTATGCCCAATTTAGCAGGTCGACAAAAATCAGGAGTTAACGCGATTTGGGTTCAATTTTCAATATTTTGAGCGTCAACTGCTATAGACCGGTAAAGTTTCAAGAGTTTACGTGTAAAGAGGGATTTTTTCAATTAAAGCGTTTGGGCAAAAACGCCCATTTTTACGCCAACTTTTCCACGTCACTGAACTTCAGGGATTAAGTTGATTTGCATAATTTCTCTGGCAGAAGTAGATGAAGCAGGCAAGATTGAAAATACTGTTCAAGAACCAACGTGCTCCAAGTGAAGTTGAGAAGACCGGAGAAGGATTCACCAAACTGCGTAAAAAAGCCACTCCAAGTGCAACTGAGAAACTCGGACCATCACCAACAGAACTGCCCGAAAAGAAACGTTGATCGTTCTGGCTTGAATTGTGTGATATTGAAGATTTTTGGCTCGGTTTGATTCCCGCTTTATTCAGCCAAATTTCTCTTCAAACTAACGTACACTAAACATACCACTGATCTTTCAGGCGGTTTAGTAGCAGCAACAGTCTCGGCAATTCCGCCTTGCTTCATTCCTCTGAACAGTTAATTAAATTTCCGTTAAAAGCTTAATTAACCGGGATGCCTTAAGTAATTAAATTAATTGAGACGTTCATCATTCTAATGTGAGCATTTAACTGCTCAGGGCCGGCATTTCATTCTTATTCAAACTGCTTGTAGTTAGCGCCGTATGAGTTACAGGACTTTGTGCCGTGTTTTAATTTCTACCATTAAATATAAACTGCGATTTATGCGGCTTTTAATATATTTTTATGAAACCAGCCCTAAAAAGCACAATTTTCTGTTTTCCACGTAAAAACTGAAACGTGAACGACGTCTTTATCGGTTAAGAGACCCAATTCGGGGATAGAGGAAAATCGTAAAGTTCCGCTGTCGATAGAAAAGTTATTGGAAGTTGTACTTTTAACAGTTTTACGATATTGTCTTGTTTGCGATTAAATCAAAAGACGGGTTGCTTTAACCGAATTTTCCGGCCGAGGAGTTTGGAAAGAGCCGATGTAATAAAGGCAAAACAACAATGTTGGCCAAATAAATTCTTGGTCAGATCGTTTTCCAATGAGCAATTTTTTCAATTTTTTTGGTTGAATAGTTTAGTAGAATTGCTTTAACTGAAAGTGACGAAAACTCACTCTAAGGGCCACATTTTCCTGCTTGTTTGTCCTTCACTTTTCCATTAACTAACTCTTGACTTTGATATTCTCGCTCCGCCTTTCCTCAAATGCAATGCTGGAAAATGCATTCAGCATTTCTGCGAAATCTGTCGAAGCCAGCTTTTCCGTCGCTGTTCATATGCCGTCTACATGACATACTCGATTAAGTTGCTGAGCCTCATACGCGTCTATTCTCAGCATTTTGTTCTTGATGCCTTGCTGAGTTCCTCTAGGGAAATGTGGCGTACATTCAGCAATTTTTTGCAATTAAAACTGATGTTTGATGCTGTATAATTTCACAAATCCTAACTAAAAATCGCCCAATCAAGCCCATTAAGTTCCTACTTGTGGACGTTCTTGTATTTTCCTTGCAGGCAATGAATCTTCGAGATAACAGTGACTATTATGGAAAATTTCGGGTTGGTGAGGTTCAATTAAACAACTCTGGCAGTTTTATTAGAAAGGAATAAGAAATATTTACGTTTAGGAAGCACTTAAGGATAAAACCTTTTCAGCCCACATAGGACATGCTTTTGTTAGTCGAAAAAACAGAATTGTTTCAAAAAACCCAATTCTCTCAAGGATAAGAAGAAAATATGGAGAACGAAAAAAAAACGGATGGTTTAATCGAATAACTTTCAGTGAGTTGCTTCTTTCTTCTACTGATCCACAGCGGTAGTTTATGCAATCGAAACTTTCCAGTGCGCTTAAAAAAATCCTTCTGCAAAGCGCTTGATTTCTTGATGCGCTGATAATTTTGAAACTGAAGCGCGTAGTAAGGAAAAAGCCCTTCGGYTTAATTAAAATACGYATTAACACAACATAAATTATGAAAAACGTCGGCTTGTTGAGGCTTAATTAAGCAAATTATTTGCGTTCTTTTAGGGTTTGAGGGTTTGAGGCAAAATATATCAGGATTATTTGCCCCCAAACTCCCTTTTGCTCAATAACTCCAGGTGCCATTTYACTGTTTTACAAGTTTAGAGGCAAATATGTGTGGAAATAACCGGGAATTTTTGCAAAAACGCCTCAAACAGTAYAAGGGAAACTTATCTCGTCTGTTTACTTGATGGTTAACTAGATTGGACATTTTTTACAGCTTTGCTTTCGTTTTTATATTATGAGCCTTCCAAGGCTCATAATACTGAAGGTGAAGGTGAAGGTGAAGGCTCACTTCACCAAGTCGGTGATAATCACGGATTAAAGAGATTTTAGTCAAATTTTCCGTACTTTGTGCGCCAATCGTTTTCTATGAACTAGGAAAGTTTCAAATGTCTGCGTGCTCGAGATTGGAAGTTGGGATTTTTTGAAGCAAACAGTGTTTTTGGACGAAAACGCTGATTTTTAGGCTCACTTCGCCAAGTCGGTAAAAATCAAGGGTTAAGGTGATTGGAGTCAAATTTTCAACATTTTGAGCGTCAATCATCTTCTATGGACAGGAAAAGTTTCCAGTGTCTGTGTGGTCTAGATAGGAAGTTGGGATTTTTTGAAGCAAACACTATTTTGGACGAAAACGCTGATTTTTAGGCTCACTTCGCCAAGTCGGTAAAAATCAAGGGTTAAGGTGATTTGAGTCAAATTTTCAACATTTTGAGCGTCAATCATCTTCTATGGACGGGAAAAGTTTCCAGTGTCTGTGTGGTCTAGATAGGAAGTTGGGATTTTTTGAAGCAAATAGTGTTTTTGGACGAAAACGATAATTTTTATGCTCACTTTACCAAGTCGGCCAAAATCAGGGATTAAGGCCAGTTTAGTCAAATTTTCAGCATTTTGTGCGTCGATCGTCTTCTAGCGACTGGGAAAGTTTCAAGTGTCTGCGTGCTCTGTGCTGGAAGTTAGAAGTTTTTGAAACAAACAGTGCTTTTGGACGAAAACGCTTATTTTTAGGATCACTTCACCAAGTCGGTGAAAATCACGGATTAAAGAGATTTTAGTCAAATTTTTCGTACTTTGTGCGCCACTCAGTTTCTATGGACTGGGAAAGTTTCAATTGTCTGCGTGCTCTGGATTGGAAGTTAGAAGTTTTTGAAACAAACAGTGTTTTTGGACGAAAACGCTTATTTTTAGGCTCACTTCACCAAGTCGAAGAACCAAGTGAAAATCACGGATTAAAGAGATTTTAGTCAAATTTTCCGTACTTTGTGCGCCAATTATTTGCTATGGACTGCGAAAGTTTCAAGTGTCTGCATGCTCTAAATTGGAAGTTGGGATTTTTTGAAGCAAACAGTGTTTTTGGGCGAAAACGAAAATGTTGATATATAGAAAGCAGTTATGGCAAACATTGCACTTATATAATTGTTTTTGCAAAAAAGTCTACATAATAATTTTAAAGCGAATTTAAATTCAAATCAGATAGTTTCCGCCAAAAATCCCCGTATCGTCGGTTGCCTATCCCGATTGTGACGTAGCAGGTCATATCAACAAACAATTTGAATTTTAGCTGAATTTGTTTATTGAATATTTAACAAAATTGCAATAGATAGATAGTATAAACTTATTCAATCCTTGATATACATATATATATTACCATAGATTAATGTTCAGTTTGCAGGAATTTTTGATGCAATGATGCTACCCTATTCCCGTTGAGTTGAGCCTCCAGCTTCTTCACAATTAATGAGCGTACATAAATTGATCATTTTGAGTGCTGTTCTGTCGCGAATTTCCCCGAAATCCCGCTTGAAATAATTGCAGTTAACGACTTTTCTAAATATATTAATTAATTCCCTCTTCAACCCGTTTACAATAAAGACACTGCTGCTGCAGAGACCTTTCAACTGCGGATTTATGGCCAGAAATAGAAATCGTTGTTAGTTTTTCACGTTCCCGGTAATTAGTCGACGGTAATTTCAAACAGTTAGAAATCGCTTTAGTTTGCAGTGTAAACACGAACACGGTTGCCGCATTATTACCCGAATTAACCGGGTAATCTGGATCTTGTTGACTGCTATAAGTATGATAGTGGTGAAGTGCGAGTCTGGCAAAAATTTTGCAATCGAATGGAACAATGAAAGCAGTAGAAAGTTGACTCAAAGTGGGAAAACTGTTGCAACAAAGATGCTGGAAAGCGCCAAAAAAAAACTATTTAAATAACTAGCAGACATCGAGATGAAATGCACTGCTACCTGCTAATGCCATGTTTGCTACTTGGGTTTTTTGCAGGTTTCCATTAGCAGACAGACATGAAAAACCACGTACATTTAAGGTGATTTGGAGTGCAACTGCTTTACTTAATGGCAGTCTAATTTAAATTAAGCAACATCAATTCAGTTGTACTCGCTTTAAAGCAACCAACATTCGAGCTTGATTAATTGTATTGCTTTGCGAGACCAAAAACTCCAGCAATCCTGGAGAAAACACACAAAAAGTGTTTTCCAGTTGATGGCATTTAATCGCCCAGTTAATAAAATGTGTTAAAAAAAGATGAAACAATCAAAATTTTGCCTGCTGATAAAGGTAATGCGACCGTCATTATGGATCAAAAAATTAATTAACTTTTAAATGACAACAGTTATTCAAAATTAAACAAAAATCCAACAGAACGTTTTGAAAGACAAATTTATAACACTTTAAAAAAATTTAGACATGAATTCACAGATTACGTTAGATCAAAATTAACACCACACAATAGTTAAACACCACATTTTCACGGAGTTCCAAAAATTCATCAAGTTAATATTCCTTTACCACCAATAGTTAGTAGTATAAATTCACCTACACATCCCTTAGCCAAATAT
>NW_026017111.1:1133649-1136004 GCF_020466585.1 Dendroctonus ponderosae
CCGGAAATGTGGAGTTAGAGCGCGATTAGCAAACAAGTAATTGAGTATGTGAAATCCACCGATTACGGAAGTTTTCGAGGAAACCAAATAGTTTTCCGTTTGGGATTTCACATGAACCCTGGACGACTGGAACTAGTAAATGATCTGTTTAGACACACGTGGCAATTTGCGCTTTAAATTAAAATTGCCGCTCCTTTCGAAAGCTGCAGCATCATTTGCGAATGTTAGATGGATGCAGTGAAATTTGCTTTCAAGTGGCCAAACGACATGAGCATCTGTTCCCGTGTTCAAATTACCACAGATTAATGAAGTTTACATAGCAGGCATCAGATAACTATCTTTTTTTTAGCAGGCAGCTATTTTTACATAGCAGGCAACAGAACGTTTTAGAAAGTGCAGAATTTTAGAGCAAAAAAAGTACAATTTGCACACTGTTTCTGGAACAATTACGATATTTAAGCACACGAAAAAGCCCAGTTTACCGAAGCGCTTTTCCAATAATTTTTCGTTTTGCATTCACAAGAGGTTTGCTAAAGCTTTGAGAGCAAAAATCGGATATTTTCACGCTTGTGCTGCATTGCGAGTTCGACTAGCAAGATATTTGTTTAGGCACAATTGGAAACTGTGCGCGTAGAATTCAAATAGCAGCTTTTTTCGAAGTTATAAATTGCCCATAAAGCGTCTCAACCTGCGTCTAAATGTCTATGTTTTGAACAGTCGTTTCCAGATTAATCAAATTGTAAAAGGCATTTTTTACATATGTACAAAACCACCAATAAAAAGTTGCTTTGGCCTGCCAAAAAAACTGTGGGCAAAGAAAAATACATCAACAAATCTGCACATAAAAGTTATCGAATATACTGATATTTGCTGTCGTTACGCCGCTTTTTCTCTGACCCAAAAAATGGGCTTTATTTCCAGATTATTGAGATAAACATGCGAGTCGTGGTAAAGGCATAATTCCGGCTATTATGTATATTGAAAGGTCTGCATAATGGGCCTCAAACCCTGCAGTATACATTTGCTAGTGGGTAAAATTGAAAAAATATTCGGAAGATGTTTATGCATTTATTCCTGTCCAACGTTGCAAGTAGTGAAATGATTTCGGTCAGTTATCAATCTTGAATCAACTAAATGAAATTTCAGCAATAAATTCTGAGCCATATTAAGATACGAATCGGGTTTTCGTGAAAATCGCAGATATCTCAATCAACCCATTTGCGGCATGGAGATTGAATGGTCCGTGTAAAGGAAAACACTTCTATTGAAGAGAACAGTAATCCAGAGGAGGAACCACAAACGCATTTTTAATTTCCTGGCCAAAGCAAGTAAACTAGTGCTCAGGCATAATTTGTCAATGGACCGCTTGAGCTGAGTAGATTCATCTTCAGGAGCCTCCAACTACTTTACGCCCCCGGAAAATAATTTCTCTTAGAACCGAGGAGCTCTCTATCATTATATATCATTGGGCGACATCTTCCAGGTAATGAGCAGCTTAAAATGTGAGTTACTTTGGGGCTCATTTTCTAAAGCTACGTGAGCTCTATAAGGCTGACAAAGTTTACGACTTCAACATGCAACACAAGGGGAGAATTAGGGATTAGCGCAGTAACTACTCGCATTTAGTTATGAGAGAAGGCGACTACAGTTACAAAGTTTTACAGCATTAAGTTATGCGAGTTTTTGGCTGTGGAGTTTGGCCAGATCAATCAGCAACATTTTCCTCAAAAGCAAAAATTTCATGCATGATGACTCGAGTGAGCTCCAGGTTGCTTCTGAACGTTTGGTGCGCTCTTTTTCTGCATCTGTTTGTGCAAAATGCACCAAAATACGTAATGTGAAAGTTTCAGAACTTTAGCGGCTGTAGATTCGCAGATATACATGTTTAAATAGGGGCTTGCAGAGTACTGAAATGTGCACGTCTACAGCCAGTTAAAATTAAAAAATCGGCGGATTGTTAATTAGCTAGCCAAAGTGTGGCTTTTGAACAAATCCGGGAACTAATTAACTTTGAAAAACCCCAGTAATTTTTTAAAAGTTGCTGGGCCTGGAATTTCGAGGCCATTCCTTGAAACTAATGGGTTTTTCGTATTTTCAGAAACTTCAATTTTTTGAAAAAATCGACCTCTTACTCCCCTCTTTATGAAAATTTCGGTCAAAAATCAAAATTTTACATTCGTGTTTTTGCGCCAACTGGATTGTTTCCGACGTAAGAAGCTTCCCAGTTTGCATATATAAAGTTTTTGTATATGTAAAAGTACGCGTTTGCCCGCAATATAGACTCGAAATCGTGTTTCACAAATACAGCGCTTAAATATTTTTCAAACATTTCTGCTTCATGATTCCAAGCCAATT
>NW_026017111.1:1137003-1139811 GCF_020466585.1 Dendroctonus ponderosae
AAACGCGAAATTAAATCAAGAAATTGCCTTTTGAACTTGCGTTGTTTGACGTGCTGCACTCACTGGGTTAATGATATTTGCAAAAAACGATGCACATTTTCCTAATGGCTTGCGATCTCTTTTGGCCAAGGAAACAATCAACAGAATATTTTGCTTCATTTTTTAGTTCACCACCGAAAATGTTGATCGAATTAGTCAAATTAATACTCATATTTGCCGAAAAAAAATTAATAATCTCGTCAGACATTTTCTCTATTTTCCATGGGCAAATGATTGGCGAATAGCAGAAGCTGGATTTATTGGCGCATACACTGATAAGAAAAATCGGCGGATTTTTTAATTTTAACTGGCTGTAGACGTGCACATTTCAATACTCTGCAAGCCCCTATTTAAACATGTGTATCTGCCAATCTACAGCCGCTAAAGTCCTGAAACTTTTAGTGATTATAGACAAGCGATCTGCACTTAAAGTTCGCGAAGAATGGCCCCTGCTGCTCTACCATTTTCTGGGATTTTTCAAAATTTTCAAGGCTCTTTGAAGTCAAAGACAATTGTCCTTGCATGTAGCAAAGGATTTTTTATCTTTTTACCTGCTGGTAAATAATGGGTTTCTCCGAATCGAGAGTTTCTGCAAATATGGCAAAATAATGTCTTTTGAACCGTGGAAGATTGAGTGCGGATGCTTGACCGTTTCCCAAACTTTTTTGAGCTTTTTGTCTGTAAAACTGCGCTTGTTCTCAATAAAGAATCGAAGAGCGTTTAAAATGAGTCGCTCATTGTCTTGTTATACCGGAAAACGCGTTCAGGAGAACAAGTTTTATTCTGCGAGAGTTTAGAGCGTTTGAGTTAATTTGGCAAAGGTACGTTCTGTGGTAAATATGAAGGAAATGCGAGCAAATGATTTTTGCCCCAAAAAACCACACAGAAATAAAACGAAACAGCGTCAGATCAATATGGTCTGGACAAGAAGCTCCTTTTAAAAGCATGTCACTTGAAATAAGGCGGCGAAGACAAGAGCCTTGTGATATCTTTATCAATATCTTTTCATAACAGGTGAGAGCAAGCGTTTTGTCAGGCTTTGACTGAACGAGTGTAAATACAAGAACGTATATTTTCCGTAAAAGTAAATAAGTTGGCAGCCACTAAAATAACAATTTGGCCGCTAATGTTTCAATTTAATCTTGCTCGCGTCTCTTCTGTGGCCATAATTTGAAACTCATCCAATTGCATGGCGAGTTCGATGGCTATTTAAATGTTTGTGGTCCAATGTTTTCTAAAGTGAGTTTTACAACGGAACCAGCGGCTTATCCAAATAGTGATATGCGCTTTCCTGCACGTGTGTAACCGATTAAACACACTCCTGCCTTCATAAGCGCACGGTTTGCAGCGGTTTGCAATATTGCAAAGTGAAACGTTTATTTAAATTTGCCGGTCACAATGACGATTTATCAATGGGGATGTCAGACAGTGATTAAGTGGTGTGAAGGCGACTAAATAAATGAATGGTCAACGTGGGGATTAAAGCCTCATTTATGGTGGGAACCTGAAAGGTTCAGTTCACTCGACACCGCTTAAAAGCTTCGCACAACTCGAAAATTTCCCATCAGAGTTGAGAATAATAAAACGCAGTTTCCATCCGGTAAACGTAAATGTTTATAAAGGGCTCGCACTAGATGAGTTAAAGTGAAAAAGATGGCTTTCATCTTAACTCAATTTCATACTTCGTGCGCAGATTGCAGGGATGTACATTCTTCGCTCCATCCTATCCGGGTTTAATTAAACGATTTAATATGTAAACGTACAGACCTCAACCTTTTACTGCCGCAGGCCAAGAAATGCTGAAATCTCGAGGCTTCAAGTGGCAAACCTTAAGGAGAAACTCAAATATTACTTAGCAAAGTTGATTTCGCACCCTCAAGTATTCAGGGCCAATTTATATAAGGGGTTTTTGCTATTACCTGGGGTTTCAATCACCAGAACACTTTACAATTGGCTGGCTAAAAAAAGTTTTGCCCCGACTTATCGGGCACGAAAAACCGCTTTCCAACCAACTGTGGCACGTTTCCCTAAATAAGTTTGTTTCCAATCAATCTGAACCGACTCAACCATGTGAAAACATCAGGGTGTATCATCTACCAGAAAAGAGGGCAAATTAGCGGGGTTTACGCAAGAAATAAGCATCAGTGAGGATTAATTTGTTAGCGTATCAAATTTTACCCAAACCAGGCGATCCTAGAAACAGACAAAAGTTATTGCAAAAGCCGCTATGAACCAAGTAAAGGATTAGCAAGGAAATAATATTAAAAATTTTACATTCGTGTTTTTTGTGCTCACTGGATTCTTTCCGACATAAGAAGTTTCCCAGTTTGCATATGTAAAGTTTCTGCGTCTTTATTAGGGAGATATCGTCGGGAACGCCCAAAAGCTACTCAAAATGCCCAGAAAATTTTGACTATTTCGGATCTGAAGTTTCTAGCGTGTTTTTACTGACCTCGTTGCATTCCCAGCGTCTTTCTGATGAACAGGATGTAGCAGTCGAGGTATTTTCAGAAACTTGAATTTTTTAAAAAAATCGACCTCTTACTCCCCCTTTATGGAAGTTCTTTTAGTTCTTCTGCGGAAGAACTGAACGGGTTCTGATGCGAACAGTGTAAGCGTTCAAGCAAACCACTTCTGAAGATGCTAGTCACTCCTGCTTGCGAAACGTCACGAAGAAATTCTACCGAACGACGGCCTAAAAACCCGAAAAACCCATTAGTTTCAAGGAATGCCCTCGAAAGTCTATCTCTGTTGATGAAACTTGATGTT
>NW_026017111.1:1140285-1141648 GCF_020466585.1 Dendroctonus ponderosae
CGGGTTCTGATGAGAACAGTGTAAGCGTTCAAGCAAACCACTTCTGAAGATGCAAGCCACTCGTGCTTGCGAAACGTCAGGAATAAATTCTCGTCCCTTGACTCTTCTTCGTTCGTCTTCATGGACTCCTTTTTCAGTTTTAGAAGCAAGTGCGTGCCATTTTATGCATGTTTTTCAAAGCCACAAAAGCCAATTGAGCTAATGAAATATGAGCTGTGCAATTTCAATTCCTCTGAGCAAATATGGCCATAAATCAGGCTGAACTCGATCAGTTAATTGGTGCCACGTATCTGTGGTGAATTAATTGCCTTGAAGCCACATAAGCCATGTTCGAAGTGGATGGAGAGGTAAAGCGCAACTTGCAACCGTTCGAGGTGATTTGTTTTGAGGAGGAACCGTTGTGAATGCATCGCTAAATCCTTTGCTTAATCGAGGGCTGAGGAAAAGGGGTTTTTAGCACTATTTGAAATTCAGTTTCTCCAAGCCGTTCAGCACTGGAAACAAAAGGAAAAGTGCTGGACAAAGACCGACATAACGCAATTAATTCAATGCGACAATCTTAATGAAAAACGGTAATACGCCACGCAACATCAATTAATCGGCATTTTATTTAGTCATTAGCGTGTCGCACTTTAGGAAAATTGTATTTGCAGGCAAACTCGAGAATCATTTGGGTCCGGCAAATGGTTATCAATCAAACCAAGCAGGTGAAAAGTTGGCAAAATGTGCTGCAATAATTGGAATCCTGCTTTGCTATGCATATTCAGTATCATTTAAGTGAAGCCCCACATTATGTATTCTAGACGCGCTCACACACCTAAGATAATTTCGCAATTAAGTGAATTACTGATCACGAGGAAATCTTAGTGATCCTCTTATCAGTGCATGTGCCAATAAATCCAGCTTCTGTTATTCGCCTAGAATTCCAATCATTTGCCATTTCCATGTAAAATGGAGAAAATGTCTGACGAGATTATGAATTTTTTCGGCAAATATGAGCATTAATTAGGCGAATTCGATCAACATTTTCGGTGGTGAACTAAAAAATGAAGCAAAATCTTCTGTTGATTGTTTCCTTGGCAAAAAAAGATCGCAAGCCACGAGTTGTTGCTGTTCGTTGGCTTTTTGGTTAAGCAATTAGAAAAATGTGCATCATTTTTTGCAAATATCATTAACCCAGTGAGTGCAGCCCGTCAAACAACGCAAGTTCAACAGGCAATTTCTTGATTTAATTTTGCGCTTCAACTAATGCATTTTTTATTGAGCGTAATTACTAATATGTGCGTCATATTCCCTTAAATTATGACAAAAAATGAAAATATCCCAGTGCACCAGCGCAAGTTTTCACAGGAATATTCTTCAA
>NW_026017111.1:1142647-1144327 GCF_020466585.1 Dendroctonus ponderosae
TTAATGGATGCAGAAATGAACATATTCGAATTAACTTCGTCATTTCCATTCAAATTGGCTTGGAATAACGAAGCAGAAATGTTTGAAAAATATTTAAACGGTGTATTTGTGAAACACGATTTCGAGTCTATATTGCGGGCAAAAGCGTACTTTTACATATAGAAAAACTTTATATATGCAAACTGGGAAGTTTCTTACGTCGGAAACAATCCAGTTGGCGCAAAAAACACGAAGTAAAATTTTGATTTTTAACGGAAATTTTCATAAAGGGGGAGTAAGAGGTCGATTTTTTCAAAAAATTTAAGTTTCTGAAAATACCTCGACTGCTACATCATTTTCATCAGAGTACAGTGTAAGCGTTCAAGCAAACCACTTCTGAAGATGCAAGCTACTCGCGCTGGCGAAACGTCAGGTACAAATTCTGCCGAACGACGGCCTGAAAACCCGAAAAGCCCATTAGTTTCAAGGAATGGCCTCGAAATTTCAGGCCCAGCTACTTTTAAAAAATAACTGGGGTTTTTCAAAGTTAATTAGTTCCCGGATTTGTTCAAAAGCCAGACTTTGGCCAGCTAATTAACAAAATCCCAATAAACCCGATTCCATCGTTTCAACCTAAATTCCCTTTAGTTCTCTCGGATAATTCTTCTGAAATTAGTTTTTGCCTTGGAGCGGTTTCAGTCTGCGCTTTCTTCGGGGTTCCAGTTAATGCAAAAGCCGAACAGCGTGAAACTTTAGCGGTTAATCCATCAAATAACTGTCTGCAGAAAGCATTCGCTTTCATTAAAATTGAAATGGAAAGTGCAAATTCTGCAGTCTCCATTAAAAAATTGAAGCATTTGCAAAACAGTTCCGATGCGTCATGCAAAGCATGCAAGCATTCGTCTAATTATTTGCATTGAAGTTGTGAGCCACACATTTATTTGCGGCTTAAAAAGCCATTCGGTTAGTGAAAGGAACTAACTAAACTAAATAACTCAAATTACAGTGATGGAGAATAGTATGAAATGCGCCTAAAGAAAAGGGGAAAAAGAAATGATTCAGTATAAGAAAACTGAGTTATCTGCGGCTTCAATTATCAAATAAAATCCATTTTCTGGTCGCAAATCATCCGTTAAACTATCGGTAGCACAAATGACTGTTTAGTTGCTTGGATTATCATAAATTTGAGGAAAATATATATAATACGTGCTTAGCTGCCAGGCTTGCCGAGCCATATAAAATAACTAAGCTTGAACCTATTCAAGCCCATAGCTTGGGCATGAAATATTTCGGCATGGCATGCCAATAAATCGCGAAATTATAATTCCATTGTCATTTTATATAAAGGAAGCGGCATATAGAGGGCAAATAAACTCAATGGAGAGTAACGGAATGGCGAAAGGCGATTTGCTCACAGTAAACTGGCGGCATGTGCGTGGGAAACACATTATGTCGATAAAAACAACAAAGAAAACTCTATATTGGAAATTCTTCTGTAAGCAGCTCGGAGGTTCAGTCCACTCACTTTGGGCATTTGATCTGGAGAATATGCTATATTTTTTAGAAACACTTTTGTCGAATTTGCAATTTGCAAGGCAGAATTTCCCCAATCATCAATGAATCAATGGTGGTTTGTGGAAACGATTTGTGTTAGCAAAAGAGGTAGCCTTTCGAGGCCATTCCTTGAAACTAATGGGTTTT
>NW_026017111.1:1145326-1147085 GCF_020466585.1 Dendroctonus ponderosae
CTTGCGAAACGTCAGGAATAAATTCTTGTCGTTCAGTAGAATTTCTTCTTGTACAGGTTTTTGCTTGGAAATGGACATTTTCCCCATTAAAACAAGCCCATTATTTAAGCCCCATTAAAGAAATAATATTTTATTTGCAAGCTGCCATTATAGATTTCCCATTATAATTCGATTTCCGCTATCCTGCCCATCAGAAATGCAAACAACCAGCTTAAAATTAATGAGCTTAAATAAGCAGCTTTGCCTGATTGAGACTCAGTTTAAGAAGCATCCAAACGAATCTGGGCATTTTGAAGCCGATCAATCATTTCCCAGCTCATTCGTATGCCAGATTGGAGACTCATTCGATGTAAATCGCAAATCCATAGCTTGCAGCTGCATCTTTGATTCATAAACAAAGTCCTCATTTACGATCTGTTGAAGTTACAAAGAAGAGCCGGAGGAAAAGTGGCAACAATATTTTTTAATGAGGCTTTGATTTGCAATTTCCCAAGCAGCGTTTGTACGATTTTAGGCCCACAAGAAATGTATGCGACAATGAGGGTCTATTGCCTGAACATCTGCCTCATGCCAGTTTTTTTGCTTAAGAATTTAGAATTCATTAGGGCTGCTTTGAGGAATTCAGCCCTAAATCAAGAACTGAAGCTTGGCAGTTGATAAATCAGGGACTTTTAAAAAGGTTCGGCAATATTCAATTATCAGCCTCATTTGCGTTCAAAGAGGTCTGGAAATATTGAAGTCAATTTCAATTGATTGTTTCGCTTGCTAAAAACTCCAGCAACTATGAATATTCAAGCCTCTGTCTGCAAGACTTTTGTGGTAAAAATCGCAGGGTTTACAAAACTGTGCATGAGAAAAAAAACGTTTTTGCCTGCCAGAATGCGCGAGTTTAAAGCTTAAGGGCCAACATTAAAGTGACGAATTAGAGCAAATGGCCCTGCAACTGTTTTATGTGGATGTTTTTGAGTTGTTTATGCTTCCGAGCGCATTTATTTAATTAACAAATTTCGGGGATCCTGGTGAAATCAACATGTTTGCGTGCCAGAAATGCTGGCGGTTTTTGCAATTTGGTCTTCCAAATTGATAGGAAAAAATCAGCCGCACAACAGCAAGACAAGAGCTCGAGTTGCTCGCTTTCTACTATGTTAGACAGCAAGAATGAATTATTCATTATTCCAGCAGGGCGCATAAATTCCTCCGATGAAAACTGGGCGAAAATGCTTAGGCTTTTGCATGTGGCACCCTTTCAATGCTGGCTTAATACCCGACATTAGACATGAGCAAGAGGCATAAATCATACGAAAAGTCAGACAAGGGAAGCCGTTTCATATGGGGAAAATCGTTTATTAACTGCGGTTTTATTAATGAAGGGAAAGATCATCAGGGGCTAAAGATCAGTTCAACTTGTTGCGTTTAAATTGAATTCTACTGACATTGCCAGAGGAAAAATGGTGAAACAGTGAGGTTCCTAAGAAATATACATTTGCTTTACTTAATTATTTAATCCCATATTTACTCAGAGGAATTGAAATTGCACTGCTCATATTTCAATAGCTCACTTGGCTTTTGTGGCTTTGAAAAACATGCAAAAAATGCAAAATAATACGTACTTGCTTCTAAAACTGAAAAAGCAGTCCATGAAGACGAACGAAGAAGAGTCAAGGGACGAGAATTTCTTCCTGACGTTTCGCAAGCACGAGTGGCTTGCATCTTCAGAAGTGGTTTGCTTGAACGCTTACACTGTTCTCATCAGAACCCG
>NW_026017111.1:1147966-1155837 GCF_020466585.1 Dendroctonus ponderosae
AAATATACATTTGCTTTATTTAATGAAATATTTTGGGCCCCAACATTTCCGCATGACTTTGCCATAAATAAGTGGATTTCCGAATAATTCTAACAGTCTTGGCTTTTGTCCAACTTGCTTTATTCCAAGGTCTGGACGTTTTACCAGAACTGTCTAATTTAGGCCATAAATTCGATTTTTGTCACAATATATAACTTGCTGAACCTAAAGGTTTTGTGCATCTCTATGGCTTGTTTTTGTCAAATATATCGCGCACTTTTGCAAACATCCAAGCTTTCAATTGTCCGAATAAAATTCAATTTAATCAACCGGGTTTTATTCCCAATATGGAAACAGTCGCGATTCACATGGATAAACTGCAATTAACTTTATTACGAAATTAGCAAAAATCTCCAGCCAATAGGGGCGCAAACAGGAATTTATGAGTATTTAAGTGTTCGAAGAAAATGGGCGGTTTGCAACTTTCGAACGGATATCGGCGAAAAAAGCCTGGACACGGCAAAAGAAAACTTGAAACTGTAAAAGTCGCGGTTAAAGCTGAAAAGATGTTTTGTTCACCGCGGAGCCGCAGAACTTTAGGGGTAAATTTAACAGCGTTTTTACTTTAATATTCACAGGGGCTAAAACTTTACATTATCACCCGCAAGCATCGCATTTGCATTGTCTATTGACGTAGATACCATAAATAATTTGCCCAACTTGAAGACTACATGACACCTAAGATCAAATTGCTGTTATTACAGCAATGTTCGTTTCTTTTATGTCTTGCTAATTAGCAGTTCTCTCTGTTACGTGCACGCAACGAGGAAGTTTCTTTATTTTTTATAGTAAATTGGCGTAAGAGCACAAGGCAAAGGTCCGCATTCGTTAACAATGAAGCCCAAACTTGCGGAAAATCATATCAATTAGTAACCGTGTTGGGCGAAGCATAATTGATTAAAGTGCAAAAACTGATAGGCTGCACACGATAACCTGAAAGAACGCTTAGTTGATCAGCTAGTGGAGTAATGGAAAATTATTACACAATTTAATAATGCTGCTACAGCCAGCCAACCTTAGTAATCCGGGCATTTCAATAATTTCAGTTATGCGCATACATTAAAAGAGACTTGTAACTCCGGTCGGTGTGCGATCAGAAGCAGATTACTGCATGGCAATAGGAAAATAATTTACCGACCAACCCAAAGCTGCAAAACTAATTAAAAGTTTAAATTATACTGAAGCAGGAAAAACACGATAGTTTAGGAGCGGATAACTCAATTAGGGCAGCAAAATCGGCGATTGGCTTGATCCAAATGGCCAGCAACAAGCAAACCGAAAAAGCTGTTTTCAACTGCAAAAGACACCGATTTAAGGCAGTTAAAGCCCCGCCTCAACAAACACCATCAGAGCATTATCCAGAGTTCCCATTTGGCATCGACTAGGAAAAAACATCTCATTCTGGTCGGGATCCCGATCGGGCTTTCAATAAACAGCTGCCTCCAAATTGCGAGCTCGAAATAGACCCGGGAAATTGTGTTCGTATCAGGATCTGGCATGATGATTATAAGTGGGCACAAACAATTGCGAATGTGACGTTGAAAAATGCCTTTCTCAATCAATTTTGAATCAGTTTCAGTTGCGCCAGCTCCAGTCGAAATAGGCATGCACCTACTTTGGGATTATCCATCTTCAAACCCAGGATTTTCTTAAACAAACACGTTTGAATCCAAGATATTAAGGCTGGAAAACCCGGCAAACGCAGGCCAAACAGGATGTTTGTGACCTGAAACGTGCACAATGAAAGTAATGAGCTGAATTGTCGATTTAAATTGCTGAAACAGAGATTAGCTCAAATTGGGCAACTAATCCCCCACCAGRAATAAGAAAGTTACGCAGAAAGTTCTTTTCGAAGCTGTCGCAATTAAATTAAGTCTTTGCTGTTTGTTCAGTTGATCACTTAAATTGCACCTTGTGGCTTAAACGACTGGCTGCCAGCTAATTAGCATTGAAATCAACGGCAGATTGAGCATTCATGAGTGAAAAGCTCAAGCAGAGACGGAAATGTACAAATTATCATACTCGATGTATTCCCTTAAGCAGTAAAATTTCTTGCGCTTACGTAAATCCTTCAGCGAATCCAATTTGGGTCGCATGGATTACCCTCTCGGTTGCAGCTAGAGGTACATACATCACTTAAGTTGTCTCAGATTGCTGGAAACATGGAAAATGTCGATGACATCCTCAGAAAAGTACATGTTTCAGTTGCCCAAATTCCCCAAAACTGAGGCCTTTTGATCCACCTTTCTCTTCCGATAGATGATGATTAAATACATCTGTTTTTTTTAAAGCTACCAATTGCTGACTTTGCGCTAAACACATTTTAATCTTCCCTCTTTTGCCACGCCAAAATCAGCACCAAAGAATTTTTTGGAAAATCCTGAGTTCCCTTGAAAAGAACTGAAAGTTGGAAACAACGTAGGGGAAAAAACAACAAGCTCCTTAGCGATTCAATCGTAAACTTTGCAAGTAATTTGTTCTGACTGAGTCCTAAAAAAAGAGTGTTTTTTCAGTTTGAGTCATTTATTTCGCAGGAGTCCTTTAACTTTATTATTACTGTAGAGTGTTAACCAGAAAAAGAACAATTTCCTTGGGCAAATTAAAAAGTTAGCAACGGGAAGTTCACCAGCCCTACTGAAGGAACCGCAGATAAAACTTTTGCAGCTTTGCAAAAGAGTTTTTTTTCATTTATGTTCTTCAGCTGCAGTTATTATGAAGGATTTGTATGTTTTCTATTGACTGTTGTTAATTAATCTCGATTTCCCGAATTTGCAGAAGCAAGTGCTTTCTCTAGATTGTAAAATTTGCAAGCTTTTGGCGGCTTTTGAGCAGAATTTATCATTGTTCAAAGCGTGTTTTCTACTCAATTCTCCTATTCAAGTTTGAATACAATTTAGTCCAGTCGTTTCTGGAGACTGCAATAAATTCAGGTTTCTAGCAGCTGTCTTTTTCCGAACATTGAGGGCGTTTGGGTAAAAATACGCAATTGCAAAAATTCAAATTTGGGGTGATTTGTATGAAATTCTTCAAACTGAAAACTGAATTTTAATCCGACATTTAGCAAGTGGGCAAAAATCCGGTTTTTGGAGGATTTCAACGAATCTTTCCTAACGTTTAGAGTAAACCCTTGTCTATACCAGGTGAAAGTTTCAAGTCACTGGCTGTGCTAACTGAGAAATTAGGAGTGTTTGAAGTATAGCGTGGCTTCGGGGGAAAACGCTTAATTTTAGCGCAACACTTACCAAGTCGTCAAAAATCAGCACTTAACTCTATGTCAATGAAATTTGCAGCATTTTCAGCCTTCACTGTCTTCTCTATGGACGCTAAGATTAAAGTCGCTAGATGCGCTGCCTTAGAAGTTACTGATGAAATTATAGCAGGCACATGCGAAAAAGCGCGCAATTTTAGACCAATATTTATCAAGCCCCCAAAAATCAAAATGTTGCGCGATTGAAGCGGCGTTTTCAGAATTTGCAGGCCCACATACTGTCTCTGGACTCTGAAAGTCCTCAGTCTCTGGTGTCTTTTGGTTAAAAGTTGTGAATTTTTTAAGCCCGGAGTGCACTTGAGTGGAAGAGCGCATTTTCAGACTTGCAGTCACCACGCTTGCAAAATTCCCAATTAATTGCCATTTGAATAAAAATGCGATATTTTAGACTACAGCATTTCTTGAATGCAATTTTATCGACGGCAAAAAATCAAAATTTCGCGCGTTTTGAACGATATTTCCCGAAATTGCAAAGAAAAGTCCTACCTATTGAGTGTAAAAGTTGCAAGTCTCTAGTGGCTCATGGTTTAAAGTTATTAGTTTTTCATGCGCTTCACTAAGAACCGCATGTTTAGGCAGTAGATTGTAATGCGATTAGAAGCAAATTTCGGCAATTTGAATAATTTGGTGGTTCATAAAGACTGTGAAAGTTTTGAGTCTGTATTTGCTTACGAATTTCCCAATGGAGAGTGCTTCCAGTGAAAACGACTATTTTTTCACCAACATTTGCCCGACCTGCAAAAATCGGAACGTCTCGTAATATAAATTAAATTCACGTTTCTGGCAGCTTTTTGTTGGAAGTTATTCATTCTTGAACTTTCTCAAACTTGATTAAATCTGCCCTCAAAGTCATTTGTTCTGACCGAGGTCTAAAATCCGGATAAAAATAACGATGTTTTACGAAAATTGTAACTCCAAAGTGTTGAGAAAAGGCACAATTTTCTTGCACTAAGGGAAATAACTGTTTTGAGAAATTTTTGAAACTGATGCCAACTGTTCAAATTTAATTATTCAGCCCACTTGACCAGTTAGTTGCCTCCAGCTAAGGCTAAGCGTTGCTCATTCTATTGAGATCAGATTCCCCTTGCTAAGCTCCGATTTCATCCATCAGGATTCTAGTTCGAAGTGAGCATAATCCCTTAGAACTATGCTTAAGCATTTAGACCTGCTATCTTTCTGCATTCGAACCTTGGCCCTCCAGCTATTAGATTCGTTATTGTGATGGATTAATGGATTATTAACATTTTCCAGTCAATAATTAGGCATATAAATAACGATTTGCTCAATTATTTCTCTAGTTCATGTGCAATTTATTACGCTAGTGCAAGTCGGACTTTTGCGTCAGAAGTGTACAGTGAAACTAACGCTCTTTTACTCATCCGAACACGAATTAGTCGAATTTTGCTTCATGACTACCGGAAAACTGTATGTTAATTGCGTTTTATTCTGTGTGTTCCCAGCAATTCTTTGGAAGACTCTTGTAACACCGTCGACTAGCCAAATGAAGAAATGAATGATTAACGCAACAAAAACAGGATGGGGATTAAGGCGAATGAAGTCTCGAAACGAATAGAATTAATGATTTTTCCAACAATTGTTTTTGTTTGAAAACTCTTTCCACGACGATTATGTGTGGGGATTCTTAAACCCTCATTTTATGGGGGTTCGTGCTACTCATTGCCTCAAAAAGGATCACCGTAACCGTTTGGGCTGGAATAATTAATGAAGAAGTTTTTACTAAGGCAAGCCCGCAAATCATTAGTCTAAATTAATCTAAGTTTTTTCAACCGAGTGMTTTTTAAGGTCTGATGTACTTTATCCATTTATTGTATATACTTTCCTGACTGTTTYAATTCCAAATCAAAATTAATTCCTGGGTTTCAGTCATTKATKGTCTTTATTTATCAAKKAAAATACGTTTCACAATACACCGAAACGTATTTTAATTGATAAATAAAGACAATAAATGACTGAAACCCAGGAATTWATTTTGATTTATCCATTTATATTGGGTTTTTTATTTCAATTTTCKCATTCTCGTTTTGGAGGAGTTTATTATTTAATCTTTTAGCATTTTTTGGGGTTCACCCACASTTTTTTGGTTCAAGTGGACGCATTGGTTTTTCGTTTCCCTTTGCAGTTTGAACCAAGCGAATTTCCAAGTTTCGCTTTAAAATCACTGTGGTTTACACCCTTTTCGAGCGCAAAATAAAAATTAGTGGAAAAAGTTCATCTGAAATGCCATCTGAAAATAGTGGCAGACAAACATTAATTTCACCTCGGGGAGATCAGGCCCACAGTCCCAAAACCATCATTCCTCCATGTCTTCGGGAAAACTCATTATAATGCCCTTATTCCGACTGAACCTGACGTTCGAAATGTTTGCTTTGCGTCTTCTTTCGTCTGTTATTCGAAAATACGAGCTGAAACAAAAACTTGCAGCTAGCAGAACGATATTTCCATCCGGACAAATTGGAGCTGAATTGCGATCGTTCGAAAAAGTCTGCCAATGTTTCCTAGAAACCTAAATGTATCTGATGTTTGCAGACAAACATCGCCGATCAAAATAGGAGAATTTACCCTAAACACACATCGCCTTTGGTCTTTGAACCGTAGTAAACTGAAGGAAAAGCTCCACATAATTATCCAGCAGATCTACCGAATGTTTTATTAATTAATCTATCGGAATAACATTTAATGTTCAGTAAGAGCGCTCATTCACTGTCCTGACAGGAAAATAAAATGGGAAACTCGCGGTCTTAATGTATATGTGAAAGCCACATGGGGCTTCACTAAAATAGATCTGGAGTGACTGAATTCGGTTTCAGTTGGTTCAAGGGACAAAACAAGCAAAGCTAATTAATAATTCAATGTTGTCGTGTTAGACGCTCATCAACTAATGTGTCCATCACCTTTTCCACCTGGTTTCGTTGCTTAATATAATTTTTATGCTGCAAACTAAAGTTTTGTTGGAAAAATTCCGATTATTAACGGAACAAACAACCATTGCTTCCTTAAGGAAATTGGAGGTTTTCATAAGAATTGAATGCGTACGTGTCTGGCCAGAATAAAAAGCTACGTAAGAGTTTAAATTGGATGAAAGGTCGCCGTCAATTGGAAGACGAATCGGTAAACCAGCCCACTTCATAATTAGCAATTTTGATTATGGATGGACCTTAGAGAAGCTAAATTGCTGGTAATAAGAATCTGATTAATTTAGTTGGAGGAAAATAAACTGTGCTGCGAAGAGTACATGATTAACTTGCTGATTTCGTTTGAATTTTCCTGGTCTTCTTATTCAATTAAATTATTTTAATTTCTGCTAAAAATCACGCATTTTTTCGCCCTTGTTTTGCTTGCCACTTTCCTCTGGTGGTGCAAATCGTTCATCCAACTATCCGATTATTTTATGAGTCGTTTAAGACTGAGAGTAAACCGGAAGAATTTGCCAGGACTCGGAGCCGATGTGGCGGTGTGCCAAGAAATATTGTTCCAGCAATCTGCCTAACCATGTTAAGCTGCTATTGTTATCCAGGGATTTGGAAATTTGCATATAGATGAATATTAATCTAGACGAGAATTTAATCAACGCAGAATCCGTCTAGACTGTTTGCACGCAGTGGACTCTTCTAATCTCTTTTCAAACTTCGTTTGCGTCTAGTACTCAGCAACTTTTGCTTCTTCCACTTTGACTGTCTAAGCAGAAGGTCCTGGTTAAATCGCCCATTTTCCTCAACTCCACCCCTTCAAAGGATTACGCTATTGATCCATTATAAGTCAAATAATGGGCTTTATAGGATTACCCGCATTTTGTGCTTCATTGTGCCGCTGCCCTGATTAATACTAACGAGGGTTCTGGAGAACATTTTGACTATAATCAGTGAATGTTGACGGCTTTCGCCATAAAAAGCTGGCTAGTTTAGTGGATTTTCTATTTTTTTGCAGCAGCAATAAGGTGAATGTTCAATATTAAAGCACTCATTTCATAAGGCAGATCAGTAGGTCCAACAAATAGGGATCTAAATGATACAACGTTCATATGAAACATGTGTTTCATCCAGGTTTTTTCCCCATGGGACAACGTCGTCAATAATAAATCACCTCCAGCTCAATTTCAAGGAATATGTCGACAATTTCCTGATTTTAAGGGAATTTTTCCAGTAAAGCCCTTCAAGAACTGTACCGTGAGTGGAAATATGAAAACGTAAAGTTTACTTTTTCGCAAAAAAAATCGTTGAGCAATAAATTTCAATTAACGTATTTTTCCTGGGTCTCAGTCAAAGTCTGAAGTAAAAAATGTTTATTTCCTATTACGTTTCGGCGAGACAACAGCGCCATCATCAGATTTAAAATTTACACAAACTCATGATTGGTAAAAATCAACGTTCTTTTACGTCTTTGCCTTCTTAAAACCTTAAATTTGTCTCTTCGAAACATCGTTTATTTCATTGCGTTTCGGCGAGACAACAGCGCCATCATCAGATTTAAAATTTACACAAACTCATGATTGGTAAAAATCAACGTTCTTTTAGGTCTTTGCCTTCTTGAAACCGTAAATTTGTCT
>NW_026017111.1:1155847-1155985 GCF_020466585.1 Dendroctonus ponderosae
CGCCATCATCAGATTTAAAATTTACACAAACTCATGATTGGTAAAAATCAACGTTCTTTTAGGTCTTTGCCTTCTTGAAACCGTAAATTTGTCTCTCGAAAGACAAATTTACGGTTTCAAGAAGGCAAAGACCTAAAA
>NW_026017111.1:1156035-1166412 GCF_020466585.1 Dendroctonus ponderosae
GAAGGCAAAGACCTAAAAGAACGTTGATTTTTACCAATCATGAGTTTGTGTAAATTTTAAATCTGATGATGGCGCTGTTGTCTCGCCGAAACGTACTGAAATATACGATTTTACTTCACACTTTGACTGAGACCCAGAAAAGATAAGAATATAATAACAAGTACACGCAGTCAGGAAAATAAATCAGACTAATTGCAATTAACCCAATTTGTGTCAATATTGCAACTAATCTGCGGATTGTTCATAATTTTTTAAACCCTGTGGGCTTTGCAGCTTTGATTTATCTCGTTTTTAGCTTTTCGATTTTCAGAATATGGCGAGTTTTTGAATTTTTAACCATTTTCGATTTCCAATTTACTAGACACACGAAAATTTCAGCTCCAATTGGCCGAAAGTTTATCAGTCCATTATGCTCTTATAGAACCGTTCCTCAATTTGCTCAGCACTCGATTTACACGGTTTCGCTTCTACATGGTTTTAAACTGGAAACCGAAAAAATCCCTTTAAATGCTCCTTAACAATTCAGTCGCAAACTTTGAAATTTATTTGTTCTGACTGAGTTCTAATAACAAAGGAAAAGGGGTGGTTTTTCAGTTTTAATCATTTATTTCTATGGAGTCTTTAAGGTTTATTTGAAGTCTAAAGTGTTAACAAGAAAAGGAACAATTTCCAGGCAATGAAAAAAAGAATTTGCTTAAGAGAATTTCGAAAAGCAGTAAAGGGAATGTTAAGAAGCTCTGCTATAGAGCAAACTTTTGCACCCCKTTGAACGAKATTTCATGAATTTGCAGGTGCAAGCTGCCAGACTTTGGAAGCTTTTGACYAGAAGTTATTATTTTTTAAARCGTATYTKTCGMGGAAGCGYCACCAAGTSCGCGTGAGCCCMAATTTTATGYGATTTGAGCAAAATTTGCAAAATTTTAAGTTTCYATTTACTCACTATTAAGAGTTATTTCTGGARACTGCAACAAATTCAAGTTTCTCGCAGCTGTAGAMSAAGAGGTWGAACTTTTGCGAGCAKTGAGGGCACTTGAGTAAAAACACGCCATTKTAGACCARCAGTGTTCWAAAATTAACAGTTGGTGTGATTTGTACGAAGTTSTTCAAACAATAAGTAAACTAACTGGTTTTTATAGGGGCGCAAAAATCAGTTTTTTGCRGGATKTCRACGAAWCTYACCRMWMATTTAGAGTRAACCRTCSYCYAWACSAGGCGAAAAYTTCAAGTTACTACMGSGGCTAACTTGGAAGTTAGGAGTGTTTYAMGTACAGCGTGGCCTCGGGGGAAAACGCTTACTTTTAGCGCAACACTTACCAAGTCCTCAAAAATTAGCACTTAACTGTATGTCAACGAAATTTGCAGTAMTTTCAGGCCTTCWCTATAAMKWCTCTATAAMGACTAAGRTTCAASYCGCTAGCTGCCTYGATTTGGCAGTTACTTATGAAATTATAGAGAGAACATGGGAAAAACCGCGCTATTTTAGACCAACCAAAAAATCAAGTCCGTAAAAATCAAAAAATTGCGCGATTGAAGCAAAGTTTTCAGAATTTCCAGGCTCAAGTRCTTTCTCTAGACTGTGAAAGCCGCAAATCGCTGATAACGYCTGGTGAAAAGTTRTGAATTTTTCAAGCTYAGCGTGCACTTTTTCACCCAAGTGCGCATTTTCAGACTTAAAATCACCASGTTTGCAAARTTTCGAATAAGTTTCAAGTCTGTTWTTGCTSACTATTAAGAGTTAGGGATTTYTAATGTAGAGTGGCCCTGWKTGAACGCGTTAATTTTTAGACCAACACTGATGAAACGAGAAAACTGTCTCGTAAGCTTTGATTAGAAGTTTTTGCCCCAAAAGCCCCAATTTACTACGATTTGAACCAAATGCTCGGAATTTACCAGAAAATACTCCAAAGAAACAATTTCCAATCTTCAGCGTTTTGCCTCCGGAAAATGTACAGCAGTTTCCTTTAGGTTTGGGGTTGGTTCTGATGCATTTGCGCCAATTAGGGCTCGGTTATTTCTATTTCCCGCTTACTAGCAGCTGATAACTAAATTATCTGTGCAACATATTGCACTTGGCATCGCTGCTAAACTACTTACCTAACACATGAAGAGAGTATGTCCCAACAGCTCCTTGTTAGCAGTTTAAACACGCTTTCCACAAGCCGAGCGTTAGTGAAGAAGTAAGTAATTGCATTGCACCGCACGTTTCTCTCTCATATATAGGAAAGGAATTGAATTTTGTCGGCAATTTTTGAGGCGAAACACTCCGGCTATCTGGGTCAATTCCAAGCGTTCTGTGCAGAATCTTTCACCAGTCTTTGGTACCTTGATGGGGAAGAAATGCGTTTGAAAATTCAGCCCAAATTATCCACTACTTACTATTATTCAAATTTTCAGGCTCTCCACAGGCGCATTTTGCCTATGGAGCTCAAGGCAGGGCAACTTTTATATATACATCGCAATTTAAGCACTTCAAAGAGAAACCCAATATAACAAGCCCAAACATTTAAACATGGTGTCATTTACAGTATAAACATTTTTGTTTGCGGTGCTTGATCCAAAGGAAAATTCGTTATCAATCCATCGCGCTTCATTTGCCTCTGTTTCGGTGCAAAGCGAATCCAGGACGAATTTTACATTAAAATTATACTATCGGCATGAAAAATAAATTAGTGGTTGGCACATACAAAAAATCCCGTTAGACCGGGTAATAAAACGCGAATATTGACAAGAAATATGTTGAGAAACTACGTACTTTAAATGCATTGGGAAAAGGCCGGATTGCCCCGGATACACAAAGGAGCGACTTGCGAATGCACATACTTACACACGTTTCCAATATTGAGCAAATATCTGTGCTCATATTTGCATGCCAAAATCCACAACTTCTACTCGACAGGTTGGAAAACATGAAAAAAAATTGTTTAGGTTTCTCTCTAGAGACAAAAGAGGATAAATCTTGAGCTTCTACATACAAATTTTCATGCTCTACTGCTGATGCTAATTACACTGTGAAAGTTACCCAAAGAAAAAAAAAAGGGCGCAAAGCAGCTGAAAAGAGAGGCGATAAAAGAGCCCAATTTCGAACACTTTACCATTGTTTTTGCAAGGATTGAATCAGATTAATTGACCTCTAATTTTCGGGTCTAAGTCGAGCTTCTTTCATCGGTTCACTATTTTCCAGAGCGGGGCAATTGATGAGATAAACGCGCTTGGGGTTTTGGGGTTTTTGCCTCAAACTGAGCCTTAATAGTTGTTAAATTGCCATCAGCATTTCCTTAGCATATCGACATCTCAACCAATTTAAAAATTGCTCGAATTGCGCAGAATTCTATCGGCAAATTCCACATTTTAAAGCGCCCAACAATGGATTTAAAAAAATATTTATGCACCTGATTACATCCGTTTTATCTGCGATATTCATAACTAGAACAATCGGATATTACGCCGCATTTGGTTTAATAAATTCTCAACTGTAATAATAGAGCGAAAATAAATCCCGTATGATAAATCAGAGCAAAGTTAATAAACGCATTTAAATAATTTAACGTATCGTTTCAGCAGGAATTATTGCGCACCTGATATTGCCCTTTAACCGGTTTAATTAATTTACATTTTTAATTGCGCAAATATTTCTGCAACAATCAGTTTTTTATGATGTTTTTTGCTCACTGCCCTGTAAACTGCGCGTGCAGGCTGTGAATGCAATCGATTCAACAAATAATCGACTAAATAAATATATTAAAAAATAATGGTGGTACAATAAGAGTAAAATCGGCTGCAAAACATCCAAATATTGACAATAAATTTATTCTGATTTATTTTCCTGACTGCGTGTGCTTGTTATGATATTCCTATCTTTCCTGGGTTTCAGTCAAAGTGTGAAGTAAAAATTTTTAAACATTGTTTATTTCATTACGTTTCGGCGAGACAACAGCGCCATCATCAGATTWAAAATTTTACACAAACTCATGATTGGTAAAAATTAACGTCCTTTTAGGTCTTTGCCTTTTCAAGAAGGCAAAACCTAAAWGGACGTTAATTTTTACCAATCATGAGTTTGTGTAAAATTTTWAATCTGATGATGGCGCTGTTGTCTCGCCGAAACGTAATGAAATWAACGATGTTTAAAAAATAAATAAAAAAWTACTTTACCCTTTGCCTGAAACCCAGGAAAGATAGGAATATCATAATTGRTAATAAAGGCATTAATTACGGAAATTTGCGTCCATTTTGCCTTTGTTCTGTAGCTGTTTTTGCAGATTTTCCTGCTTTATTTTCTTTATTTTCATCGGTCGAGTGATTTATTAGAGCAATGCGCACCTGATTGCGAATATTGGTTGAATAGGGTTCAGAAATGTGCAGTTTCTTATGGGTTGATCTCAAAAACTTGCGAATTCTTCCAAGCTTCTTCCTGGGCTTTTCTGCATTTTTCTCGTGAGTTTTGTACTTTTTTGGGAGCTGACAATATTCCGGCTCTTGCTTACTCTCTCAACGGCTCAAAATTGGGTCTAGAAGAATACGATCTGAAGATTTTGAACATTTTTGTGTACTCGCTTTCTCAGGTCGGCCTGCCCGGAAATTTACCGTTCAATGTTCAGATAACATTTCCATTTTGACTAGACATCAAAAATTCATTAAAAATAAGGTCGTTGGGCTAATGGGACGTTTTGCAGTAGAACGCGGACATAAAATATGGTTTATGGAAAATATAAATTTACCGAAAAAGCAATTTAGGTTTATATTGCTGTGAAACTCATTATGGCTTGCATGCTGAAAGTTACAGTATCTTTTATTGCGGCTGCGGTTTCGTGTACTGATTTTGTTGTTTCTTGACTGATTCCATGTCCAGAGTAAAACACGCAGACACAAAGTGGCATTTAAACCCAATTAACTTTTCTCGCCAATCTTGATTCTCATACTGCGAGAACTTCAACAGTAAAGCAAAACAATGCGAATCCTCCACTTAAATCCAGAGTTTCTTTTCTGAAAAACACGCAAAAAACTGGTATCGATTTCGATGTAAAAACAGTTAAATGATTGACCAACTAGACACTTTTAACAACCGCTGAAAGTTGCGGAAGTTTTCGGGCAAGAATTCAAATTTTCATTTCAATAAATCTTTTTTTCTAATAAAGGAAAACAATCGAAAGCAGCGAAAACAACGACTTGTGGCGCGTTTATCTTGCGAGCATTAAAAAGTTTAATTGCCGTTGTTCCAATTGGACTGCGGAACGAGTTTTATGGGTGTTTTTTTATTAATTGCGCAAAGGTTCTGGTTTATTTATTGCTGTAGTCACCGACTGTAATTGCAGTCTTTCTGGTTTTTGTTTTATTTAATTCAACACTTTTTGCCTCATATTTTCAGCTTGAGCACACGTGGCCAGATCAGTTATTCTCCTGCAAACGTTCAAAATTATAAATATATATTAATTAATAACGACTGGGCCTGCATTAATACCACTCGTTAGAATTTGCGTATCTTTTAATGCGATTTGCCATAAATATTCCCATCCTCCATAATCGAATTTCCATTACTCCTAACTGCTTTACATCGCCATCCACCTAAATATGGCTACATAATAAATGGAGAGTTGGATTTTAAACTAGCGGTTTTAATTGAGGGAGTGAGTAAACGAGTTTTTTTTGAGTAAAGTCGCCCTGAAGAGAGATTTGCAAGTTTCAACAGTCGAAGAGTCTGGAAAGTTTTTGACACGAGCACTCAGACTACATAGAAGTCTTTCAAATATTGACCCGATCAGTCGTAAAAATACTCCGATTTTTTGCAAATTGGAACTTCTTATTCGTTCACTCAACTTTTGTGCAGGCTTTTATCTGTTTTTTGCCATTAAAACTGGCCTGGGACCAACTCCATAATAATAAAAACATTTACAAACAAACATTATGATCCACATGGGCCACAAATCATGCGGCATATTTGTTTAATGATTATCATATTATATGCTTCCGCATAATTGAGGCAATGAAAAATCTGCAGCAGTTCAACATGCCCATTTGCGGTTTCATGAATATTCAGCTATTTAATATAATTGGCTGCCTTGTTGGTGTGCTTCACATTTTTGCATAATAACTCACTTACGCAGTAAACTGTGCAATTTTTATTAAATCAAGAAGCGCACAAAAAAATTAATTAAACAATTCCGGAGAACTCATTAAAATTCCAGTTGAATTTCAAGTGGGAAAAATTGCCGCAACTTTTCCAGTTTTTTCATTCAATATGGAATGGGTTTAAGTCCGTTTTTTGCCGTGAAATTTTGCAAATCGCTGATCTCAGAAATGGACTAAGGAATATTTCCCGTTCCACTTAGTGGCTTAATTGGGCTTAGAAAGCTTAAGTCAGGAGTGCTTAATAGGGGTAGGCTTAAATCGATCCGAAAAATTGAGATGTTTGGCTAATAAAATCGTCAAATTTGGTAAACACTTGATTCATTGAAATTCAAATGAAGCGATAAATGATCACAACACATAGACAAATAGATGATAGCCTGATGCATGCACGATATCACATTATCTTCGGGATTTCAGCTCGATTAGCTGTGAGCTTGTGGCGTTTGTCCGGAACTCTGATGAATATTCCTATAAAAATCTAGTCTATAAAAATCTAGACATGATTAGGACACGTGTAGCACGAAAGGAATTTTTCCAAGCAATATATTGCTTGGCAAGATACCATCGTTATTCAATGCACAGCAGAAAAGTCCCAGCAGCAAACTCCTTGACAGTTATAAAAGAAAATATAAATGAAATAACTTTAAAGTGAAGGAACATGAACCTGTTCGGAAATGAACTCATTCAAAAGGCTTTAAGATGCCTCTTTTCATGCGAAAGCATTTCAGATATCTCGTTCGAGGCTGTTATTCACACGTAGCGCCATTTTCTCAGCATGCCAGAACTATTTGTTTTGAATAGTCAATTTTTCGCGCTGAAAATTGCTTATTTCTGCACACTTTACAAAGGGTAATTGACTTTATCGCAAATCTACATTTCACATCTTCCTCCCATCACCTTTAGCTCCCTAAAATTTACAGCGACTTCAGAACATTCGCCATTGTAAAGAACTGCAAAGTTTCTATAATTCAAAGGAGAAATAATCCAGATCTTCATGCCCTAAATATTTATAAAAGGCGCATTGGAGTGGCTTCAAAAGCATGTTAAGATCACTAAACGGAAAGTGATAAAGCGTGTCGAATTGATCTCGTGAAGCCACATGTGGCTTCATTTCCAGCAGTTGAGGCCCTTAAATGTTTAATTATTAGGGGCTTATTGGGAACAGTGTTTCAAAAAGTTTTAGGGCAATTTTTCCTTAATTTAAGGGCTTCAGACAACAGAAGCCCCGGTAATCTATTAGCGGTTTTTCCGGAAGGTCTCGGTCTCGATGACTATATCAAATAACYGRAAATTTCAGGTGTAATTCTATAGGGGCTGGCCCTTAAATATTCTTCCGTASAAGAAATAGTTTTTGTGATTTKAGAYAAATGAGCAAATAAAAGTTTTGCAATTTAAAAAATCCAGAGCACTTAAGTGAAMTCGCACACAAGTGCGCAAAAATCCGCCTTTGGTACGATTTGAACGAGTYTTGCAGAAGATTTAGAAGAGAAGAAGATTTTGCTATTTTAACAAAATTTTTACAAGGTTTAGTGTGCAAGGTTTGCTGCAAATGGCGAAAGTTTCACGTGTTTGCTTCGTCACAATTAGGAGATAGAAATTTTTAAAAGGTTKAGTGCACTCGATTGAAAYGCCATTTTCAGACCGTCTGAAAAATATTGGCCTGATCCRAAAAAATGAAAATTTAGTGCGATTTGGGTCAACTTGGTCAAGTTGTGTCTGTCGACTGCMCAAATCTCAAGTTTGTAGCGGCTGTGGATCAAAAGTTAAAGTTTTGCGGGCGTTGAGGGCACTTGCGTAAAAAAGTACTGTTTTAGCCCAACGTTTAACAAGCCCGCAAAAATCAGACTGTCTTGCGATTTAAACGATATTTTCCAAAGTTGTAGAGTCAAGTGACCTRTCTATACTGTAAGAGTTCCAAGTSTCTGGTAATTTCTGRTTAGAAGTTATKAATTTTGCAAGCGTAGAGTGCAACTGGCGCAAAAAYGCGCATTTTAGGCTAAGCTTTACAAAGTGCCCAAAAGCCGCAATTTCCTGCGATTTGRACGAAATTTTCGGAATRTCTGCAGTGAAGTCCTTCATAGAAATTGTGAAAGTTTCAAGTTTGAATTCGCTCACAATTCAGAGCTAGAATTTTTTTAAATATTGAGTGCACCCGAGTGATAACGGCCTGAAAAAAAGCTTTTTCCAGCCCGACTTTTACCAAGTCAGCAAAAATCGAAACGACTGGTGATTTAAACGAAATTTTCAACATTGGAAGATGCAATTGCTGTTCGAGGATTGTTAAAGTTGCAAACCGCTAGTAATTTTTGCTTAGAAGTTACGAATTTTTCAAGCCCCGTGATTTGTGTAAAAGCGCCTATTTTTAGGTGCGCACAAGCTAATTCTAGTTTCTACATTGGAGTAGTTGGTGAAAATTGACAAAAAATCCAGTTTGTAGTTTCTAACAATAGAAGTTGGGTTTTTTTTTAAGTTGAGAAAGCAAAAACTCCCATTTTTTGTCCGCAAAATTCAGCATTTTCGTGCATTGAAACCGAAGTTTCGGAGTTTTCCCAAGTAAATCACTGTATCTGCCTGACTGACTGACTTTTTAAGCTTAATACACTAACTAAAGCGATTTAAACTAGTAAACGATTGCAACCAGATAAAAGGATTAGAGCTAAAAAGTATGGAATAAATACGCAATTTGCGAGTCAAATCAACATCCATACTTTCATACACTTTTCGGAAAGTTCATGCGCCGATTCACTTTGTTTATCCGAAAGTTAGCCGAGTAGAAATTGTTGAACTTTGCAAACTTGCTATAAAACTACTTGAGTAAACTTCTCGTCAAGATTCTGTAGACGAAGCTTTTAAAGTTGCCTTAATTAGGGCGATTAAATCGGCGCAATCAGGTACAATAAACCATTCGTCTCGTATGTTTGATTTTAAAACAATGCAAAGAACTTTGTCGGCAATTAATCATTGATTGGCGCAAAAATAGGCGTCTGGCCGACGTTTTGCCGGCACACATGGCTACCATCGTCAGATGTATGCTGTGCTTGTTCCACTCGTTTATGGCCTATTATTATTCGTATCTTCCTTCCTCTAATGCTACAGCTGATTGTTTCCTTAACAATAGCCATCGGACAATTGTGCGTTGGATTTTTTCAAGTACCGCTGCCAATTGAATTTTAATCAGTGATTCACACGATTTAACACTTGGAATTTCTGGAGCTTCAAGCAAAATTTAATTGACCATTAGTTGGCCAAGATGAAGTGTTTTTGCCTGCCTATTACGATGTCATTCACTTTGCGAGAACCGGTGAATTATTGGCTGGTTGAAAAAATCATCAAATCAGTATAGAAGAACCTTAAACACTGGACGTTCGGCGGATTTATTCCCATGAAATTTTTGGTAAATGACCTGAAGGCTTCATGGCTTATTAAAATGTGAAGTTGCGGCTTGAATTAATTTCCTAATTAACATCGGACTTAATTGGCATGAACAAAGTCCAACCAGCGTGTGAAATAAGACAGACAGTTTTAGTGTATTGAATTATTTATGCCTTTGAGACGATCAACTGGAAGCTTTCCATGGAAAAATTGAAGTGCGAGTTAAGACATAAATAAGGCGACGTTTTGGAAAGTTCCGCCGCTATCATTAGAAATATAAATCTGGCTCCGGCCAGAAAATCGCTTTTCGCGTTATTAAGTTTCAAAGCTTTTCGAACGTCTGCACTCGCTTGATGGTGATTAATGGTGACATTTTAAAATCACACCAAACCAGCAAAATACAGAATTACTTGACAACTGGGCAAGTTTATTTATTTTGCTAAATAAAGTTCCATCGTGGACTAGTGCCCGTTTTGAGGCTGTCGCGGTGTCTTTTAAGTGGAAAATATTTGCACCGAGAGATCGTATTTAAGGAATCAGGCGTTTCACTGAAAATCCACGAAAATCAGACCAGGTTTTATGGATAGTCATGAAACGAATAAAACCGTGTGGGCAAACGCAAAACTTTAGTTGCTGTGAACGTCTGAAAACCCTTGAAACATCAGATTCGAGCCCAGAACGCACCTGAGAAAAACCGCACATTTTTAGGCCGCTATTTATCGATTGGGCAAAAATCTGAATTTAATGCGATTTATACAAAATGTTCAAGGTTTTTGAGGTTCAGGAGTCCTAGATGGGTTGCGAGAGTCTCAAGTTTGTATCGGCTGCAGGTCAGAAGTTACGAATTTTTCAAACGTAGGACGCAAATGAGTAAAATCG
>NW_026017111.1:1167411-1170628 GCF_020466585.1 Dendroctonus ponderosae
TGCAGAATGTGCAGGCGCAGGTCTTCTCGATAGATGGGGAGAGTGTCAAGTTTATATCGGCTGCAGATCAGAAGTTACGAATTTTTCAAACGTAGAACACAAATTAGTAAAATCGATCATTTTTAGATCGCCATTTACCAACTTGTAAAAATTCAGTGTTTTCTGCGATTTTTTTCAAATTTTCAGAATATGCAGGCGCAGGTCCTTTAGACAGATGGGGGGAGTCTCAAGTTTATATCGGCTGCAGATCAGAAGTTACGAATTTTTCAAACGTGGGACACAAGTGGGTGAGATCATTTTTCCTGGTCCACAAGAGCAGAATACTTCCTGATTTCAATTATATTTCTACAATTTGTAGACGCAGGTGATTTCCTTGCACTGGAGAAGTTGCAAGTCTCTACAAGCCCTAGATTATCAATTATAGATTTTTCAAGCGTAAAGTGATGTTCGGCTAAAAACGGGCTGAAGAGCGCATACCAAAATACCGGCGAATTTGTCGAGAATTTAAAATAGAGCTCTTATGGTGTCTTTTTATGGTTAAGCATGGAAAGAATAAAACAGTGATGCGAAGGCATAAATTCTCATTTTTGTCGTCGTCTGAAAACCATCAAAAACTTTAAACGTAACTTTAAAACAGACGCGGCAGGACGACGAAACTGGATGGTTAATTTATAGGGTTGTAGATGGATATCGACAAAAATATGCGATTTGTAAGCGTCACAAGTGTTAATTAGCTTTAAATTCCAATGATACAGGAAATATTTCTCTTACAGGAAAGGTAAATGGATCATGCGGGTTCTTTAGAAGGACATTTCTAAGAAAACGTGCCTGAACTTTGGCTATTTCACTATGATTTAGAGCGGCTCTTCCCGGATAGACAATGGGGGCCTGTAAGTGCATTATTCGCCGCTATTGTCACAGTTAAAATTTTCAGAGTTGCATTATTCACAAGATGATGATCTGTTTAAAAAAAGCTGTTTTTCACCAGAAAATTACCCACAAATTTGTTCGTTTTTCGTCGGATTGTTTCTTAAAATACTCCACAAATTTGATCGAGTTACAATCAATAATAACATTAAAGTTTTAGTGTCTTTTGATGGCAATTTTTAACGCAAATGTTAGCTCGAACTCCCCGTTGTAAATTACATAGTTGCTTTGGATGAAACCTGACTTGTCCCATCGACGCCGTAATAACTCGAAGAGTTATAGCCGAAAATGAAATTTCCCTATGGGTCAATGCAATTTGTTTCATTGTGAATCGTATTCACATAGCTTGTTTCGACAAAAACGCTCTGAATTATTCAAAAAGGATGTGGCGCAAATAACATTTCCGAAGAGAGGATTCGACATGAAAAGTCGGAAAGTATACGAACGAGTAAGACCCCGCAAATCCGACTATGTACATAAATTGCCGAAATGAATCGCGTATTTCATCTCGGACATTTGGCTTTTGCGGCCGATTCATTAATTTGTTATGCCGTTTATATAGATATTTTTAATTTTGAATAAAACAGATCAAAACCTTTAAATGCAGGTCGAACTTTCTTTGAATCTGCCTATGCAAAGCGAGCTCCAATCGCGCATTTTCGTCATAAATCACTTCGAGCATTGAAAGTTGCTGGCAACTGTTTGCAAATTCATTATTCACAGTGGTTTTCCAGGCTTTAAATTCTAATAAAAACGCCATTTGAATTCATTTAATTCCCATTTTGCCATCGGGAATTTATCGGCGATGTGCGACATCCACAAAATATTTCCTGGGGGTTTTATGCGTTTTCCTCTCACTGCTGACGAAAACATTTCATTCGTCTGATACAGGCGTTGAGAAACAAAGAAAAGCCGAAAAATACGAAATTGATAAGGGTTTTTGCCTGTTTCTCTTGACGAAGCCAACATTTCGTTTGGCACTAGCAATGCTTGTCCGGTGGACTTTTCGGAAGAAATTCGTCATTTGCTGGCAAAATACGTACGAATTGGCATTGCAGCAGGCACGAGATGTAGTTCACTTTTACAAATTACTTTTCTTCGGAATTTAGGGCATGAGTTGCTCGCAATAAATGCTAAAAGCTGCCGTAAAGTAGCCTTGAATGTAAATTGAAGTTTCCGCTCAAGATTTTTATGCCACGCTCAGACCGATTGCAAATCCATTTCGAGATAAGCGTTCGTACAGCAAGGAAAACAGGATGGTTTACAAGAATCAGAAAACGAGAGAAAAATTTCATTAGTGGTCCATTTTTTGAAAAAAAATACCAATTTTTTCAAATGCCTCTTATTCTGCATCATTTTCATCTCAATGAGATCATTGAAAAACAAGTAAGAAACTTTAGATCCGAAATAGTCGAAATTTTTGGAAAAGTTTACGCGTTTTCAAGCGATGACGATCTTGAACCGAAGATTTTTTTCTTATTATCGTTGCAAACACTGCAGATTTGCATATTCGGAGCTTCTTAGCTCAAAAACACATTTCCTCTCAAATTTGACAACTTTTTAGCTACAAGATGATCGATGAATATAAAGCGACACTTTTGAACCATCAAATTTTAATTAAAAAGACAACATTCAAATTTAAAGTTTAAATAAACAACAAAACGCCATTTCTTGTTTCCAAAACAAAAAAGTTCTTGCATTGTTTTGAGCAAAAGGTCACCAAAAAACGTTCTTTTGAACGTCTTGAATTTGCTCTAAAGCTGGCAGCAATTAAAATTGAAACTATTGTTGCTCACCTGGTGATTTGCCTGATATCCACAACAAGTCAATGTATGTGACACTTATTAAAGTTTCTCTAGTTAAAAGTTTAGACACTTGAAAGTTTCACTCGATAAAACCTCGTTGATTTGCACGCCAAATCAACCACAAAAGCAATCAGTGTGGCACTTAGAAACAAGTTTCTACTGGTGCCATCGTCACAAACAAGTTTCACTTTCGCTTCCCGGTAAAAGTTGCGAGTTTCCAAAGGAAAGCCACCGTATCTGAGTTCCTCTCGGTTTTGGGAGCGCGAAACTAAACTTTGCTTCGGTTTCATTCATGAGCTTTTCGAGTAAAGTGCGAACATATTCCTGCGCCGTCGTTAAATCCTGCATTGTTTACTTTGACCTACAAGGCAAGGCTTTTTTGGAGTTTTAATTATTTGCTTAATTTATCTACCGTCTATGCGTTACTGAACTGACTACTAAAATAAAATAGATTTTTTGAAGCACTTAGATGCAGTTTGTTATGA
>NW_026017111.1:1171328-1181468 GCF_020466585.1 Dendroctonus ponderosae
TTTGACTTGACCCAGGAAGGATAAGAATTTAATAACTTAAATGATTTATTTTTCTCATCGTGGCGAAAAGTTTTTAGTCGGTTTGAGGCTTTTAAGCACATACATCTCATACATTCCTTAGGTAATGTGAGCGAGCTAAAAACTCATTAAAGCGCCCCTAACTCGACATTTGGAACAGTTACTACAAACGGGATCCACTCGATTTGCAACTGGAGTTTTCCTGCACTTTTCCACAGAATGGCAAAAGTCCTGATTGAATGAAAACCATCAGAAACATGCAAATGCTTACTTTGTAAGAAAATGTATTGCATATTAAATTTACGTTGTTCGTATTTTGCTTAAACTCATCTGGACTTTTCCGCTTCTATGCGGTGATTTGCTCATAGCCATGAACTGTGACATCTTCATTAAATTATACGACTGGTTAACTAGCGATGATACGAACGCTCTATAATGTTTACTACGTATTTCTACCTGAAGCGAAAAAATTATGTTGATCATTGCCGCTAATTAGCCAGTTTGCAAACCGTAAAAATAAACAATAAAACGCCAACTTTGGCCATGTTTCCGCATGCAAACTGGCCAAACTATGGGCTTGTTAAGCTGATTATAAATTACCTGCTATCCACTAACATGATATTCTTAGCGAGCCATTTAATCAACTTGCGTTAGACGATATATTTCATCTTTATTAGCAGTTATTCGTCTTTTTTTCGGAACGGCTGCGATTTAATTAAGCGAATTTTGGGCACTTTGTCTTTACTAAATATTGCGCTGTAAGATTTTTTTACTATCTCTTATAAATGATAAAATGATGGCGCATATACTGACCGATCAGTTGAGACCAACAGTGTAACAAAAAAAATGCACAATGTAAAGTGGAAAATAAATTTGAATGAGTTAAATAGAAAACATCAAGAATCGCCCTGTTGAAAATCGAAGACTTTTTACACTATTTTCAAACACTTTGATGCAATAGTTGCCGATAACTCAGTTGAAAACAATGCGGAAAGTTGCAAAAAAATTGCAGATTTTTGCTCTTGAACCAGACCCAGACAAACGCTCTAATGCTTCTAACTCTTGTATGGGTGTTTCGTCAACAGGCCAATATTGCTTTAGATTTTGAACCAAAGCGTCTTCTAGAATTAAAATGTGTGTTTTTGCCAAATGCTTACAACACTTATTATACTGATAGGAAAATAGAGCACTAAAAATGCAAACGAATAAAAAATAACTAAAGCTAAATCATCAAGGGTTTTTAAAGTCTAAGCCTAACCAGAGCTAAAATGTTTCGACAGTTTTTCTTAATTAATTACGCCTCAGTTTTAATCTAAAAGGCATATTTTCAATTGGGCCCAGGGACGCAACTAATTGTAATCAACAGAAGCTCTGTTAATGAAAATTGTGATGAGCAGGCCTTGAGACAGCACTCAAAATTTGTACTAATTAATTATTAATTTTTAAAAGAAATAAAAGTTTTATAGTTACGTGGTAAATATTTAAAATCTAAACTTTTGAGGCGCTTTATACGTGCGACGTGGCCTCAGGAGTAATTTGCTGCGGCAAAAATCGCATTATGGAAGTTGCGAGCTCACATTTCTTCTACTCAAAGCGGCAACCGGTCCAGTACATGCAAAATATATAGCAAAAATTCTGCAGGAATCCGATGGCTAAAAACACGTTAACTTTGTGTCGATTATGATGTTTTTTCGACCCCCTTTCTGTTGCTTTCGATCGGATCGAACGATTAATATTGAAACAATGCGGAAAACTCTTTCGATCAGCATTTTCTTTCTTATAGAACGTCCGTGTAATCGACACGTGTTTCAATTTTCCGCTGATTTTATCCTGCATCATCCATCGTATTTCCGCTTCAAATCGCTCTGGTCTAGACTCAGCATTAAGGGCAAAAGTACGTAGTTTGCCAATTGGGGAAAAGTATGGATTTCTTTCCCAACTTCTACTACTTATATTATTAAAAAGATGCTGCTTTTGAAAGGCGTTGAAATGTGGCGTGACACAAAGTAGATTGCAGTTTTTGAAACTGCAAAATGTTTGAGCCGGAAGTTTTCAGGCTGCCAGTTTTACTCAGCTTTTGGCTAAATATTAATTCATTTCAAATTCTTCGGGCGTGTTCAGTTGAGTAACGAATAAAACAATTAAATATTGGAACGTTTTATGAATTATTTTTCTGGGGATAATTTTTTCCTCACATGTTCGTTTCGGTTTAGATCATATTTATTTGCAGTTTTACAGTGATTTTATTTCCGTTTTTTTTTCAATGTTTATTTTTTCCTCAGGTTTTAGTCAGATAAATCCACATTTGATGTAGGTGTAGATTTTTCAATTGATTTGTGTTGCATTGGGTTTGCATTATTTTTATCTGCCACATTGCTTAAGCGTCTTAGCCTGATTTTCTTCGAAAATTTAGTTTTTATTCAAATTATGAATTATATTTTATACTGTTTTAAGTATATTCAGCGTTGAGAGGCTTTTTTAGGTCAATTTATTTCCTGGTGACAAGGTTTCATTTGTTCGCCGACACAAATATTAGAAACATTGGAGCGCACGCCAAGCGTTCTTTCAAAAGCTCGCGAAAATTCACCCGATTTTTTGCTAAAAACGCAATTTTTCTCACCCTTAAACTAAAAACGCATCTTTGCAACGAAGCCACCAGAGCATTTCCATCTGGCTTGCGTTTCGCACAATAAATGTTTGAAAAGACCCCTAGAAGACCTATTAGAAGCCCTGAAGCGCCTGCCAAGTGTTGTTACCAGATCAAAAGCTCCGCAAAATCCTGCAGATTTTTTGTTGAGCAAAGACTTTTTCCTTTTGAAAAAAAGCTGGGCCTTTCAAAAAACTAAGCAGGAAGTTCCAGTCTGGCTTGACTTTTGCATAATAAATGTTTGAAGAAACCCCTAGAAGAACTAATAGCAGCCTTGAAGCGCATGGCAAGTGTTGTTTCTAAAGCTCGCCAAAGTCTTGCAGATTTGTTACCAGAAACACAATTTTGGTCACACCTATCCTGAAGTAGACCCTTTTCAACGAATTGACCGTCAGATTTCCATGTAGCTTGGATTTTGCAAGAAAAATTTTTGAAAAGACTCCTACAAAAGCTTGTCAAATTGTCAAAAGCTGTTGCAAAAGCTTGTCAAAATTTCACAGATTGTGTGCGAAATGTGCAATTTTTCTAACTCATAGCTAAAAGTAGAGTCTTTTTAAAAAAGTTACTAGAAAATTTCCGGTTTGGTTGAGTTGAGCAAAAAAAAATCTTGACCAAACAGTTTCAAAACTAGAAAAGTTGCTCGAGCGCATTTTAGGTGCTGCTTCAAAAGCTTCCCAAAATTTCACAGATTTTGTGCCAGATGCGTAAGTTTTCTAGCGCATAGATAAAAGTAGAATCTTTCTAAAAAAGGTACTGGAAATGTTCCGGTTTGCTTGAGTTTAGCAATCAAAAATGTTGAAAAGACATCTTCAAGACTAGAAAAATTGCTCGAGCGCATTTTGGGTGCTGTTTCAAAAGCTTGCCAAAATTTCACAGATTTTGTGCCAGATGCGCAAGTTTTCTAGCGCATAGCTAAAAGTAGAGTCTTTTTTAAAAAGTTACTGGAAAAATTCCGGTATGCTTCAGTTTAGCAGAAAAAATCTTGAAAGACACCTTCAAAGCTAGAAAAATTGCTTGAGCGCATTTAAGGTGCTGCTTCAAAAGCTTGCCTAAATTTCACCGATTTTGTGCAAGACGCACAATTATTGTTGAAAAAATTACCAGAAAATTTCCGGTTCGCTTGAGTTTAGCAAAAAAAAAAATAATTTTTTGTCAAATATGAACTCTTCCGTGTTTGCATAAAAAAAAGTACTGTCACAGTTTATCATTCATATGAGAATTTATTTGGCTTTTTCGCTTAAAAATGGGAAAAGAAATATTCCCTTTATCACTTGTAATTTACATCCAGTGGCTTTTTAAAACTCGATAAATTCCCAGGTTTAATAAAGACAATATGAAAGCATACCGTAAAAAACTTCACAAAATATCCAAACTGTTTCAAGCAACTTGCCAGGGAAATTGAAGAATCAAAATGCGCTGCGGTCGCCGACACAAACAAATTTTTATTGCGCCCCAAATTTGCATATTAAACAGAATTCGGCAAACTATTGAAAAACAACAATGTCCATTGAAACACGTCCGTGTCCATTATTTGTGTTTGCCTTTCAGCTTAGCTGGGGCTCGCTTTTTGCTAAAACAACCGCATTTTTATTTGCCGCACGTACATTTTTTTCGCTTTTCGCCGTCCAGCCTAATTTTTGCAGGAAATCAGGCAAACTTTATTGCGTCCTAAACCAACTCCATCTGAACTAAACCCTGACCAACCGGTTTTATTGAAGGCAAAAAAACTTGTTTGGTGCAATTGTCTGTAAAATAGGCACGGGAAAATCTATGCAGATTTTACCGGATCGATTGCAGGGCCAATGCGTGAAATTCCCCGCTTTCAATGGAGATGGAGCCCCAAATACCCAATTTTATGTTTAGAGTGCCATGGAAAGATGGAGGCAGCAATATTAAAAATCCTGCGGTTTATTACTTTCAGCATTCTGATGCCAAAAAGTAGTCACGTTTGATCTAAACAGAGTGTTAAAGCAGAGCACGAGCATTGAAGCATTTTGATTGGAAAAAACCTCCAGCAGGATTCTTCTGTTTAAAGGAAGGAAGGAGGTTCTGAGGAAAGAGCATCTGGATGGAAAAGTGGAGAAATGAAAAATTCGCAGAATACTTTTGAAAGTGATGAGAATGAAAGATTTTGTAGAGAAGTGTAGTCGATGATCGCAATCACAAATATGGGCATTACATTTTAGAGTTTAACGACGATTTTGCAATGTTGTTTTCTGACTCAAACCAGTCAGGCATGATCAATCCAGCAACCCCCTTGATTCGCCTTAATAACATGATGCAGAGACTTGAACAAACATGTCCATTTAAATTAGAAATTTTCCCCAAAATCCTTAATTAAAGCGAAACTCCCGAACAATGCCTTTGTGAGGATCTCGACGCTCCACAAAACAACACCGGCATACTTTTCAAGTAAACTCGGAATCAAGGCGTTACTTATAAGCAATATCAAAACTCATTATTCCGATTCGGCAAATGGGAGCAACCCTTAGAATGAAGTTCTTTGAAATACCGGGAATGTAATCTGGGAATTTGTCGACGGTGCGGCAAATTCCACAACTCCCACTTTATGATTCTGGGGCCTTTGGGGGGCGATTTTAAATTATTTGGAGCTTTCGTAAAGAATTCCCGTGAAGCGGGATACTTTTCAAGCCTCTTCAAAGTCCACAAGGATTTTTCAACTGGCTTACAGTTTGTGTAGCCGGGATTTTCGGTCATTAAATATCTGCGCCTGGAAGCATTAAAACTGAAAAATTGTTAAATAATTAAACGCTGTTCTCAAACAGGACTAAAATAAGGTTGTGCAAAGGAGATATAAAGTAGGGAAAGGCACATTTTTCCGACGATAAACTTTGGAAAATGATCGCTTAGCGCGTCAACGCTTCAAAAGCTGCAAAGCTGGCAAGAAATATTCAAAAGCGATGAGGATGGTACGCCATATATCAAACATATTTTGCGCGTTTCAGCCGGCAAAAGTCATCGAGAAAACATATTTCGATTAATACTTTAGAACTGCAATCCATTAATCAAATGCGAATTTGTGCTCTTGGAAATATTCGTGAATTATTCCGAATTGGCCTGCTGCTGATTTATCAAACTCCATAATTACATAACTCGAACTGCATCAGTTCGACGCAATTTTCTGTATATTTTTATAGAATACAAAAAGCTTGAATATGAAAACCTCACAATTTATTGTTCATTTTCATTTACATCGGTGAATTTTGTGCGATTGTATGACTGATATGCGCAGTGTTTTTACATTAATTTACCAAACAGGCAATCATCTTAAGAGCCGCTTGAAAAAGCGTGCGATGATGATTCGTAATTAATTAGACGTCGACTGCGTCTAAAAATTAAATTAATTACAGTGTCGCTTGGGCAAAACAAAAAGATAGTCCCCGGACAAGTCATTTATTCGGATTAGACAATCGAATTGCGAAAGATTCGCATTTGTTAATCAAAAAGTTGTCGGTGCAGGTGCTCCCCTTCTACGTTTTAATTAAATCAGGCAATTAGAACGGGGGCACTTTATTAATCGTATAAATTTTAAATCCAACTTTCTCGTCTCGCGAAAGATGTTCCTTGAGAAATTAGCCCTGGTTCGACAGGGCCTAAACAGTGAGACTGAACGAGAGTTCGAATAATTGGGAATTTTCACTATACGGATCTGGATTGAAGATTCACGACAATTTCAAATATGTTTTTTTGACTCGGTGTCGAGTCAGACGACATTTTTCGGTCGCGATTTTCCTTAGGTCTTATTTGCTTAAGAAACTAATTTAAGAAAAACAGCGACTAGATGCACAGTTCSTCGTCTTTTCCTTCGAAAAGCATTTAAAYACAGTMAAATTCTCGTTGTTTGMAAAAAATCTGTAAATTGCCACCTTTTGAATCAGCGCCTTTTATAATTTTGCGGGCGTTTCTTCAAAAATGTTTTTTGCAAAAGTCAAGCCAGATGGATCATGACTGATTACTCGTCTGAAAAGGCGCCACTCAACAATGTGTGAAAAGGGGCAAATTTACGTCCCGTTTTGCATGTTTCTCGGAAGCAAAATGAGCAAGAACGCTCGTTTTTACATCATTCCAAAGAGAACTAAATGGCCTTTTCAGAAAGTGAACCATCGATAAGAAAAATGCTTGAATTCAAGAAGTTTCAGATTTGCGTGGTTTTTTTTTTAGTTGCAAAATCCACTTGAACGCTGCGTTTTTCGAAGTTTCTCAAGAACCATTCGAGCAAGAGAATTCGTTTTGACATAGTTGGAAAGAGAATTGAAAAGACGATTCAGTCGTAACAACTTGAGTGAGAAAATTCGAGTAGTTTTGGCCCAGAAAGCAAAATATGAATATCAAACTCTTAGGTTCAAGATTATGCCAAAATTTCATGTTTTCCTTCCCCTTTTTGCTCATATGTCGGAGGCAAAATGAGCAAGAACGCTCATTTGTACATCATTCTAGAGAGAAATAAATGGCCTTTTTAGAAAATGAACCATCGATAAGCAAATGTTGGTAGTTTTCTCAAAAAATGCTTGAATTCAAGAAGTTTTAGATTGGCGTGGTTTTTTTTGCGCTGCAAAATCCAGTTGAACATGGCGCTGCTTTTTTCGAAGTTTCTCAAGAACCATTCGAGCTACAAAATTCGTTTTGGCATCGTTGGATAGATAATTGAAAAGTCGATTCAGCCGTAACAACGTGAGTGAGGAAATTCGAGTAGTTTTGACCCAGAAAGCAAAATTTGAATATCAGACCCATAGGTGCAAGATTATGCCAAAATTCCATGTTTTCCGTCCCATTTTTGCTCATTTCTCGGAGACAAAATGAGCAAGAACGCTCATTGGTACATCATTCTAGAGAGAAATAAATGGCCTATTTAGCAAGTGAACCATGGATAAGGAAATGTTGGCAGTTTTCTCAAAAAATGCTTGAATTCAAGAAGTTTTAGATTTGCATGGTTTTTAACCATACGTTTTCAGGATGTTTTCCTTCGCGAAAATGTCCGCGTTTCCGTCCTTTATCTGTGCCGATCCCGACTAGCTTTCCTCACAATCCCACATGGGGGGGCGAGAAAATTTCCAATGTAGAAGCTGTTGCTGACATGAACAAAGTGAATCGGCGTTCAGGCGCAAAATTGTAAGCAGCAGTAGTTTTGCTGGCGATTTTCAATTCGACTAAATTGAAAAGATGATGGCTAGAAATGGATTTTAGCTGCGCCGATTTCGATGCATCGGTAAGTTTCCTTCTCCTTTTCTCGCTAACTTTGCCCGTTTGCTTGAATGAAAAGAACGGCTGCCGTAGTTGATTATATATTTGCGTCAGTCCCTTATAGGAACGCAGAGAGTTTTCAATTTTGCTGCCAGCAAAGCAACATAATTTTCAATTAATTGGCACTCTTACAGTGTTCACCAACAATTGTTAACGCTTTAAATCGTCCCACTGATAAACCCTTGCAAAACCCGTGACTTAAGTAAGTTCTTTGAGAATGTCGGCGCAAAGTTACTTGGGGTTGCGACAACAAATTCTTGTGTTTGGACAATGTTCTGAAACAGGAGTCGAAGACAACATTAACAACTGCTGAGAGCTTTATTGAAACAGCCGCAGTTCGGCTCTATTTGTAAATGGACTTGATCTTTTCTAGCTCCGCATCGCTGAGCTGCTTGTAAGAGATGCACTCCTTTGGCTTCGTTGCCTCTTCATCCGGCTTCAGTTTACTGTCTTTACCGGTTAAATTGCCAGGGAAGTTGGCAATGCCATGGAAGATATACGACACACTTCTGTTCCACATATGTTTGAATTTCAAGAAAGACTCCTCGGCTCTAATCGGAGGATCCTGGCAGTAGTCGTATGGCTTGTAGTTGGGCTTCTAAACGCGCCCAACATGCTTGGGTTCCAACTGTTCCAACTGTTGGAGAGGTAACTTACCGAAAAAAACCCGCTTTCAGCCTCACAGGACGGCGGGTCCCATTTGCTGTTCTTTTTGGGCTGCGGTTGTCCAAACAAAGTGCAGGCGTTCCCGTACAAATTTTGCGTTTCTTCCGTTGATCCCCATATGCCCATATCGTATGTGATGTACACTGCAGCTGCAGCTAGCGCGGATTTAAACCCAAAGCCTGCAACAGTAGGAATTTTTAGCTGGAAGCTCATTGCAAACTGATGGAAAATGATTGATGAATTGCTACCCAGCACTCGGAGAATTCCGAAGGGTTTTTTCTTCGATGGTTCACATGGGCACACTTTGGGTGAGCACATTTTTCTTAGATCGGCCCCGGTGCATACTCGGATGGGTTTAGGCTGGGGCTTGCAAAGCGCTGAAAATTTTGAACAAAAAACTCGGGATTTATTTCAGTTTCCAACTTTTCCAGCCGACACTTACGGATTTTTACTCGTCCCTTGCAATCGTCCCGTTTGCGTTCTGTCCGTTGTCCGGACGGTTGCTGATACACCAGGATGTTCGATTTCTTCAAGCATTTCTCCTCCGGTTTTCCGCAATCGGACATGCTGGCGACTTGGAACTGGAAATTTTATGCAAATTTGGTTTGACTACGAAATGAATGAGCGCGATTTTTCTCTGACAATTTGCATTGACATCGACCCGTTGTACCTTTTTTTTAACCCTTCGTGAATACCTATGAAGTCTTTCTATTGAGGGATTTGCATGAAAGCTTGCTTGGTCTGAAGGTTTTTCAAGTTCTTCTCTCAAAATAGTAGAAGTTAAAGAAGAAAGAAAACCCCTTAGCTACGTAGCTTCCACACAGGCGATTGAACTGGTGTAAAGGAGTGTTTGCGTTTTCCGAATTTCCCTCCCATTCATCATGTGCTCTTATTAAAGATAGATAAAGGCCTTCGGGCATTTTTATTGCCCCCATCGTTTACCTGCAGATTATATCTCGCAGCATAAGCTAAGATCGTAGGCCCTTTCGCCCGAAACAAAACGCAACGCCCTTCCGTGTCGGACTTTTACAAATTAGGTTTCTTGCGGTGCCATTTATTTTGCTGATGCCCTGATCATTTGCGCAGACAATAGTTGATGGACGAATTCACCAATATGGAAAATATTCTTCCGTATTAAGAAGGTTTGCCAGTGGGGCCAGTGGGATTTAAAGCTCTGCCTTTCGTTAATTCTCTTTGATCTTCTTGCGCAATGTCCTCATTTGCTGCTTCATTTTGTCAATTAAAAGTGGATTCTCCCTCGCTAATAAGGACAAATTGTTCACATGTACGCAAGGTTTCGTACGTTCCTTGCAATGGTCCGAGTCAATATTAAAATTTTCAAATATATTTTAAATATTTTAAATCTTTTTGAAAAATTTTGAATCAACTTTCATTAATAATTACAAATTTAACATTTTTACTCCATTTACAGTCATGGCGAACAAAAACTTCATGAATTTTTATCTTATCTGAATAATAGAGAACCAACAATTAAATTCACTATTGAAAAAGAACAAAATCACCAAATTCCTTTTCTCGATATACTA
>NW_026017111.1:1181518-1184031 GCF_020466585.1 Dendroctonus ponderosae
ATTTTATTAAAGCCATTCTGACCCAGATATTCGTAAATGAGCCCGAAGTCATTTTTCCTCATCTTTTTCTAATGCCATGCATTTCAAGCACCGGGTGGCTCTTTCAAGATGTTTTTTCCACATTCGGATGGAAAGCAGAATGTATAACTGAACACTAAATGACTATAAAGTTCTTCCTGGTGCGGGAATCTTCAATGGCTAACTTCAAAGTGGATTTTAATTAAACATTTAGCCAAAACATCTCCGAAGTAACTCACCAGAATTGCGGACGACGAAGAAACGTATTCTGTTTAAATCGTGGAAGTGTAGAGAAAAAAAGCACTTTAGGACGCTTTTTCGAGTACAGATCCTTGTTGGTTGCTTTAATAACGTGAGGTCACGTCGCAGAAATATTGGACATTAAAGAGACGACTGGACAAGCCCTGGAAGGACAAAACTAGCTGACGTTGTTGTCGAAAGAAAAATTTCCGCGTGACAAACGCCCAGAAAAAATGTGCAATTTGTGCGTCAAGTCTAGTTTATTGGACTTGATTATTAAGGATGGGTTTGCTGGGAATTAATGAAGGGAAACTCATGAGTTTTTAGCTAAGGCCCTCCTGTTGAGCGTGTAAAAATTCCCAGTTGCTACCCGTATGATTCAGGCAGTTATGATTTTTTCTTTAGTTGCACTGCAACTTAGTGGGCTTATTAAAAGGCAGGCGCATCTGCAAGAGCTTCACAAAATTCGTGTGCTACTGGGATTGCCATCAAAATTTGCCAAGGGTTTTCACAGATTGTGTTTTTCAGCGTGGCAAACTTTCAAGTTGCTACCTGCAGAACTTTGTCGATTAGGTTTGTTTTTATCTGCACTGCAGTAAGATTCTTAAGTTTCAGCTGCATGCTTCAAGTCGCTTTGCATCTTAATCAAGTTTCGCTAATGTGACCGAACATATTTCGACCCAGGCTGTTAAGATTTCAAGTTGCTACCTGCACTATTTTGGAAACTATATCATTTTTAGCTGCACTGCAAGTTAGAGCGATCCTCAATTTCCAGGTTCATGTTCAAAAGGCCTCTAAAATTCAATTGGGGCTCGGATTTTCAGGAAAATGCTTCAAGGGTGACCCAAAGGATGTCTTCTGCTTGTCGCGAAATTTCAAGTTGTTACCTGCACTATTTTGGAAGTTGTGCTTTTTTTGGCTGGGCAATTTAGTCGGATTCTCGAAGTCGTTTCAGGTGAATGATCAAGCGGGTTATACAAGCTAAGTGCTACCCGGATGTTAATCAAATTTCCTTAACAGTTACCCAAAGGACTTCTTGTACGTGTCTGGAAATTTCAAGTTGTGACTTGCTCCACTTTGGGTGCTATCAGTGTTTTAATGGACTGCAAGCATGTAAAAGTTGTCAATTTGAGGTTCGTACTGAGGAGCTTCTGAAAAATAAGGCGCAGCCCCAATTTCCGTCAGTTTTCAACAGTGTTTGCTCAAAGCCATTCGTTTGAGTCCTTCCAAATTTCAAGTTGTTGCCTGCAATAGTTTGGCAGATACAATTTTTTGCTTAGCGGCACTGCAAATCCATCCTGGCCATCAGAGCGATGCTGATCAGCTCAGAAAATCGGGCCCAGATGGAAATGCACCAAAAAACCCTCATAATAGTTCCAACATAAATCAGTTTGGTATTATGCGGAAACACGAACGTCCATATTAAACTTGATGGACAAAAGTTAGCGGTCGAACATTGATCCGTCTTGTGCCGGCCATACTAAACACGTATCCAGCGTGTCAGAGCTAATAAAGCGTATATTGAGCAGAGCAGCTCTACTCGTTAAGAGCATCAGAGCGGGTGTCACTCACGCGTAAGGCCCTCTCTCGTAAAATCCGCATGGACAGCCGGTTACTCTGCCTCACTTCATGCCACCCTTTGATCCACTTAATTACGCCATCACATCGGCTACTATCTTGAGGCCCAATTGTTATTGGACGGACAGAATCGGTCTTTGGTTTATCGGGGATTAATAATCCATTAAGCGCTGCTGGTCAGCGCTTTAAGCAACTAAAAAACTGCTCAGATCATGCTTACCCTCTCGCTTTGCGAGCTTTGCTTGATTTTATGCGTCTTGTACCCTAAGAGAATGCGAATTATTTATGCGAATCACGTTGACAATTTCAGCACTTGCAGTGCTGCAACTGAAGCTGCCGCTTTTGTCGAATCTTTTGCTACTAAAACCGGAATGTGGCTTTCAGCTTGCCATGAAATAATTAGTTTTGTTTATCGTTTGGCAGCCTTCTGCAAGATGTTCCCTCTGCAGCCGAAATAAAATTCGCATTTCAACTTGAAAGCAGATGCAAGCACAGACGGGGAAACGTGAGCCAAACATGCAAACTTGACTGGCAATATCACATGCCTCAGAATTATTTTGATTTTTTTGCAAACTTCTTTTTGGGTATTTCGCCTCGAAAATTTTTGTCTTTAAAAAAGACAGAATTTCCTCACGTCTTTTATTGCAGATTGATAAATAGTGCTCCTATTTCGCAAT
>NW_026017111.1:1184569-1186709 GCF_020466585.1 Dendroctonus ponderosae
AGGTTCTTTTGATAACGATAGCAGAAAATAGCTATCGAAACGTCAAGGTAATTTTTCAAATTAATTTCTTTTCTAATTGGAATTTTCTCTTACAGATGAGCCTAAGTGTGTCGCAGGATACCCTCTAGGTGATAGTTCTTGATTACTTTTTGATGAAATAATTCGTCCTTAATGCGAAATCGGAGCACTATTTATCAATCTGCAATAAAAGACGTTAGGAAATTCTGTCTTTTTTAAAGACAAACATTTTTAGGGCAAAATACCCAAAAAGAAGTTTGTAAAAAAATGAATCCGCCTCAACAACATAGAACTTATCTACAAATCATTTTGATGCTCTGCAGAAGTTTTTCTTTAAATTTTGCTACATCGCTTGTTTGGTTGGCATACGACGATGTACTTTTAACTCGCGTAGTTACGATCGGACGATAAACCTGACCATTGCGGTCGTCTAAGATCGTTAGCCTTTTTATCTGGGTAAATTATCGTACATTTACCCCTTATCGATTTTGCCAATCCGATCCAATAAGGCTATTATATCACGGATTGTCGTTTTCAGTAATTCACCGGTTGCGAGTTGCTCCCAGGGGACCCGACAGTGGTGAAACAATAGAGAAAAGGGGAGATAGAAGTCGAATAATGCTGACTATCCACGTTATGAACTTCATACAACGCGATCTTAAACTACTGGCAACCCTTCGGCTATGGGGATTGTCTTGGAGGGTAGCAAGTCAACGCTTATATCACGGTATTAATTTTGATTTTACTAGACGCAAAGAGGGTTTTTGCACTTGGAAAAATGTGCTCAGAAAGACCGTTTCAAAATCAAGATTTTTTGCACCCCAAAGAACTCTTCAATGGTTTGGTTGCTCTTCAAACCAAGGCTTGCCAAGGAGAGCTTTCGACAAAACAGCTGGTACAGAATTGATAATTTCACTTCAATAAGGCCCTTTTGAAGTTTTAATATCACATTTTATCCGCACTAGGCCCTCTTATTTACGCTGGCCAACATTCTTAAAATTACATGTTTGTCCATGTCCATTTTCCAACAAAGCAAACGTGCGCTCTATATTTTCTCCGGCAAACAAAGGAGCCCCTTTGAGCATTTTTCGTTTAAAATAAAATATCTGAAAATAAGAAAAGGGCATTGCATAGGAAACCCACGTTTGATTCAGATCAGTGCGAACGCTTTTAGTGCTGGAATGAAATATTCGGAATAAAATTGACTGGTAAATGTTTACGATTTTTTTACGTCGCTTGCGGGTTGTTCAAGTTGGTGCTTCGGGGGCAAGGCGTTTAACTTTCCGAGAATTCAGCGAAAATTCCTTGTTTTTGTAACTTATTCACCCTTTTTGCACCCAAAGTATTGAGCAGAAGCGGGTTGTGGTGCCAACACCAAGAAGGGCAATTTTGGTAAATTCTATTCGATGCCCAATTAGGCTCATTCAATGGACTGATGTAATTTAGGCGACAATGTGATAGCAAAACTAATTAGTCCCAGCGAGGGAAGCTGCAAAAAGCTGGGATTTCAACGTGTTTTGAATATGCCAAAGATTCGGCTATAAATTTGCCTAGAAAAGTTGACTAGACTTGAGGTTTTTTCACAATCTTCGCTGTTGACCGGATTGCTTTTTGCGTCCATTTTGGGCAAAATCCTCCTCGGTTTGAACCGAAAACAACCCCTTGCCTCATCACTATAGCACAAACAAAGAATGATCAAACAGATGCCTTTAGGTGTTCGAGGGCGTATTTTGCAATGCACACTCCGAGTTTTATTTTCTTCATATTCGTATCGCTCGGCTTTGAGGCGGTGAAAGCGATTTTCGAACCGACCCTCCAAATGGCTGGCCTTCGATAAACTAGGGCTTCTTTAAATGTGAAAATGTATGAAATGAAACCTTTTCTTTCCCTCAGAATTTATATGTGAAAATCCGATTAAAATTGGCGTTATTGAGGCGTATGGGAACGGAAAACTGGAGCTGAGGAGCAGGTTCATTTTTTTACACCTTCACTCATCAGGTGGGTTCAGATTAGGAACTCCCTCTTCTATTGGAGGTATGGTGAAATGTGCAACAACTGAATCTGACATAGACATAAATCCAAACCATATTCTAGTAAGTTTTGATGTTGTTAGTCTATTCAC
>NW_026017111.1:1187708-1193422 GCF_020466585.1 Dendroctonus ponderosae
TCTTATAATCCTATGAGAAAAGCGACTGGAACAAATGAAGTAAAACCATTCACGGTCATTTAGTTAAAGTGGGACTAAGCAACTGCATCATTTGGCGCTTAGACCTAATGCATTTGCAATGAATAAAATAGTGAAAATCTACCACTTTACTTAGTTTATTGCGTTGGAGGAGTCGTCCCGGATATAAATGGTTTTATCTGTGTTGCACCATTTCGTACATTTTTCATAGCGCTAAATCGCTTAACAAAAGCCGACCTAGACAGTCTTTCCCGTTTTCCATCACACAAACCATTTAATAACATTCGCAAAACCTGACACGGCACTTTTATGTCCTCGCGTAAATTTCCTCTTCCAGCCCCCATACACATTCAGTCGCCACTGCAATATTTTTAATTTGTTTTATTGCAACTTTGTGCTCTATTGTCGGCCGGAAACCGCCCTATTGTTTCGCCTATAATATTGCAGTTGTTTCCCAGGCAGATCGCGCCTCTCGTTTACGTTGTTTCCCCTATTTTGTTCGGTCTGTATAGGCGCTGCACCTCCGCTGCATCCGGCTACCATTTGCACTCCAAATTTATCTCTATATGCTTATTGTTTTCCAGTCATTTTCCAATGGATTTATGCAATAAAAGGTCTTTGAAAAAATGTGGACAGGTTTTTCAGTGACACCCAAATTGCTCTTCTGTTTCTGCATTGTGAAGAACTCGCATTAAAGTCTTGGCTTTTAAATCCGAACAGAAATAGTTGAGTTGAGGCATTTTCAATTTTTGGATTCCGCAGTGAATAAAATTTAATTTTTTCATTTAATTTGCATGAAAAACATGATAATAACGACTTCCTAATGACTACAAAACAAACCCAACTTTTGCAAAGCATTGACGCTTTTATGTGAATTACTTGCAGCCAGTCCGGGTATCAAAAGGTCGGGGTTTTGTTTAAATTGCCATAATTTTTGGTTCGAAGCCCTGATGGGATTTGAATGCTGCCACATCAGTAAAAAGTTTGAAATAAAGCGAAATCGCGTTTTTGCAGCTTCAGGCCCGAAGCCTTTTCGCATTTTCGCGGAAAATTGCAAAATTCGTTCCGTATTGCGTGCTGCTGGTCTGAACCGTTCAAAGAAAGTATGTTTATGTGAAATATCATTGGGAATTCAAGCTGGTCGCATGCGGCTAATTTTTCTTGCCTTATTAGGAGTCTGATCTGATTGGGTAACGAAGCAAGACAGCAGAAAACGTTTGAAATTGCTAAACGCGTTAAATTTGTTCTCGTTTCATCGCATGGACAAAGAAGATCCAGTCCAGCAGGGTATTGTTTTTTAATTTTTCCAGTAAATCATTAGTAACGGTTCTTTAGGAGAACTTCCTGTTCATGCCCAGCAGATCTTCCTCGGACCGTTTTGCCTTAAGATGTCGGCCCCTGTGGAAAAGGGCAAACTTTTTCAATTTCATGCCCCCCGCCCGCCGAGCCGATTGCAATAAAATTGTAACGTAGAATATATACAATTCGAAAGTTGGCGACAGAGCCAGAAATTTACGGGCGACTTTCAATGAGGCGACGACACTCGTTCACGAAACTCCATAAATCGCACATTGAACGAGTTTAATATCCCGATATGATATGATTACTGCTACAGGATTGCGTCTTATAGATGGGATGTGGCAGACCGGGCTGCGATATTAACCGAAATATATGGCGCTTTTATTTGATATAGGGCGAACTGAATTTAGAGTTTTTGGCCCGCAAATTCAATTAACGCTGTTGAAAAGGTTTTTTTCTTTCCCGGGTTTCAGGCAAAATGTGAAATAAAAATGTTTATTTCATGTTACGTTTCGGCGAGCCAACAGCGTCATCATCAGATTTGAAATTTACACAAACTCATGATTGGTAAAAATCAACGTTCTTTTAGGTCTTTGCCTTCTTCAAACCGTAAATTTGTCTTTCAAAAAATTCCAACTTCCAATCTAGATCAAGCAGGCACTTGAAACTTTCAGCGTCCATAGAAGACAGATGAAGCTCAGAGTACGGAAAATATGACTCAAATCACCTTAATGCCTGATTTTTACCGACTTGGAAACTTTGACATACAAATGGGCGTTTTCTCCCAAAAGCACTGTTTGCTTCAAAAACTCCCAACTTCCAATCTAGACCAAGCAGACACTTGAAACTTTCACCGTCCATAGACGACAGTTGAAGCTCAGAAAACTGAAAATATGACTCAAATCACCTTAATCCCTGATTTTAACCGACTTGGAAAAGTTGGCATACAAATGGGCGTTTTCTCCCAATAGCACTGTTTGCTTCAAAAGATCCCAACTTCCAATCTAGATCAAGCAGACACTTGAAACTTTCAGTGTCCATAGAAGACGGTTGAAGCTCAGAGTAGTTCTGTTCAGGTGTAAATTTCGACATTTTTCTTCGGTAGAATTCGATTTCAGCGTCTTATTAGACAAAGCACGTTTGAGGAGAACAAGTTTGAGAATTATTTTTGCAAACGCTCGATCGCTTGCAAATTCAAACCGCAAGGTTTAGCAAATACAATCCAGCATTTTTTTGGAACAACGTACTATACAGGGTGATTTATTAGGAATTAATCCCTGATTTTTGCCGACTCGGAAAAGTTGCCATAGAAAGGGCGTTTTGGCCCAAAAGAACTGTTTGCTTCAAAAAATCCCTACTTTCAATCTAGACCAACCAGACACTTGAAACGCTCACAGTCCATAGAAGACAGTTGAGGCTCAAAATAGTGAAACTTTTGCGTTAATCGCATTCATCCCTGATTTTTGGCGACTTGGAAAATTTGGCATAAAAATAGGTACTTTTGCCCAAAAGCACTGTTTGCTTCAAAAAATCCCAACTTCCAATCTAGAAACAAGCAGACACTTGAGACTTTCAGCGTCCATAAAAGACGGTTGAAGCTCAGAGTACGGAAAATATGACTCAAATCACCTTAATCCCTGATTTTCGGCGACTTGGAAAAGTTGACATAGAAATGAGCGTTTTCCCCCAAAAGCACTCTTTGATTCAAAAAATCCCAACTTGCCATCTAGAGCAAGCAGACACTTGAAACTATCACCGTCCATAGAATAGAGCTGAAGCTCAGAAAACTGAAAATATGACTCAAATCACCTTAATCCCTGATTTTTGGCGACTTCGAAAAGTTGGCATAAAAATGAGCGATTTTGACCAAAAGCACTGTATGCTTCAAAAAATCCCAACTTCCAATCTAGATCAAGCAGACACTTGAAACTTTCAGCGTCTGTGGAAGACCGTTGAAGCTCAGAGTACGGAAAATATGACTCAAATCACCTGAATCCCTGATTTTCGGCGACTTGGAAAAATTGACATAGAAATGAACGTTTCCTACCAAAAACACTGTTTGCTTCAAAAGATCCCAACTTTCAATCTATATCAACCAGACACTTGAAACTGTCAGCGTCCATAGAAGACAGTTGTAGCTCAGAGTACGGAAAATATGACTCAAATCACCTTAATCCCTGATTTCTAGCGACTTGGAAAACTTGACATAGAAATGAGCGTTTTCCCCCAAAAGCACTCTTTACTTCAAAAAATCCCAACTTGCCATCTAGAGTAAGCAGACACTTGAAACTATCACCGTCCATAGAAGACAGTTGAAGCTCAGAAAACTGAAAATATGACTCAAATCACCTTAATCTCTGATTTTTACCGACATGGAAAATTTGGCATACAAATGGGCGTTTTCTCCCAAAAGCACCGTTTGCTTCAAAAGATCCCAACTTCCAATCTATATCAAGTAGACACTTGAAACTTTCAGCGTCCATAGAAGACAGTTGATGCTCAAAACACGGAAAAAATGCGTCAAATCACCTTAATCCCTGATTTTTACCGACTTCAAAAAGTTGGCATAAAAATGGGCGGTTTTGACCAAAAGCACTGTTTGCTTCAAAAAATCCCAACTTCCCATCTAGATCAAGCAGGCACTTGAAACTTTCAGCGTCCATAGAAGACAGTTGAAGCTCACAATACTGAAAATATGACTTTTTTTGAAGATTGAAATTGAATTTGAATTGTCTTTCGAGAGACAAATTTAAGGTTTCAAGAAGGCAAAGACCGAAAAGAACGTTGCTTTTTACCAATCATGAGTTTGTGTAAATTTTAAATCCGATGATGGCGCTGTTGTCTCACCGAAACGTAATATGAAATAAACGACATGATGTTGGTCACTGTTAAACTAATGTAAGACTTTTGATCAATCGTCTTTCCATTGAAGAGTAAAAATTAGCGACTGCGAGCCGATTCGGGGGTTGAGGCAACTTATCCATTGCAAGTTGTGCAGTGTAATGGACAGAATCCCGAATTAGGCACAGAACTATTTTGCGAACTGTAACAGATATGTCCAGCTGTTGGTTATCAGTGCCATGCCATGTGGCGTGGCTGGTCCGCCTTACGACAGAAACAAACGACTTTACGGATCTGGCCGGAAAATTTTAATTTATTGCACAGATAGAATTTGCAAAATGACGCATTTTTCCCCGTGTCCAGGGCCTTGGCTGTCTGCATTTTCAAGCGGCTTGAGCGAAATCGCTGTACCGCCGTTAGATTTATACTTATTGCGTTTCAAATCCTAAGTTTTGAGCTTAACATTATTTAGACCCTGACCACGAAGTGGAATTTTCGACGGCTTTGAACTAAAAAGTGACGAAAATTGCAGGAAAAATGAACAACTTGACTGGACGATGACGTGAATTCGCATAGGGATTAGCTGATTTTATGGAGTGAAATTTTGGTGTTAATTTCGCAAGCTGAGCCCCTGATTAATAGCCTGCCGTAATCCAGATTTGAGCTGGATGTTTTGTTGGGCCACCGATTGAATCAAGCGGAATTTAGCCGAAATAGTGGCCGCCACGGTTCCATTGAGGCGGTCGCTTAAATCTGAAACGTAGTATGACGACCCGGACATCTTTCACAATATTAAAAGGCCCGTCCTGCGGCGCATAAAAGGCCCAGGACAAACCTCTCCCATTTCGCTCTTTAAGCCCCCATTCTGTCCTTTTGATTGATCACTCGTCATCGCGGATAAAGACCGGCGTCGCTTTTTTCCCTGGACTTTTAAGTGTAAATTGAACTTGAGGTGTTTCTTTTGCACTTTCAAACGTTTTTCTATCCCACTTTCCCGAATCAATCTCAGTCGTTCTTGCCGATTTATCTTTTCGAGTATGTCCCTTTCTATTATTTTTATTCCCTTATTGTCGGCGAGCATCAAGATTGTCTCCGAATTGTTCCTGACAGGCTGATCGTTTCCTCTGGAATAAATACATTGGATTCAAGGTTTTTTGCAGGTGGCATTTTCCACTTTAGCTCTTTGATATATGCGAATATTATAAGGGAAGCTGCTAGGTAAATGTAGGCTCCAGGATATCTAGAAAATTACTTGGAACTTGCAGTAGTAAAACGACTTTCGGAGTTAGGAGTTGGGATTTTTTGAAGCTCAGATTGCCGTTGGGAGAAAACGCCCATTTTTATTCCAACTTTTCCAGGTCGCCAGAATCAGGGATTAAGGCGATTTGAGTCATATTTTCAGGATTTTGAGCCTCAACTGTCTTCTATGGACGGTGATAGTTTTACGTGTCTGCTTGCTCTAGATGGGAAGTTGGGATTTTTTGAAGCAAAGAGTGCTTTTGGGTGAAAACGCCCATTTCTATGTCAACTATTCCAAGTCGGTAAAAATCAGGAAT
>NW_026017111.1:1194421-1203590 GCF_020466585.1 Dendroctonus ponderosae
GGCAAGTTCAAAGTGTCACATTTACTTTGTCGCACACTGTGCGGCAAAGTCCGTGCGTAAAAGTAAAACAAATGAACGCTAAAGAAAAGCGCTTCTTTGTGATCATCGCTTCTGTTCGCAAAATGGCACTTTTTGATTCATTCAAATAAAAACATTTTTTCCGCCTGGATTGACAACTTCTTGTTCATTTCTTCCAAATTAGCACCAAAGTCCAGGCGGTTGAAGCCTACACTGAACAGCTTTGAAGCAACGAAGAATTTAACAAAGTTCTGCACTAGAAACTACTTCAACAAAAAATCGATAGCTTCCATAGAGGAAAATAAGGCGAGCTTTACAGCAACACACTGACAAACAGGAAATACTTTCCATAGAAATCCGTTTGAAGTAGCGCTCGCACAACGAATGGAACTGCAAATATTTTATGCATAAATGCGGATGGATCTGCTGGCAAATCTGCCCAAAAAACGGAGGGAAACGCTTTTAACTTAACAATTGCAGCGAATGCGTGTGCAACTGTAGGTAGAATGCTGTAGCTGGGATTTAGGAGCGAATTAAACGCAATTTTTTAATGATCCACTGCTTTAGCTGGTAGCAGGCACATGAAACAGCAACCGGAAATGCTGTTTTCACTATTTAATCTGGCTTGATCCATGTAATCGCCCGGGATATAAAAAATCCGTTTTATGACCGGAAAAGTGCAGTGTTGGATCAAATGTTGCAGTCTTTGTAGGCTTGGGAAGTTGAGAGACAGTTGAGTTAACAGTGGACACTTCAAACAGCGATTAGCTTTAAATATTTAGTGGCGAGAGAAACCAAAGCGTAAAATCTCAAGAGGAAACGTCTCCACTCCCACTGAATAATAGATGAACGGGTCAGCGTCTAGTCGTCTCCAACTGCAATGCGGCCATTGTGAATGTACCAAACGGATGGATGGACAGACAAACGGGACAATATACGACAGCGGGTGAAAACATAAATTTGGTACAATAGAGACCGGAAGGTTGCAGAGTGCCACCCCAGGAAGCGACACGAAAACTCAGCTGCGGCTTCGTTCTCGAGCCCAAATCCGGGCAAACTTTGCTACCGCGTTGTTTATTCATCTTGGGAAATATCGGCAAACTCTGCTTGGCCGACAATTCAACACTTTGTGTAGAACAAGCCAACGGCCAATGAAACCAGCAAAAAAACACCCTGTATATTGGGGCCATCGTTTTCTGGTAGGGGTTTTAACCCTAGAATGTTCCTCGGTCAGGCAAGCTTTATACATGGATTTCTGGATTGCTGCCGAAGTTAAACATTTCGACATTCCAGAGTGGACACTAAAAATTTCGACCAAAAATTGAATTTTGTTTTTGACCCAAGAAGCTTCTTGAGAGTCAAATTTTCAAGGGTCAAGTTAAGGGTTCTTAAGAGGCGGTGGAAAACCAGACATTTTTCCAGACAAAATTCATTTTTTTGACGAACTGCTTGAACGTGCACCAAATAGCATAAAGAAGAGAATGGTTTGCTCAACTGTGCTGGAAAATTTCGCAAAAATAGCCAGTTTTTCAAAGTTGTGGCGAATTTTCCAATTTAGTGCTTGATCAGACTGGTTCTGGAGACAGGGCTGCACTCAAAAATTCGTAGCACTCCAACCAGAAGCCACGTGAAGATGCAGCAACTAGCAATCGAAAGAAAATGTTTTGCTCTTCCACCATGGGGTTTTTTGTAGAAATCCCAAAATTTTCCAATTTACGGCGAATTTTTCAATTTAGTTTCCCAGCAAACTGGTTGTGGAAACACGACTGGACTTAAACGTTCGTAAATCCCCAGCCAGAAGCCGCTCGATCTTGCACCCAAGAGCATTAAAAAGACAATGGTTTGCTCGACTATGCTGGCAAATTTTGCAAAAATCCTCAAATTTTTCAACTTGTGGCAAATTTTTCAATTTAGCTCCCGACCAGACTGGCTCTGGAAATAGCCTTTCCGCAATCCTGTTCATTTTGCCTGTAGTAATTATTGACTAATAAATAAATAAACAAATTTGTAAAAAAGTTGTTTTTCCAAAAAAACAGTGCGATAAATTTTAAAAGAATTTAGGCACTCTAATGTCTAAGGACTAAGGATACATTTCTTGAAAAACAAGAAGCACATGACTCTCTCTCATTCTATTGCTTCCAGGTAATTTTACCAATAAAACCCGGATAGAAAATATTTCTTAACGAAGATTTGAGAGTGATAATGTTCGCCTTGACCTTTCGGGTCGCCGTCCGTAGCTGGCAAATTACAAGCAAAGCACGAAGATCTAATCTGAGATAATAAGTTATAAGTTGAAGGAATAAATTAGAGGCAAATTGTTAGCTAAGAGAAACCTGTGTAATAAAATTAGCAGAGACTTTTGGGAATTTATTACCGAAAAGGTTAATATTCATTGTGTACGAGTATAGAGGTGGCCCCTCCGAACTCAAATAACTAGTCGCGAAACTTTTCGGTGCGAATGTTGGCGTGCGGTTTCGACTTAAAATCGATTCTCCTAAACCAACTTTCTAACGAATTAACTGCTAATTTCCTCGGGCTAAAACCACCCCCGAGTGTTTGTTTATTTATAATTAAAATTTATTTAATTTGTCAACTAATTTTCTCGGTTCTAATTAAGAGACTTCTGCTTACTTAACAACTTCCTACGCCAGTCGGGAGTCGCGACGATTTGTTTTCGTCTATCGAGTACGCATCCGATTATTCTCTTTATAATTAGACTTTTTGTTGATTGTGTATGAAATTAAGTTCGACGAAAGTGGGTTAAAAAAAATAAATTGTGTGCTCTCCTGATTTGCCTTAATTATTTCCCAGTGCTTGATTTCCAGTTCCGTTAATGGCGTTTATGCAATTAAAAAATCTACTTGCCACAGTTGAAAATTTAAAGAACAAAGAGCGAGCAACTCAGACAAAGCCTTTATTTGACTAGATCAAAGCAGGACAAATTCCAGCCTTGTTGTGTACCAAGCCGCATGCCTGAACAGGCCCGTTTATGCAAGTTTCTTGAACAGCATTAAGCAAAAACAGCATTTAAATTGCAATCTCCGCGTTCAAAATTTAACTATGTATTATTCCAGGCATTGTTCCGCCTCGGGTATCATGCGTATAGCCAAAGTTACATTTACAACTCATGCCGGCGGCAGTCTTGATTAAGCCTGGCAAACGAGAAACATCCTCCCAACAAATTAAGGTGGATCAAACTTGATAAAAAGTTTAAGGCCGCTTTGGAGGGCGTCGATGAAGGTTTATGGGATACTGTAAAGGATTTAATGAAAATCTCATCTCACTGGCTCAAGCATTTTGCTTGGTTTAAGGGTATAATTGACTGGCGAAATTGGAAAAATCTGCAGATTGTTATTTAGTGGTCGTCAAATTTTTAAAAAGTAAACTCTGTTCCAAGTTGACTGCTTTCTAGCAAGCCTACTGCCTCTTAAAATCTTGAAATCAGTGTAAGTAGGAAGAGTATTTTGCATTTTCTGCCACTTTGCTAGCTCGTCAGGATTTATGGGTCGAAAATCGAGGATAGGGCGCCAGCGCGCAGACAGCTGGTAAGAATGATTTCTAATCTGCGAACTTTTAGTGTGCACTGAGCTTAGTGTTTGGAAAAGACCTGAAGTGTTATGGATTGTTTATATTTCTTTCTCTTTCAAGTTCGATTTGGACAAGTTTCCTGCTGTACTTAGCACATTTTTCGATAAGTTTAGCATTATTTTGCCCGGGTTGCCATGTACATGTAGAACTACTTTCACAATAACCAATTTTATCGTATATCAATCACATTTATTCCCGGTCAGTGTTGGTGGAAGGTAAAACAGCTCCGGGGCATGAAGGCCAGTGTATTCAAGTCGAAAGCTGAACATTGCCAGCCTGTTATGTCTAATAATACTGCGGATTTTGCATAAGTTGCACCCTCAGCTAATAGCTAGTCAATTGTGAAATGGATATTTTGGGCGAAATTATTCGCCTCCAATATCCATCGGTTATTCCCGCTCGGAACCAAATCCGCATAGATATTCAACCGGAATGCTAACACGATAGAAAATATGTTGTTTATTTTACCTTGCGGCGTCGCCTCTGGAAGGCCAAGCAAATATATCATCGTTTCAGCGGATTATTCTGCCACAGCGCACTTTTATCAGCAAGACGCAGGCAAGACTTCCCATCCTCAGGATGTACTTCAATCGAAGAGAGACTTCGACCAAACGAAAATTCGTAAACTAGCAAAAGTTGGTTTGCATCAGAGCCGATTTCTTTGATTCACTGTTACTCATCACTTTGTTTCCGGTGGGGATATGAAAAGGAGCCTCCGCTCAAAATCGCTAAGCAGATTTGAGTAAAACATGGCAAAATAAACAGAGGATGGTGTGCACGTCAGATAAACCAGCGAAGAGACTTAAGATGGAATGCAAAGGGACGTAAATAAATCAGCGGCGGCGCCTATATGGGGAATAAATTTTAGGCCCCGCTACGTATCACGATCCACTTATTCAAACACCTCCAAGTTAATTTTGTTTGCTTTCGAGGTGTTTGAGATATATGATAGCAAAGAGTGCCATAAAAATTTGCTTTAAAGGCGAATCGCACAATTAATCTACTCCCCTGGTAACTCACAAATTGTCTCCAGTGTAGATGCTGAAAAACAATCAAAATCTGGCCAAGTAAGTAATAGAGTGAAATTTTAGTCAAAGACAGTCGATCTAATAAACTGGGTTAAAAGTTGAGCATTGGACAGAGGACAGACTGAGAGAAATGTGGGGAATTCTATATTCAGACCAGCCGAGTAACGCATTTAACCCTCGATATATAAGATTAACGCTTGTGTATGGGAGCCCGAGTTTTACGACAGGGATTTGCCCTTTTATAGAGTTATATATTTTTACGATCACCTAAAGATGATTTATGGGCAAGCAGCACGCATTGAATATATTCCACCCACATCAAAATAAAATGGATTCGGCTTGGGACATTTAGGTGCATCAGTTAGCCAGGGAACCTGAAAATTAACGGGAATATCGGGTTTAAAATGCACTTAGCAATGGGTTTTTCTCGCAAATTAATAGTTTGCACTTTGTATAGGAATTTTGCGTTTGCGCAAGAAAAGAAAGAACTTTTTGCGCCCAAGAATATGTGCAAGTTTCTGGCTTAATTGCTAGATTTGGCAATTTGTCTGTTGAAAATTACTCTAAAAAACCAGTGCGCAAGTGAAACTAGCACCTGAGCAGCTCAATTTTGAAAAATGCCCCAAAATCGACAAAAAAATCAGTCTTAGTCGGTGTATGCAGCTTTGATAACTATTTCTGAACCCTTTAGCACCCAATAAATTGGCCAAACCAGACGCTCCACAAGATTTATCTTCAAGTTGGGTCCGTCTCGACAGTCGCCCCAGAATTATCATCGATTTTATATTCAAAAGAGCGGCGTTACATAGTTACCACCCTTATATATGATTAACGCCCACGTATTCCGTATAGAGCCCTGAATTTTATGAGCGTGATTTGCCCTTTTATAGAGAGCTAATATTTTTTCCCATCAGCTAAAGATGATTTATATGGTAAGGGACGCGTTGAATGTCTGCCTTCAAACGCCGAAACACATGGGTTTGTCGATTTTTTCGCCGAGAGTGCTGATATTGGAGAATCTTCGTTTTTTTCCCTATTAAAGCGTGATGGTTTGGGCTATTTTGCTACACTGGTTCTGATCGGTTGTTGTTTTTTTTGTCCAAACTATTCGTTTCGAAAGACACCGCAGTCTAAACAAACAAGTACATACAGACGAAGTGGATTTGAATTAACTCCCTTTTAAGTTGCGTATTTTCAGTAAAGGGAGTTTGAAAAGATGAAGGAAAACTGTTGAATTGGGGTTTCTTTTCAAGCCCTCTGTAAGGTGCCAGTCTAGGAAGATTTACATTTTTTGCAGGCCAGAACAGAACTTTTTAGGACACTTTGATCAAGTGCATGCATTTAGCTGCCTTTGCCGTGGAAAATAACATTAAATTTTGTCAAATTTTGCTCAATAAAATACTGACCAAAGTTTCCCTAGAAAACCGTCAAGAACCTAAACAGACTCCAGATGAAAATGGACACAAAACATGTTAACTTCTTGCATGATGCTCTGTAAAAGTACCTGCATTTGTAAGCTTGCCACTGTAAAGTTTATTTGTCAGGAGTGTTACCCGCAGGGTTTATTGGGTGTTTAATGAATTTATTAACCGGCTTGTGTTTGGCTAAGTTTGAGTGTTTAATTATGTAAGTAAATTGTGCGAACATGGCCAGTGCTGCATTAGCGTAATAGAGCATAGTCTGCCGCCCTCAGTGTGAATATTATTACATTGCGGTAGTTGTAGGGAGGCTCGGGATTATAAATCTTGGACCAGGCCATTATGCTTAAATTTCCCTGGTCAGTTATCTGGATTGCTGCTGAATGCTGAATATCTTTTGCAAGTAGGCCTACACATCAGCTGAAGATTGAATGGTGGAACAGTTTTCTACAGTCAATTTCCTCAAGGAAGTTGGTTTCTTTTGCAGCATGGAAAACTGGCCACAAAAGCACAAAAATTGCAAAGGCAGAAACATCCATCAACGAAATCGTCTGCACCACAGGCCGAAAAAGGCGATTTAAAGCAGCTTGTGCTTAACAAATTAAAGTATTTTTGTAAGGCGAATCAAGTATGAAGTTGGCTTAGTAAAAAACGCACTAAAATTATTTCGGCAAATCGATTAATACTTTTAATGTCAGTGCGATTGTTCGTTTGTTACCGCAAAACATTTGTTTTTGGTTAGTTAAGTTCTATATTGTTGAGGCGGATTCATTTTTTTTACAAACTTCTTGTTGGGTATATCGCCTCAAAAATGTTTGTCCTTAAAAAAGACAGATTTTTCTGAAAATTCAAGTTTTTCCCCACTTCAGGCTGGATTTTTGGCAAGTTTGTGTTAATTTCTAGTGATGCGCTGACTTTGAATATCCCGATAGCGTCGATTCACGCCTCCTGAGTCCGCTCCACATCAAACGCAAATTGCCGATGATTTTTGAAAGTTTGATGAGATTATTCTCGATTGATGCAAACTAGATGAGACTTTCTATGGCGCATTTAGCGGCTGTAACGGTGTGTTGTTTTTTGTTGGGAATTTCCTGAATTATTCGCAACAATTAAAGTTAGGGAGCAGCAGATCGCAAGATAAATAGCACGTGTTGTATTTCTGTTATTTTTTTTCGCGTCGTTTTACATCGAGCTTATTTCGGGGCGGGATCTCGCATACAATTACGGTACTAAATCGTAAACACTTTTTATTATTCTAGTCACAGTTCCAGTAGAAGCGCTTAATTTTTTTGCAACTTTTGTGTGCCGTTTATGCTGTGGTTGTATTCATCTGCTTGTTTGGCTGTTTATTGCTGCACATAAAAACTATGATAATTTTCCTCGTGCTTTAACTGCGTTTGATCTCTATTTGGACGGAGCGAAGACACACCAAGCTAAAGCTAACGACCAATGCGTCAATAAGCATAGCAATTTGCCGAAATAATGGACATCATTAGCAGTTTAATAAATTTATTATGGGACTGCAGTTTAATTATCTCAGTAAATTGTCCATTCGCTGGCCATTTAAACGTTTACTCTGTAAGCCGTTCAGCGTTATAACTGCAAATTATGTCAGCTTATTATAATAGTGTGTGTGCGCTAGGTAGTGAACATGAGCATGCATCATATCGAATGTCACGTAGTGTATTAGATTCACACATGTGCATGCAATAACAATAATCTGCTTATTATTCCTTATTTCACTCAAACGCCATGCCATTAATGAGAATCCACAGGTTAAATTGAAAATCGCCTGAAGAAAATATCGTCGGACTAAAAGGCGACATGGATTTAATTATTTTTTAGGTGGGTGTTAAATTTACACAGCGGGTCATGCTGTGAATAATACAAGCTTTATTATGGCGCCCTTAAAAGGGTCTTGCCTGCAGTGAAGGGTTTTGAAACATTTAACTTCTGCGGTTTTGTGCCGAAGACTTTTTCCAGGTGAAACTCGGCCAGTGGCTCCAAGAAGCAAGTTTATGTGAGTCACTTCTCAAACACTCAATCTGGATAATTTCCCGATTTTGCGATTTCTGCTAAATAAAACCGATTTCTATTCGAGAACGTGGCGCGCCTCGGTTTTCTCACTCGCACCCACAGGCGCCTATGAACGGTGCGCGATTGTTCCGCGCGGCTACGTTCGAAATTGATACACTTACAGCTTAAAATGATTCAGTTTTGGGCGAGTTAAAGTAGTAACTCCAGATAGAAAAGTGAAAGCAGTTTTCCTTGTTAAAGGCCTTAACTGCAAAACTCGGAATTCACCGCTGATCTTCTGCCACTATAAATAAGTCTTCGCTCCTCTTTATGCGCTTATTTCCCTTTTCTGTGCTGGTTTTTTTTCGGAGCGGTGTTGATTGACCCTATAATGTTTCTTGTTTCTGATTAATTGTTTTCAAACTGTTCAAGCGGCTTCACTATTATTGTCTGTTAAATTCTTGTTAAATTAACATTCTTCTTGATTTACTTTGTATTTTGCTGCCATCTTGTGTGAATCCCCGGCACAAAATTGTTATTAATAAAATGAATCGTCACATTGTGAGTGAAACTTATTACGCAATTAGGAGAAAGAAATTTTAATTTGGAACATAAAACGAAGCATGTGCCCATTTAAACTTAACTTGCTGTTCGACATAATGGGCTTTCTGAGTTCGTCCTTTCAGTTGCGCATACAAAGTTGTTATATGGAATTTTAAAGTTGCAAAAGTAGCTACACGGGGACATGAAGGTCCGGTGCTACCAGCGACTCTTAAAAATTTAATGCCCTATTTAGTTCGCTCAGTTTTCGACAGTTTGAAACTTTGCAGCAAAACAACACGTGTACTCTATGCCATTTTACCTTGTTAACTGCTGTTAAATTTATGATCTAGAAATTGGCTGGAAAAGGGTTTTGCATTACTCTTTTAGCTAGTTTATATAATCTGTCTCACTTAATGGAAACTTGCAAAATTATACGACAATTTATATTGTAGCGTCCCCATGGCAAAACTATATGGAAAGGCAGTTACAGTTATGTGTTAATAGGATTGCAGGCAATTTTGCTCTCCCATTGTCTGTTTGTCGCTAAGAGGATCAGCA
>NW_026017111.1:1203747-1205707 GCF_020466585.1 Dendroctonus ponderosae
TAAGAAAAATCCAGGATTTTTGCCTTCTAATGGAGTTGGAAGTTGATAAACTGCCCACGAAGAGTTTTGCGTCCGAGGCATCAGGAATTAAGCATTGCAAGAGTTTACTTAAACGGAAGACAAGTTTTAGACGAGAAACTCATCAAAACGCCTTACTAAAGTTATCTTCCAAGCACCTTCCTTTAATCATTGCACACCTCCAATACAGAAATGTACGATTTTTAATTTACGAATTATTAAGATCGCTGATAAGTTCCATATTCTGGACTCGGTCGCAGCTTAATTGTGCCATTTATTACACCGGATAGTTTTATTATGGCTTTACTTGGAAGTTGCTTTCAGATCTAATTAGTGATCAGAGCTTGGAGCTTCTTGAAGATTTGTGCTCTTCGTCCCTTTAGGTTTGGTCGTGATCGGCAACAGTTACATTATTGAGCTTGCCAAATTATTAAAACTCATTTTAGCTGCAAAACGAGTTATATTTCAGATGTTTTTAACTAATTTAGACAGCACGTGCTTTTAACTGGCTGACGGGTGATTTGGGCGCAACGAGTGAATTCCTGATCACGCCACAAAAATTCGCCAGATAAAGAAATGGCCAAAGGTTAATTGCTAATTTCGATTGATAGATCCTGAACGCACGTATCGGACTTAATTAATTGAATTACAGCCGCATTTGAGGCCCATTTATTGCCTGGCAGATTTATTGCGATTTTTTGTAGCGAAAGCGAAAACTAATAATAAAACGCTCCTCTGCACCAATTTTGCTAACCACATTGCTTGAACGTTTGTCTAATTGATTTTGGATAATTAATCTATAATATGGAAAGTTTCATTAAATATTCAGGCGCTAAGTTTTAAAGTACCCGCTTTTAGAGGAATTGAATTTTTCAATAATTGATGACAGAAAAATCAATTGCAATTAGTGCAAAGTGTTCGGGTCAAACGACTTATTATCTATTGGTTATTAATTAAGCTAATGCGGTGTTTACCAATTTCGTCTTTTAACCTTGTTTATAAGGGAAAATCGCGTTTTTTAAATAATTTCTCGCATCCAGGTTGAATTATAATCAGCCTTTTTTCCACTAGCTCGCAATTATCGGTTATTTGGCATTCATGCTCATATTTACAATCTATTTGACTCGCTTTCCCAACAGCTCACTAATAGCGAACAAAAGCCTTTAATAAATAACCGAGTGCTGGAATAGATTCAGCGGCGTTTCATGGCTAGATTAATCTGCAGCGAAAAACATAATCAAAGGAGTCGAAGCAGATTAAACCGAATTGACTGGCAAATTGATTTCGGGCCTAGTTTTCCAACATTTGAGATTAATTTTCAATATTTTCCAGTGCGATTGAGGCTCTAAAAAATCGGCAAAAAGCTGATCATAAAACTGGCGCAAAAATAAAGCGACTGATTCCATCGCTCTTAATGAGGCGCTACAGGGTAAAGTATGTGCAAGTTTGGGAGTTTTACGTTAGCCCCTATTAGGAGCCCATTTTCTTCCAAACAGTTGCAAATACAAATTTTCTTGTAGGCAGCGAATGCGTCGAGAACACCTTTGCAAACAATCTGATGTTCCATTTTGAAATGAGTCAATCCAGGTAAAAATTCAAAGTATTTTGTTTGCTTCCAAGTTTGCCAAGCGATTGAAAACTTCCGATAGTTTTCATGGAAAACCGAAGGTTTTTCAACAAATTTCAACATTTCCCAATCGTCCCGATATTAAGATTGATGCAGAAAGCATTTCCTCAGGCAAAAGCTGATTTCTTTATCCATCTTTTCGACCTTCACTCTTATGACTTTCGAGACTCAACCGATTTCAATTTCGTAAATGACGGTTTTTAGACAAAATCACTCGCTTTTGCTCAAAATTTCATCAATGATCCAAATCGGCCCCGTATTAAGTACACCATATACTTACAATAACAGCTAAATATTCATAATATGCGAGTTATT
>NW_026017111.1:1206015-1212745 GCF_020466585.1 Dendroctonus ponderosae
AAATTCTGTTGAGCTTCCAAGCCTTGAGAAGGAAACATTTTCCTGCAGGGCCTTCAAGTACGAAAAACTTAAGCAACATTGGCTGGATCTACTGAAAAATAACTGTGAACTTCGAAGAACTTTCAAGAAATATTCTGCTTGATGCACCAAGGGACTAAAGGGAGATTTAGAGCTGGAAATTGAATTTCCGTTAGTTCCAGTTGGACACTTGGGATGTCAATTATACAAAACCCATTTGATTGCCAGTTGAACCCCTAGAGAATATCGGGATATACGCGCACAATGGTTGAATACAATTACTTACAACCCCATTAACGCAAGGCCCTAACGAACTTTCCATTGAGGTGAATATGTAATAATCTGACCGGAACCTGTCTGATTTAACAAAGGATAATTTGCTGGGTTTCCTGCTAATCAGGTGGCGGTAAAAAGTGACAAAATCAAATAACTTCCATGGTGGAGAGCAGACAAAGGCGGAATTTGCCACCTCAATGGCGAAATAACTGTGTGCAGTTGAAGTTCCAATAACTAAAATACGAGCAGCAAAGCTGCGGTTCTCACTGAAACAGTTTGATATGAATTTGCATACGGGCACTCACATTAACATTTAAACTTGGCCCGGCCTCTCCACGTCGCACTTAATAAAATTGCATTCAAACCATATGAAAAACAAATTATTCCGAAATGGGGAAAAGTTTTGACCGTTTTCCGCCGCTAAACGCTGTTTCGGTATATAGTTTATATTCAGCCCAAATACTACTTGTTTAAATAGTAATTTATTGGAATCGGTCGTTCTGTCGCACAGTTTCCACTTCATTAAAACTTATCGAACGGGCCGCCGACCGCCAAATGCGTATTCGCTATTTAACTTATTCAAAATTAATTATTAAATTGTCTGCAAAATATTTTACAATATCAAATTGTGGCTGACCAGCCGAGCTGCAAATTAAATATTTTACCCGATATTTAAAGGCTTTGTTGTTAAAAATTGAAAACCATTCATGGACAGCATTTTGCATATCGCGTTACCAAATTTAGCGAGCAGATTTTGTTAATTCCGATTTTAGTTAACATTTTTCCATTTGGAAATTCGCTAATTTTTTAATTACTTGTCTGTCGTAAATTAGTTGTTTTTTTCAATACGTTTCCGAAAGAGTTACGGTTTTCAAATGTCGAAATGTTTCTCATAAATTCCATTCTCTTTGAACGCCAGCTTTATTATCGTTTCAAACTCCTCTTGGTTGGTTGGTTTTTCTCATTTACTACCACTTAGGTTCAGGTGCTTTCTAAACTGTTTTACCAGCTTCTACTAAGCGACATGATTTTCTATGCGGTTTCTTTTTTTTTCGGTCGATTTTCACTTCCAAGCTTGTGAATTTCTCTCTTCCCTCTTTCCCTGTTAAACGCCGATTTTGCTGTTTTTCTTACATTGTCAGCATTGTTGCACTCGAAAATTCGGGATTGCCAGCCTGATATCGAAAATTCGCCCAACACGAAATATATGTATTGAGGATGCACATATTTGACAACCGAAACGAGTTGATTTAGTGAATAAATAATTACAGTAATTGTAATTATTTTGGCACATTTGGAATTATATAGAAATTTATTTAGCGTCCGGTTTATATTGAATGTATAGAACATGCATTAAACCAGTTATTAGAATAGCGTTAAATGTCGCTGATCGATATTATTTAATTAAAATGTTATTGGCCAATATTACTGGCCGATTATCATTAACAATGTCGAGTTGATTTAGTCGTTTGAAGAAAAACAAGTTTGAAATGAACAGCAGTGACAATCGCAGAAATAATCTGGTAGGGACGGACATAAACAAAATGCTCATTAAATTCGAATAAACGACATATTTTTAGCGTTGTTGTTTTAAATAGACAATCATTTTGCGCTTAAGCTGCATCCATGTCTATAAATATTAACCAACATTCCCTAGTTAACCCTGATATTAAAATTAATCGCAAAATAGACGGTTGTAATAAACATACCTGTTTTTCGCTACAATAGGGTGTTTTCATTGTATCAAAAATTCCTACAACAAATTCAGCCAAATTCAGCCAAAATTCGAATTATTCATGAATCTCTAAAACGCAATCCTGTTGGTTGTGACGTCTCTGGTCATATAAATGGCGGATTGTTTACGTTCTGTGCATAGTGTTTAGTTGTGTTTCATTAAGTATTTTGTGGATTTAAATAATTTATATTTTGCGTTAAAACACAAGACACTTTGTTGATATGACCTGCTACGTCACAATCGGGATAGGCAACCCACCATACGGATTCAAAGTAGTGAACAAGCTAACATTTCTTTCCGGTGCATCTAAAGGATCGGTCCAATCCAATCCAATATTTCGAATCAAACACTTTTCACTTAGGAGAAAATGATGTATTGAGTTTATAATGATTATTTATGCTTTGGCGCAAATAATCAGCTGAGGGCGATCTGGACTAGAAATTTTGTTTTGTTTTGGGATAAATAAACTGTAATTTTCCAAATATTCAATGTCCAATCCAATTTTTTGAAGACTGCAGTATTTTCCTCTTGCATGGTTTGCTTCCTCTGTGTTTTTCTTTGGAACAATTGGAAACATGGTCTAAAGTTTTGGAGCTCTTCAGCTTGATCTTCTTGCGAATATTCAGATAGAAAAACACAACTTGAAGTGTGTTTTTATAAATATTTCCCTTAAATGCTGAAGAAACCGAAGGATTATTTTCAATGCGTAGGTTTTCACTTCAATAAAACGCCTGAACTGAAAGCCTAAACGGAACGTAAACAAGTTCCTGCTGTTTGGATTTGTGATTGGCATCTTTAGCTAGTGGAGTTCCACTGGCCTGTTTCTTGTCACATTATTATGGTTTATTTAGGCGTTATCGCAAATCTTTTCATATTCTGTTCGATCACGCGACAACAAAAGTCTTCCACGTTGTTGATTTGATTGTTCCCTCTGGACTTCAGTGTTTTTACCGTCAGCTCGTTCTAATTCGCTCTGCTTGTCTGGAAATTTGCAGGATTTCAGTTGCAGAAAACTCTGAAAGGTTTCCAGATTTGAACCAGATGGAAACAATCAAATCAACAGCGTGGAGGATTTTTGTTCTAATTTGCTGTGATTGTCTCGAAATTTGCAGCAGTTTAGTTGCAGAAAAAGAGTTTTTTTGGGGTTTTTAGCAGCTTAGATCGGGCGATTATTTTCGATTTTACCCGAAGAGAAACATTAAACTATCAACTGGAAACTGTAAATCCACTCAATAGGAAATCAGCAACTTTATGGGTCGTAAAACTGTGATTTTTATTTATTGCGATTGAACCGCGCTGCAGTGATAAAGTGAGACGACAATTCAACCAACTGTACAAATAAACATAAGCATAATTTTACGGAATTATTACTTGATTTTAATAATAAATGGCGTTGAAATGTGCCAGATTCCGTGTGTAAAGTGCCCGATAAACTTAGGACAAAACGATTATTTTTCTAGCTATATTTGCGTGTGAGTTGTTCTTCCGCACCCTCTATTTTGCAATGAGAATTGTCCATTGAAAACAGGGATTTTTTTAGACTTTTAACGAAATGTGGGAAAAGTGACCGAAAATTACTAAACGCCCTGAAAGCTTCTTAAGGCATCACTAAAGCGACAGAGGAAATTTTTGAAAAATTAGCAGAAATCCTGAGAAAAATTAAAAATCTTAGATGAAGGGAAGCCAAAGAAGAATATCCCAGATAAAACTGCAAAGACCTGAAAATAATACGGGTTTGAGCTGAATTTGACTGGAGAAATCAATTGGAGAATTGAAGAAAAGACTTATCTGAGACACTTTTTCAACGAATAGCAACCAATAACGGGAGAATCATTGAAGAAAGGCTATTTTTCGGCTGGATCTGCCCTGGATGGAACAAAAACCCGGCTTTCTCGTCGTCAAATCATCAACTGTTCAGACAGCGCACTTGTAAACACTAAACTTTTACTCATTAAGCTGCCTTTGCCTGATTCAGCTTCTTTGCAAATAATTAAACCTTATTTATAGATAACTTAAATAATATAAAATAAATAAAACCAAAAACGACCATACCGCAATTTTCGTCTGCTTCCAATGGGCCCAAGAACTTATCAATCGGGTGGCTGAACATTTGCGACTCAAATTGGTTGCTTGCGAAGCAGGATATCGAGAAAGCCTGATGATTGCCCCATAAAAAGATGACATAAACATGAATAATAATTATTCTCCAAGCTCCCATTTTCGATCGCACTGCTGCCGGTTGAAAGTGAAAGATATTGCGAGCCCCAAACACAAACCGTTCGGAATTGTTATGCTCACCTGTCCGCAAATTGGGGCGAATTGTCCCAAAACGGGGGTGCAACATCAAAGAGGCCAAATTGATGCAAAGAGGGTCCTTCTAATAAACAAATGTGGATTGGCAAATATATTCTGCTTAGAACTTATCAGTTGAGCGCTTGCGCCACAGCTCTACAGGATTTTCCGACGAGTTTCCCTGCAGTCTCTCGCTTGGAGCTTTTCGGAGCCTCTCGACGAAGTTTCCCCGAATTTCCCGATTACGCGGCATTTTCGAGTAGTTTGACAAAGTCTCGGGATTTTTTCCCTATCAGTTTTCACCCGACTTGCAGCCTAAACCCTTTGGATTGATCGGGAAAAATAGTTGAGTGAGTGCAGACAAGCGCAGGCAAAAAGTGCGAAAAGTTCGCGAGTTCTCTGCGTGACTCGAGGCCTCTTTTCTTCCGCAACTAATAAAGACATCCACCGAGGAAAATGACATTTCCCGGTGTTTTATTAATGGTTCTTCTGATTGTCTTTCTCACGGGAGCAGCAAAAAGCGACCCCAAGGAAAAAGAAGGTTTGCCTTTTTATATCTCTTTGCCGCTAATGCGAAAAGTGAGATATTGCGGCGGTATAAATAGAATTTCTGATATGCGAGGGCAAGCGGGATTGTTTGAGTTTCACTGTGAGTTGGGGCTCTTTGAGTTCAGCCGCCCCAATAAGAGCAGCATCAGCAAGAAACGCGGAACGTTGTTCAAATCTATGGCGGTTTTTAAGGATCTTTAAATGTTTTTTTGCAGATTTTTCTCTCAGGCGCAAGACTTTGTCCAAAATCCAATGAAATCATCATCGGCATTTGATTAAATAGGCCGATTTGCGTTTAGAACAGTTGGATCTTGCTGTTGAGCGTTGCACACGTCTTTGGCATTTTCAAAGATTATTAAAGTAGCAACAGGATTTTTTAACGGGAAAATATGCGATTTTAAAACTAGCCAAGTTTGCGTTGCAAAGCTTTAAAGACTCGCGCAAAAGTACGCATGTACCTAGAAGCAAAATACAGCCAGAAATTGAACTCAATTAAGTAGCCAATAAACATTTTAAAAGCATTTACGTGAAGACGAAACTTTTTTGGCTGTTATTTACCGAATAATTAGGCAGGACGTGCCCGGGAAAACACCGTAAATATTGAGTTCTTACAGTTTTTGCTCCATAATTTAGCGTGCTCAAAAATGCACGGCTGAATATTCGTAGAAAACTTCCCTAAGGTTCTATTTTCCATTTGAATAAATTACGGACTTTTCAAGTAAATTATCTGTTGCAATAGTTCAGCAGCAGCAGCAGCAGCAGGAGGAAGAGTTCTGCCGGAATTGGAAATTCCATTAAAACAGTAATCGTTCAGACGAAACTATGCAGAAAAATACACCTGTTTTGTTCAGTTTGTTGGAAATGTGCATGTGCAATTGGTATTATAGAAGTTGACCAGCAGAATGTGAAGAAATTTTGAAACTGGTCACGAAACTGCACAGAGTTCAAGGATTAATTCTTGAAAAATCGCAGACTTCGACAGAATGAATTTAGAGCGCAATTATTTCTATTTCGCTACAGCTTTCAATCCTGTTCTCTAGAAGCGCTTGATGAAACATTCAGAGCAATATTTTCAATAATTCATCGACTTTCAGCTGGCAGAGTTCCGAAAATTCGTTTAATTAAATATGACTGGTAAAGACAGATCGCTGTTTCACTTTATCGAAACTTGGATACGCCAATAGATGCAAAAGCATAAATTATTTGCAAATCTGCGTGGCGGAAACTAGTCAGGAACTTCTCGACGCTTTGCTGAGGGCGAAGCCCACATTGACTAAGAAGACTGATTTGTAGTCTCCGATAACAAACCTCTCAAAACTTCCAACGCTAAATAAATATTTATCAATGGATGCTGTTTGGGAGCCCTGAATTGAGTGGTTTGGGCTCGAGCAAGACTAGCATTGGAAGGAATTTCGAAGACTTTAAGAACCATCTTGCTACCAATTAGCAAAAATATCTACAATCCGGCTAGCAAAATGTTGACATGCTCCCCAAACAGAGCCGGAAAATGCACTCTAAATGCTAAATACGGTTTACTTTTAAAAGCTCGTTTTATTACAGAACATTATCAAATTTCAGCGTTGATAAAAGCAGCGAGTCCGCTGTCCATTTGAAACGACATCAAATTGTTGTCGCTCTATTTTAATTTTTATGTTGCGGCCCCGGGCTGGTGATAAAAATGCAGGGTTTTCGTGGAAAAGTAATTTCCATTTTTTTAAATTTCAGTTTCCAGTTGTAATAGATTGAATTAATGAACTTTGGATCAGCGATTTCAGGCTGTCGTAACTTCAATAAAAGCATACAACATATTTTCTCTTGATGTTCTGGTTAATTAGTGACCGTGATGATTATCAGCAAAAG
>NW_026017111.1:1212845-1216742 GCF_020466585.1 Dendroctonus ponderosae
CCTGACTTTGGCCGGCTTGGTGAAGTGAGCATAAAAATGAGCGTTTTCTTCCAAAAACACTGTTTGCTTCAAAAAATCCCAACTTCCAATCTAGACCACACAGACACTGGAAACTTTTCTCATCCATAGAAGGTGATTGACGCTCAAAATGCTGAAAATTTTACTCCAGTCGCCTTAATCCTTGATTTTTACCGACTGGTAGAATTTGGTATAAAAATCGGCGTTTTCGTACAAAAACACTGTTTGCTTCAAAACATCCCAACTTCCAATCTAGAGAACGCAGATACTTGAAACTCTCCCAGTCTATAGACGATGATTGACGCTCAAAATGCTGAAAATTTGACTAAACTCGCCTTAATCCCTGATTTTGACCGACTTTGTAAATTGAGCATAAAAATTAGCGGTTTCGTCCAAAAACACTGTTTGCTTCAAAAAATCTTAACTTTCAATCTAGAGCAGGCAGACATTTGACACATTCCCAGTCGATAGAAGACGATTGGCGCACAAAGTACGGAAAATTTTACTAAAATCTCTTTAATCCGTGATTTTCACCAACTTGGTGAAGTGAGCCTAAAAATAAGCGTTGTCGTCCAAAAACACTGTTTGTTTCAAAAAATCCCAACTTCCAATCTAGAGCACGCAGACACTTGAAACTTTCCCAGTCGATAGAAGACGATCGACGCACAAAATGCTGAAAATTTGACTAAACTTGCCTTAATCCCTGATTTTGACCCACTTGGTGAAGTGAGCCTAAAAATAAGCGTTTTCGTCCAAAAACACTGTTTGTTTCAAAAAATCCCAACTTCCAATCTAGAGCACGCAGACACTTGAAACTTTCGCAGTCGATAGAAGACGATCGACGCACAAAATACTAAAAATTTGACTAAACTCGCCTTAATCCCTGATTTTGACCGACTTTGTAAAGTGAGCATAAAAATTAGCGTTTTCGTCCAAAAACACTGTTTGCTTCAAAAAATCTCAACTTTCAATCTAGAACACGCAGACATTTGAAACATTCGCAGTCGATAGAAGACGATTGGCGCACAAAGTACGGAAAATTTGACTAAAATCTCTTTAATCCGTGATTTTCACCGACTTGGTGAAGTGAGCCTAAAAATAAGCGTTTTTGTCCAAAAACACCGTTTGTTTCAAAAAACCCCAACTTCCAATCTAGAGCACGTAGACACTTGAAACTCTCCCAGTCCATAGACGATGATTGGCGCTAAAAATGTAAAAAATTTGACTCAAATGGCCTTAATCGTTGATTTTTGCCGACTGGTAGAAGTTGGTATAAAAATCGCCGTTTCCGCTCAAAAACACTCGTTGCTTCAAAAAATCCCATGGTTCTGTAGCTGCTTCTTCAGGTTCCTGAACAGTTGCAACAACACACTCCTGAGGAAGTGCGACTTCATTTTGTATGTATCCAGGACTTCTTGAAGACGCTTCTTTTCAGGGAAGCAAAAAACGTAATTAGTTACACATCAGGGTTAACTAACTTTAAAACACCGATAAGTCCCGAAAACAAACAATGAAAAACTAGTAAAATTCGCTGATTTATGATAGAATAACACTGTGAACTTTTTGCTGAAATTTCAGCCAGTGAAGAGCTTTAGCCAAAATATCTTTAAGTGCGATAACTACCATTAATCACTTCCTTTAATGGCTGGCAACTTTATGCCCCACAAAAACCCCACGATGCAGTTCTTCCTGCATTTTCACTCTAACCGATTTAGGTTGGGAGAAAACACTGGATGATCCATCAAAAGCAATAAGTTCCATCCCTGCAGCTTCTTAGCAGTAGAGTTTTGCGACAATTTTAAAAATTCTTTAGCCAATAGGGCACTGGCCAGGCAGGTAAGTTTGGAAAGGCGACATTGATAGTCTTTAATGCCGAAAAAGAAGTTTCACTTTGCCACAACAACTTCGAGTAATTTTTGTTATTTTGGCAAAAGTTTCAAACAACCATAAAAGCATGTATGCGTGAAAAAGGGAACCATTCGGAAAGTTTTTATTTCATCGTCCTATCGAAAGCTGTGTTTTACAGTAGGTAGTAACTTGCAAGAAGTTTTTATGTTGAGATTTATTTTGCGCCCTAATTTTTCCTTTCTCAACTGTGTTGTATTGTGCACCCAAAATGAACAAAATCATTAACCGATCGCCGAGCAAAAAGCATTGACTGATAATTTCCGAACTGTTTGTGTGTGCGTTAAAGATAAAACCGAATAGATTTAATGCAACCGGATTTGAAAAAACCCAAACTAAAAAACCACATGCAGGATTGCGATAAGCCTCAATTCAACAAATCCGACTAGGCATTTTCTGCATGAATTTAGCAGCAAATGGAAAACACGTGCATGCAAACACCAAGCCAAACATTTGCTTCCTGCTGGTGGAAGACCGATTCGATGGCGTAAGTATTCGCTTCAAACTTACCGCATAAAATAGTAAACTATTAACATTCAGCCCGCTTTATTTAATTAAAACCACTGGATTAAAAGCAGCGGCTCGCGGGCTATTCGGAACGCGTCCATTAGGAACAAATTGCCGTTTAAATTAGCGTGAGCTTTGAAACTGGATTCGCTTGAATTTTCCACCATTTCTTTTTCCAGTCCGCAAGTTTTGCATTCGGTGATTTTTCCAGAGTTTATAGCGGCGGAAAACCATTCAAACACTTCTGCAAAACTTGAACACTGAGCTTAACAACAACAACAACAAATAAACCTCTTTTGAACCCAAGAAGTGATGATAGTGACAATTTTTACACGTCGAACAGGAAAGTTTCCTCAAATTCCGACTGGACGCTCTAGAGTAATAACAAACATGAAGTGCTCAAGCTTTGCATAAAAAAGTCTGAAGATATCAAGAGCGTAAAAAGCTCCATAGTTTTTGGGAGAAAAATTGATTTTTGGTCGGCGCCACTAGTCATGGAAAAAGGTTAAAAACCCTCACCAGCAGCCTCTTAATTGATGGGGATAAAACTTACTTTAATGTGCTAGATGTGGACTTTTGAGCGCAACTTAAAACCGTCAGGAGAAGAAGGGGTTTATGCCTAAAAGTTAAGGAAGAAACCGAGCAAATACGCAAAAAAGTGAACGTCCAAGGGGCATAGAATCATTTAGAAGCTGCGCTTTCAAAGCTCTAGAAAGGAGCCGAAAGATTTACAGTCTGGAAGAGCGCATTAATCTCATGAATGGAAGAAGAAACACTAAACAACCCCTGATTTGAATCGGTCGCAATTTTGCAACCCCGTAAAACTCAGCTCATCCTAACTCTGCAAATTATTCGGATCACTTGAGAGCGAAGTTTTTCCAGTAAAGTTTTCGGCTCTGTTGTTATTGATGAAATCTAAGCCATCAGCGTTAGAGCGTCTAAAAATAGCGCTGTTTTTCGGGTATTAAAAGTCGACTCCCAACGGCCCTATTTGCTTTCCAGCAAAAAAATTTAATTATCTTTAACCCGAACAGAAGCCCAAATAAAAAACGAATCACATATTTTGTTAATTCTTTATTACATATTTGGGGTGCTTAAGTAATACAAACCTGCAGTGTTGCACCAATTTAAACTACGGAGAATACAAAAGTGTATTCATCGAATTAGATGAGATTTGAACCACTTCTGTGGCGCCTGCAATATCGATTTTCACGGATTTCGCATCGTCGTCGCTAAAATTACCCAAAAAAACATCCTCATTTTTCCTTAGCTCTCAACTTTATTCGGATTTTTCTTCCTGACTGCGTCTACTTGTTATGATATTTTTGTCTTTTCTGGCTCTCAGTCAAAGTGTGACGTAAAATCGTTCATTTCATTAAGTTTCGGCGAGACAACAGCGCCATCATCAGATTTAAAATTTACACAAACTCATGATTGGTAAAAATCAACGTTCTTTTAGGTCTTTGC
>NW_026017111.1:1216842-1220374 GCF_020466585.1 Dendroctonus ponderosae
GTCGGTAAAAATCAGGGATTAAGGTGATTTGACGCATTTTTTCCGTGTTTTGAGCATCAACTGTCTTCTATGGACGCTGAAAGTTTCAAGTGTCTGCTTGATATAGATGGGAAGTTGGGATCTTGTGAAGCAAACGGTGCTTTTGGGAGAAAACGTCCATTTGTATGCCAAATTTTCCAAGTCGGTAAAAATCAGGGATTAAGGTGATTCGAGTCATATTTTCAGTTTTCTGAGCTTCAACTGTCTTCTATGGACAGTGATAGTTTCAAGTGTCTGCTTGCTCTAGATGGCAAGTTGGGATTTTTTGAAGCAAAGAGTGCTTTTGGGGAAAAAGGCTCATTTCTATGTCAACTTTTCTAAGTCGCTAAAGATCAGGGATTAAGGTGATTTGAGTCATATTTTCCGTACGCTGAGCTTCAACCGTCTTTTATGGACGCTGAAAGTTTCAAGTGTCTGCTTGATCTAGATTGGAAGTTGGGATTTTTTGAAGCAAAGGGTGCTTTGGTCAAAAGTGCTTATTTTTATGCCAACTTTTCCAAGTCGCCAAAAATCAGGGATTAAGGCGATTAACTCAAAAGTTTCACTATTTTGAGCCACAACTGTCTTCTATGGCCTGTGAGCGGTTCAAGTGTCTGCTTGCTCTAGATTGGAAGTAGGGATTTTTTGAAGCAAACAGTTCTTTTGGGCCAAAACGCCCTTTCTATGGCAACTTTTCCGAGTCCGCAAAAATCAGGGATTAATTCCTAATAAATCACCCTGTATAGTACGTTGTTCCACAAAAATGCTGGAATGTATTTGCTAAAACGCGGTTTCAATCTGCAAGCGATCGAGCGTTTGCAAAAATAATTCTCAAACTTGTTCTCCTCAAACATGCTTTGTCTAATAAGACGCTGAAATCGAATTCTACCGAAGAAAAATGTCGAAATTTACACCTGAACAGCCTGGAAAGTTAGAGCTATATAATATTTGCCGCTCTGGCTCGAAAGACATGCTAAGAGCATTGTTTTAACTTTTTCGGGAAGTTTGCAAACTCGACAGCTGACATAGCAGATACAGTTGCTCAATGCTCCATTATACCTGAAAAAGTTTCCTGTTGGTGAGCTGAAGAAGTGGCCTAAAGGCGGAACGTTGTCATCTGCTAATGTATTATTCAAGTGAACACAAATTTGACACTGATACTCTTACATTATTGAACTGACTTTTCGGTTCTAAATTGACCCATAAACTGGGTCGATAGAAAACGCATAGAATTAGACCCCAGAAGGGCGCAAACTGCTTGAGTATCTAGAAAAAACGGGCTTTGCTGGGGCCAATTTGATGGATTATAATCATCGCTAGGGGGGGCTACGGAGGCCTCACGATGTCGGGGGATTTAGTAGAAAAAATGAAAAAATGCCTCTGCAGGAATCGTAGCCTCGGGCCCTACCACAGGTTAATCCGGCCCTGCTCGTAAGGTGCTTAGTGAAAGTTTATCCTGGAAATTCTCCGAGTTAGTCAGCAATCGACAAATCGACTTCCCAGGGAAACCCGAAAAGTTTCAGTGGCCCAAATATAAAACTTATGGAACACGTACATAACGCCGATGACGTGGGGCAATCATCGTACGTCTGAAACTTTTTAGTGAAGCTCTTCGGAGTCCTCGGAATCATCCGCACGATGCAAAAGCGCTGATCCAGAGTTCGTAAATGATTCTCACGTGAGTCGTAAAATGTTGCCGCTGCAGCCTTGCAGCTGCCAACGTCGATAGCGTCAGAGTGAACGATGGCCTTTATATGGGCTTACTCATAAATTTAAATTGCTGTTATAAGCAAGTATTATGTTGCCTGCCCTAAAGGGTTCATTGGTCTGGTGACTGCTCCAGTTCTGAGCCTCTAAAGGAGTCTGAGTCTGTTAAAAATTCTCACAGGCTGAGGTTTGAGTGAGAGAGAGCTGATGAAAGTACCTGAAAAATACCTCCTAAAAAAATACCCATTTATAACGTTAGTAAGACTAGCAAGAAGAACTAGAATAATGGCAAAGAAGCGATTTAGATTACGCCTATTATTCGACAGTAGAATCAATTTCGTTCGAAACAAAGCAGCAACGGCGGCACCAATCCAATATCATCTGCCATATTTCACTTTAAAAATGAACCATTCCGTCCAGACCATTTGCAGAAAAATATCGGAAATCGATGAGGAATGAATCGTATATCCGATGGCATTTAATTGTGTCCCTCCTTAGGAAATCCGTCGAAATACACCGACGAGCTTTTTCATTACGATATTTCACTCTTGTCTGATCTGGCTTCCAGTCAGCCGCTAACACTGTGTCGCTCCTAATAAGATTTATCAGAAAAATCCTCCGGATTGCAATTTTAAATCGGGCGTTTTCAAAGGATTTTTCAAATCAAACCGCTACAGAAACCAAACCTGAAACATGAAAGTGTTCAGCGGTTTTTTTGCACCGTTCAACCCGGAAATACTCCCGAAATTTTTGCAAAACAATCTGCAAGTAAAATGGCAACTTTCCATTCAACCAACCTGGAGGAGAAACTTTTTGCCAGCTTGCCAATTTTAATTTCGGAAAACCGGCGAACTCAAAGGATCGACTGTTCAATATTATATTTCCTTTAATATGCTCGGAAAGGATGATTTAGTCGACACCATCTGGTTCACAACTAGATAAAGAAATTGCGGGAAACATGGCGTAAAGGAAATGCATGGGTTTCATTTTAAGTTTAATAAAATTGCTAATCGCCTCGCTCGGGAAATATGCAGCCAATCCAGCTCTTCATGCCGCGGCTACATCTTTGAATCGAAAACTTTATTTTCGCATAAATTTCATCCAAAGTGTTTATTACAGCGAATAAAACGCAAAAAAAACTAATTAAAACCCTGAAAATGGGCCTTTGAGACTACACGATTGATGTAGACTAACCGAAAATGTGCTCTGGAAGCCAGAAAAGTTGCCACATTGGAGGAGTGAATTAAGGAAATACAGCAAACCTGTCCGAGGCAGAGGCTAATTCTTTATAGTGGCGTTTAAATTTTTAATGTGCCTAAAAGCACTTAAAATGAAACGCAATTTGCGACCGAAAGAACAGGCTAAAATAGTTGCGGCTTAAAATTCCTCAACTCCCTTGGAGAGACGTTGCAATTTTTTTCAACAAAGCCCCTTTAAGGGGCTGCGACTTAATTAAAATTACATCGAAACAAACATTTGTTCGGAATTTCGCCCCGAAATCTACAGTTTGTCGCAATGAGGACTCTCTTCATGTTTCAAGCGATAAATTGATAATGAGCACGCTTTCTTATTTAAGAAGCGAGCGCTTTATCAACTCTTAATAGAGAATCTTTGCCTCGATGGGGATCTTTGCTATTGATCACACTTTTCATTTTTGTGATTTTTTCATGCAAACGCAATAGTAGTTTTCGATACAAGGGCGAAAAACAAATTTTCGCCCTCGTATCGAACACTATTTTTATTCAAATGAAAGATTACACGAATAATAAAATGCATCGATTTCATATTTAAAATTTTGTGGCAATGT
>NW_026017111.1:1220474-1223775 GCF_020466585.1 Dendroctonus ponderosae
CTGTCATTATATATTTTTTAGTATTTTTATTTAAAAATAACCGAAATGCGTTTTTAAGGAATTACGTACAATTTACAAGTTTACTTACAATTTGTAAATTATACCTTTGTTACAAGTTCAGTCTCATAATCGTTTTAATGGCCTACTTATCTACTTTTGCGATGTTGTCACACGTAAAACACGATCTTTTTAAGAAGCGCAAATGTCATGCAGAGTATGCAACATGCATACACCATCCCAAGACCACAGGTGTTTCAAGTTGAAAAAGTACTTAACCTTAATTACAAACTTCAAAAGATGACATTGCCACAAAATTTTAAATATGAAATCGATGCATTTTATTATTCGTGTAATCTTTCATTTGAATAAAAATAGTGTTCGATACGAGGGCGAAAATTTGTTTTTCGCCCTTGTATCGAAAACTACTATTGCGTTTGCATGAAAAAATCACAAAAATGAAAAGTGTGATCAATAGCAAAGATCCCCATCGAGGCAAAGATTCTCTATTAAGAGTTGATAAAGCGCTCGCTTCTTAAATAAGAAAGCGTGCTCATTATCAATTTATCGCTTGAAACATGAAGAGAGTCCTCATTGCGACAAACTGTAGATTTCGGGGCGAAATTCCGAACAAATGTTTGTTTCGATGTAATTTTAATTAAGTCGCAGCCCCTTAAAGGGGCTTTGTTGAAAAAAATTGCAACGTCTCTCCAAGGGAGTTGAGGAATTTTAAGCCGCAACTATTTTAGCCTGTTCTTTCGGTCGCAAATTGCGTTTCATTTTAAGTGCTTTTAGGCACATTAAAAATTTAAACGCCACTATAAAGAATTAGCCTCTGCCTCGGACAGGTTTGCTGTATTTCCTTAATTCACTCCTCCAATGTGGCAACTTTTCTGGCTTCCAGAGCACATTTTCGGTTAGTCTACATCAATCGTGTAGTCTCAAAGGCCCATTTTCAGGGTTTTAATTAGTTTTTTTTGCGTTTTATTCGCTGTAATAAACACTTTGGATGAAATTTATGCGAAAATAAAGTTTTCGATTCAAAGATGTAGCCGCGGCATGAAGAGCTGGATTGGCTGCATATTTCCCGAGCGAGGCGATTAGCAATTTTATTAAACTTAAAATGAAACCCATGCATTTCCTTTACGCCATGTTTCCCGCAATTTCTTTATCTAGTTGTGAACCAGATGGTGTCGACTAAATCATCCTTTCCGAGCATATTAAAGGAAATATAATATTGAACAGTCGATCCTTTGAGTTCGCCGGTTTTCCGAAATTAAAATTGGCAAGCTGGCAAAAAGTTTCTCCTCCAGGTTGGTTGAATGGAAAGTTGCCATTTTACTTGCAGATTGTTTTGCAAAAATTTCGGGAGTATTTCCGGGTTGAACGGTGCAAAAAAACCGCTGAACACTTTCATGTTTCAGGTTTGGTTTCTGTAGCGGTTTGATTTGAAAAATCCTTTGAAAACGCCCGATTTAAAATTGCAATCCGGAGGATTTTTCTGATAAATCTTATTAGGAGCGACACAGTGTTAGCGGCTGACTGGAAGCCAGATCAGACAAGAGTGAAATATCGTAATGAAAAAGCTCGTCGGTGTATTTCGACGGATTTCCTAAGGAGGGACACAATTAAATGCCATCGGATATACGATTCATTCCTCATCGATTTCCGATATTTTTCTGCAAATGGTCTGGACGGAATGGTTCATTTTTAAAGTGAAATATGGCAGATGATATTGGATTGGTGCCGCCGTTGCTGCTTTGTTTCGAACGAAATTGATTCTACTGTCGAATAATAGGCGTAATCTAAATCGCTTCTTTGCCATTATTCTAGTTCTTCTTGCTAGTCTTACTAACGTTATAAATGGGTATTTTTTTAGGAGGTATTTTTCAGGTACTTTCATCAGCTCTCTCTCACTCAAACCTCAGCCTGTGAGAATTTTTAACAGACTCAGACTCCTTTAGAGGCTCAGAACTGGAGCAGTCACCAGACCAATGAACCCTTTAGGGCAGGCAACATAATACTTGCTTATAACAGCAATTTAAATTTATGAGTAAGCCCATATAAAGGCCATCGTTCACTCTGACGCTATCGACGTTGGCAGCTGCAAGGCTGCAGCGGCAACATTTTACGACTCACGTGAGAATCATTTACGAACTCTGGATCAGCGCTTTTGCATCGTGCGGATGATTCCGAGGACTCCGAAGAGCTTCACTAAAAAGTTTCAGACGTACGATGATTGCCCCACGTCATCGGCGTTATGTACGTGTTCCATAAGTTTTATATTTGGGCCACTGAAACTTTTCGGGTTTCCCTGGGAAGTCGATTTGTCGATTGCTGACTAACTCGGAGAATTTCCAGGATAAACTTTCACTAAGCACCTTACGAGCAGGGCCGGATTAACCTGTGGTAGGGCCCGAGGCTACGATTCCTGCAGAGGCATTTTTTCATTTTTTCTACTAAATCCCCCGACATCGTGAGGCCTCCGTAGCCCCCCCTAGCGATGATTATAATCCATCAAATTGGCCCCAGCAAAGCCCGTTTTTTCTAGATACTCAAGCAGTTTGCGCCCTTCTGGGGTCTAATTCTATGCGTTTTCTATCGACCCAGTTTATGGGTCAATTTAGAACCGAAAAGTCAGTTCAATAATGTAAGAGTATCAGTGTCAAATTTGTGTTCACTTGAATAATACATTAGCAGATGACAACGTTCCGCCTTTAGGCCACTTCTTCAGCTCACCAACAGGAAACTTTTTCAGGTATAATGGAGCATTGAGCAACTGTATCTGCTATGTCAGCTGTCGAGTTTGCAAACTTCCCGAAAAAGTTAAAACAATGCTCTTAGCATGTCTTTCGAGCCAGAGCGGCAAATATTATATAGCTCTAACTTTCCAGGCTGTTCAGGTGTAAATTTCGACATTTTTCTTCGGTAGAATTCGATTTCAGCGTCTTATTAGACAAAGCATGTTTGAGGAGAACAAGTTTGAGAATTATTTTTGCAAACGCTCGATCGCTTGCAGATTGAAACCGCGTTTTAGCAAATACATTCCAGCATTTTTGTGGAACAACGTACTATACAGGGTGATTTATTAGGAATTAATCCCTGATTTTTGCGGACTCGGAAAAGTTGCCATAGAAAGGGCGTTTTGGCCCAAAAGAACTGTTTGCTTCAAAAAATCCCTACTTCCAATCTAGAGCAAGCAGACACTTGAACCGCTCACAGGCCATAGAAGACAGTTGTGGCTCAAAATAGTGAAACTTTTGAGTTAATCGCCTTAATCCCTGATTTTTGGCGACTTGGAAAA
>NW_026017111.1:1223875-1240486 GCF_020466585.1 Dendroctonus ponderosae
GCGAATTTTTCAATTTAGTTTTCCAGCAAACTGGTTGTGGAAACACGACTGGACTTAAACGTTCGTAAATCCCCAACCAGAAGCCGCTCGATCTTACACCAAAGAGCATTAAAAAGACAATGGTTTGCTCGACTATGCTGGCAAATTTTGCAAAAATCCTCAAATTTTTCAACTTGTGACAAATTTTTCAATTTAGCTCCCGACCAGACTGGCTCTGGAAATAGCCTTTCCGCAATCCTGTTCATTTTGCCTGTAGTAATTAGTGACTAATAAATAAATAAATGAATTTGAAAAAAGTTGTTTTTCCAAAAAACAGTGCGATAAATTTTAAAAGAATTTAGGCACTCTAATTTCTAAGGACTAAGGATAAATTTCTTGCACTCTAGAAGTACGTGACTCTCGCTCATTCTATTGCTTCCAGGTAATTTTACCAATAAAACCCGGATAGAAAATATTTCTTAACGAAGATTTGAGAGTGATAAGGTTCGCCTTGACCTTTCGGGTCGCCGTCCGTAGCTGGCAAATTACAAGCAAAGCACGAAGATCTAATCTGAGATAATAAGTTATAAGTTGAAGGAATAAATTAGAGGCAAATTGTTAGCTAAGAGAAACCTGTGTAATAAAATTAGCAGAGACTTTTGGGAATTTATTACCGAAAAGGTTAATATTCATTGTGTACGAGTATAGAGGTGGCCCCTCCGAACTCAAATAACTAGTCGCGAAACTTTTCGGTGCGAATGTTGGCGTGCGGTTTCGACTTAAAATCGATTCTCCTAAACCAACTTTCTAACGAATTAACTGCTAATTTCCTCGGGCTAAAACCACCCCCGAGTGTTTGTTTATTTATAATTAAAATTTATTTAATTTGTCAACTAATTTTCTCGGTTCTAATTAAGAGACTTCTGCTTACTTAACAACTTCCTACGCCAGTCGGGAGTCGCGACGATTTGTTTTCGTCTATCGAGTACGCATCCGATTATTCTCTTTATAATTAGACTTTTTGTTGATTGTGTATGAAATTAAGTTCGACGAAAGTGGGTTAAAAAAAATAAATTGTGTGCTCTCCTGATTTGCCTTAATTATTTCCCAGTGCTTGATTTCCAGTTCCGTTAATGGCGTTTATGCAATTAAAAAATCTACTTGCCACAGTTGAAAATTTAAAGAACAAAGAGCGAGCAACTCAGACAAAGCCTTTATTTGACTAGATCAAAGCAGGACAAATTCCAGCCTTGTTGTGTACCAAGCCGCATGCCTGAACAGGCCCGTTTATGCAAGTTTCTTGAACAGCATTAAGCAAAAACAGCATTTAAATTGCAATCTCCGCGTTCAAAATTTAACTATGTATTATTCCAGGCATTGTTCCGCCTCGGGTATCATGCGTATAGCCAAAGTTACATTTACAACTCATGCCGGCGGCAGTCTTGATTAAGCCTGGCAAACGAGAAACATCCTCCCAACAAATTAAGGTGGATCAAACTTGATAAAAAGTTTAAGGCCGCTTTGGAGGGCGTCGATGAAGGTTTATGGGATACTGTAAAGGATTTAATGAAAATCTCATCTCACTGGCTCAAGCATTTTGCTTGGTTTAAGGGTATAATTGACTGGCGAAATTGGAAAAATCTGCAGATTGTTATTTAGTGGTCGTCAAATTTTTAAAAAGTAAACTCTGTTCCAAGTTGACTGCTTTCTAGCAAGCCTACTGCCTCTTAAAATCTTGAAATCAGTGTAAGTAGGAAGAGTATTTTGCATTTTCTGCCACTTTGCTAGCTCGTCAGGATTTATGGGTCGAAAATCGAGGATAGGGCGCCAGCGCGCAGACAGCTGGTAAGAATGATTTCTAATCTGCGAACTTTTAGTGTGCACTGAGCTTAGTGTTTGGAAAAGACCTGAAGTGTTATGGATTGTTTATATTTCTTTCTCTTTCAAGTTCGATTTGGACAAGTTTCCTGCTGTACTTAGCACATTTTTCGATAAGTTTAGCATTATTTTGCCCGGGTTGCCATGTACATGTAGAACTACTTTCACAATAACCAATTTTATCGTATATCAATCACATTTATTCCCGGTCAGTGTTGGTGGAAGGTAAAACAGCTCCGGGGCATGAAGGCCAGTGTATTCAAGTCGAAAGCTGAACATTGCCAGCCTGTTATGTCTAATAATACTGCGGATTTTGCATAAGTTGCACCCTCAGCTAATAGCTAGTCAATTGTGAAATGGATATTTTGGGCGAAATTATTCGCCTCCAATATCCATCGGTTATTCCCGCTCGGAACCAAATCCGCATAGATATTCAACCGGAATGCTAACACGATAGAAAATATGTTGTTTATTTTACCTTGCGGCGTCGCCTCTGGAAGGCCAAGCAAATATATCATCGTTTCAGCGGATTATTCTGCCACAGCGCACTTTTATCAGCAAGACGCAGGCAAGACTTCCCATCCTCAGGATGTACTTCAATCGAAGAGAGACTTCGACCAAACGAAAATTCGTAAACTAGCAAAAGTTGGTTTGCATCAGAGCCGATTTCTTTGATTCACTGTTACTCATCACTTTGTTTCCGGTGGGGATATGAAAAGGAGCCTCCGCTCAAAATCGCTAAGCAGATTTGAGTAAAACATGGCAAAATAAACAGAGGATGGTGTGCACGTCAGATAAACCAGCGAAGAGACTTAAGATGGAATGCAAAGGGACGTAAATAAATCAGCGGCGGCGCCTATATGGGGAATAAATTTTAGGCCCCGCTACGTATCACGATCCACTTATTCAAACACCTCCAAGTTAATTTTGTTTGCTTTCGAGGTGTTTGAGATATATGATAGCAAAGAGTGCCATAAAAATTTGCTTTAAAGGCGAATCGCACAATTAATCTACTCCCCTGGTAACTCACAAATTGTCTCCAGTGTAGATGCTGAAAAACAATCAAAATCTGGCCAAGTAAGTAATAGAGTGAAATTTTAGTCAAAGACAGTCGATCTAATAAACTGGGTTAAAAGTTGAGCATTGGACAGAGGACAGACTGAGAGAAATGTGGGGAATTCTATATTCAGACCAGCCGAGTAACGCATTTAACCCTCGATATATAAGATTAACGCTTGTGTATGGGAGCCCGAGTTTTACGACAGGGATTTGCCCTTTTATAGAGTTATATATTTTTACGATCACCTAAAGATGATTTATGGGCAAGCAGCACGCATTGAATATATTCCACCCACATCAAAATAAAATGGATTCGGCTTGGGACATTTAGGTGCATCAGTTAGCCAGGGAACCTGAAAATTAACGGGAATATCGGGTTTAAAATGCACTTAGCAATGGGTTTTTCTCGCAAATTAATAGTTTGCACTTTGTATAGGAATTTTGCGTTTGCGCAAGAAAAGAAAGAACTTTTTGCGCCCAAGAATATGTGCAAGTTTCTGGCTTAATTGCTAGATTTGGCAATTTGTCTGTTGAAAATTACTCTAAAAAACCAGTGCGCAAGTGAAACTAGCACCTGAGCAGCTCAATTTTGAAAAATGCCCCAAAATCGACAAAAAAATCAGTCTTAGTCGGTGTATGCAGCTTTGATAACTATTTCTGAACCCTTTAGCACCCAATAAATTGGCCAAACCAGACGCTCCACAAGATTTATCTTCAAGTTGGGTCCGTCTCGACAGTCGCCCCAGAATTATCATCGATTTTATATTCAAAAGAGCGGCGTTACATAGTTACCACCCTTATATATGATTAACGCCCACGTATTCCGTATAGAGCCCTGAATTTTATGAGCGTGATTTGCCCTTTTATAGAGAGCTAATATTTTTTCCCATCAGCTAAAGATGATTTATATGGTAAGGGACGCGTTGAATGTCTGCCTTCAAACGCCGAAACACATGGGTTTGTCGATTTTTTCGCCGAGAGTGCTGATATTGGAGAATCTTCGTTTTTTTCCCTATTAAAGCGTGATGGTTTGGGCTATTTTGCTACACTGGTTCTGATCGGTTGTTGTTTTTTTTGTCCAAACTATTCGTTTCGAAAGACACCGCAGTCTAAACAAACAAGTACATACAGACGAAGTGGATTTGAATTAACTCCCTTTTAAGTTGCGTATTTTCAGTAAAGGGAGTTTGAAAAGATGAAGGAAAACTGTTGAATTGGGGTTTCTTTTCAAGCCCTCTGTAAGGTGCCAGTCTAGGAAGATTTACATTTTTTGCAGGCCAGAACAGAACTTTTTAGGACACTTTGATCAAGTGCATGCATTTAGCTGCCTTTGCCGTGGAAAATAACATTAAATTTTGTCAAATTTTGCTCAATAAAATACTGACCAAAGTTTCCCTAGAAAACCGTCAAGAACCTAAACAGACTCCAGATGAAAATGGACACAAAACATGTTAACTTCTTGCATGATGCTCTGTAAAAGTACCTGCATTTGTAAGCTTGCCACTGTAAAGTTTATTTGTCAGGAGTGTTACCCGCAGGGTTTATTGGGTGTTTAATGAATTTATTAACCGGCTTGTGTTTGGCTAAGTTTGAGTGTTTAATTATGTAAGTAAATTGTGCGAACATGGCCAGTGCTGCATTAGCGTAATAGAGCATAGTCTGCCGCCCTCAGTGTGAATATTATTACATTGCGGTAGTTGTAGGGAGGCTCGGGATTATAAATCTTGGACCAGGCCATTATGCTTAAATTTCCCTGGTCAGTTATCTGGATTGCTGCTGAATGCTGAATATCTTTTGCAAGTAGGCCTACACATCAGCTGAAGATTGAATGGTGGAACAGTTTTCTACAGTCAATTTCCTCAAGGAAGTTGGTTTCTTTTGCAGCATGGAAAACTGGCCACAAAAGCACAAAAATTGCAAAGGCAGAAACATCCATCAACGAAATCGTCTGCACCACAGGCCGAAAAAGGCGATTTAAAGCAGCTTGTGCTTAACAAATTAAAGTATTTTTGTAAGGCGAATCAAGTATGAAGTTGGCTTAGTAAAAAACGCACTAAAATTATTTCGGCAAATCGATTAATACTTTTAATGTCAGTGCGATTGTTCGTTTGTTACCGCAAAACATTTGTTTTTGGTTAGTTAAGTTCTATATTGTTGAGGCGGATTCATTTTTTTTACAAACTTCTTGTTGGGTATATCGCCTCAAAAATGTTTGTCCTTAAAAAAGACAGATTTTTCTGAAAATTCAAGTTTTTCCCCACTTCAGGCTGGATTTTTGGCAAGTTTGTGTTAATTTCTAGTGATGCGCTGACTTTGAATATCCCGATAGCGTCGATTCACGCCTCCTGAGTCCGCTCCACATCAAACGCAAATTGCCGATGATTTTTGAAAGTTTGATGAGATTATTCTCGATTGATGCAAACTAGATGAGACTTTCTATGGCGCATTTAGCGGCTGTAACGGTGTGTTGTTTTTTGTTGGGAATTTCCTGAATTATTCGCAACAATTAAAGTTAGGGAGCAGCAGATCGCAAGATAAATAGCACGTGTTGTATTTCTGTTATTTTTTTTCGCGTCGTTTTACATCGAGCTTATTTCGGGGCGGGATCTCGCATACAATTACGGTACTAAATCGTAAACACTTTTTATTATTCTAGTCACAGTTCCAGTAGAAGCGCTTAATTTTTTTGCAACTTTTGTGTGCCGTTTATGCTGTGGTTGTATTCATCTGCTTGTTTGGCTGTTTATTGCTGCACATAAAAACTATGATAATTTTCCTCGTGCTTTAACTGCGTTTGATCTCTATTTGGACGGAGCGAAGACACACCAAGCTAAAGCTAACGACCAATGCGTCAATAAGCATAGCAATTTGCCGAAATAATGGACATCATTAGCAGTTTAATAAATTTATTATGGGACTGCAGTTTAATTATCTCAGTAAATTGTCCATTCGCTGGCCATTTAAACGTTTACTCTGTAAGCCGTTCAGCGTTATAACTGCAAATTATGTCAGCTTATTATAATAGTGTGTGTGCGCTAGGTAGTGAACATGAGCATGCATCATATCGAATGTCACGTAGTGTATTAGATTCACACATGTGCATGCAATAACAATAATCTGCTTATTATTCCTTATTTCACTCAAACGCCATGCCATTAATGAGAATCCACAGGTTAAATTGAAAATCGCCTGAAGAAAATATCGTCGGACTAAAAGGCGACATGGATTTAATTATTTTTTAGGTGGGTGTTAAATTTACACAGCGGGTCATGCTGTGAATAATACAAGCTTTATTATGGCGCCCTTAAAAGGGTCTTGCCTGCAGTGAAGGGTTTTGAAACATTTAACTTCTGCGGTTTTGTGCCGAAGACTTTTTCCAGGTGAAACTCGGCCAGTGGCTCCAAGAAGCAAGTTTATGTGAGTCACTTCTCAAACACTCAATCTGGATAATTTCCCGATTTTGCGATTTCTGCTAAATAAAACCGATTTCTATTCGAGAACGTGGCGCGCCTCGGTTTTCTCACTCGCACCCACAGGCGCCTATGAACGGTGCGCGATTGTTCCGCGCGGCTACGTTCGAAATTGATACACTTACAGCTTAAAATGATTCAGTTTTGGGCGAGTTAAAGTAGTAACTCCAGATAGAAAAGTGAAAGCAGTTTTCCTTGTTAAAGGCCTTAACTGCAAAACTCGGAATTCACCGCTGATCTTCTGCCACTATAAATAAGTCTTCGCTCCTCTTTATGCGCTTATTTCCCTTTTCTGTGCTGGTTTTTTTTCGGAGCGGTGTTGATTGACCCTATAATGTTTCTTGTTTCTGATTAATTGTTTTCAAACTGTTCAAGCGGCTTCACTATTATTGTCTGTTAAATTCTTGTTAAATTAACATTCTTCTTGATTTACTTTGTATTTTGCTGCCATCTTGTGTGAATCCCCGGCACAAAATTGTTATTAATAAAATGAATCGTCACATTGTGAGTGAAACTTATTACGCAATTAGGAGAAAGAAATTTTAATTTGGAACATAAAACGAAGCATGTGCCCATTTAAACTTAACTTGCTGTTCGACATAATGGGCTTTCTGAGTTCGTCCTTTCAGTTGCGCATACAAAGTTGTTATATGGAATTTTAAAGTTGCAAAAGTAGCTACACGGGGACATGAAGGTCCGGTGCTACCAGCGACTCTTAAAAATTTAATGCCCTATTTAGTTCGCTCAGTTTTCGACAGTTTGAAACTTTGCAGCAAAACAACACGTGTACTCTATGCCATTTTACCTTGTTAACTGCTGTTAAATTTATGATCTAGAAATTGGCTGGAAAAGGGTTTTGCATTACTCTTTTAGCTAGTTTATATAATCTGTCTCACTTAATGGAAACTTGCAAAATTATACGACAATTTATATTGTAGCGTCCCCATGGCAAAACTATATGGAAAGGCAGTTACAGTTATGTGTTAATAGGATTGCAGGCAATTTTGCTCTCCCATTGTCTGTTTGTCGCTAAGAGGATCAGCARKCTTCTGAATTTGATTTAGTGGAGGTTCCACAAGAAGTGACTTGTCTGTCTTGAAAAGTTGATCTTTCCATTTGAGAGATTKWKKRCYAKCRTCTGGACTATTGCTTCTCAAYCTTAAATTGAGAAGATGGAAGCAAATATTCCAATTAAAATAAAAACTTTTTGCACCGAAMTAAGAAAAATCCAGGATTTTTGCCTTCTAATGGAGTTGGAAGTTGATAAACTGCCCACGAAGAGTTTTGCGTCCGAGGCATCAGGAATTAAGCATTGCAAGAGTTTACTTAAACGGAAGACAAGTTTTAGACGAGAAACTCATCAAAACGCCTTACTAAAGTTATCTTCCAAGCACCTTCCTTTAATCATTGCACACCTCCAATACAGAAATGTACGATTTTTAATTTACGAATTATTAAGATCGCTGATAAGTTCCATATTCTGGACTCGGTCGCAGCTTAATTGTGCCATTTATTACACCGGATAGTTTTATTATGGCTTTACTTGGAAGTTGCTTTCAGATCTAATTAGTGATCAGAGCTTGGAGCTTCTTGAAGATTTGTGCTCTTCGTCCCTTTAGGTTTGGTCGTGATCGGCAACAGTTACATTATTGAGCTTGCCAAATTATTAAAACTCATTTTAGCTGCAAAACGAGTTATATTTCAGATGTTTTTAACTAATTTAGACAGCACGTGCTTTTAACTGGCTGACGGGTGATTTGGGCGCAACGAGTGAATTCCTGATCACGCCACAAAAATTCGCCAGATAAAGAAATGGCCAAAGGTTAATTGCTAATTTCGATTGATAGATCCTGAACGCACGTATCGGACTTAATTAATTGAATTACAGCCGCATTTGAGGCCCATTTATTGCCTGGCAGATTTATTGCGATTTTTTGTAGCGAAAGCGAAAACTAATAATAAAACGCTCCTCTGCACCAATTTTGCTAACCACATTGCTTGAACGTTTGTCTAATTGATTTTGGATAATTAATCTATAATATGGAAAGTTTCATTAAATATTCAGGCGCTAAGTTTTAAAGTACCCGCTTTTAGAGGAATTGAATTTTTCAATAATTGATGACAGAAAAATCAATTGCAATTAGTGCAAAGTGTTCGGGTCAAACGACTTATTATCTATTGGTTATTAATTAAGCTAATGCGGTGTTTACCAATTTCGTCTTTTAACCTTGTTTATAAGGGAAAATCGCGTTTTTTAAATAATTTCTCGCATCCAGGTTGAATTATAATCAGCCTTTTTTCCACTAGCTCGCAATTATCGGTTATTTGGCATTCATGCTCATATTTACAATCTATTTGACTCGCTTTCCCAACAGCTCACTAATAGCGAACAAAAGCCTTTAATAAATAACCGAGTGCTGGAATAGATTCAGCGGCGTTTCATGGCTAGATTAATCTGCAGCGAAAAACATAATCAAAGGAGTCGAAGCAGATTAAACCGAATTGACTGGCAAATTGATTTCGGGCCTAGTTTTCCAACATTTGAGATTAATTTTCAATATTTTCCAGTGCGATTGAGGCTCTAAAAAATCGGCAAAAAGCTGATCATAAAACTGGCGCAAAAATAAAGCGACTGATTCCATCGCTCTTAATGAGGCGCTACAGGGTAAAGTATGTGCAAGTTTGGGAGTTTTACGTTAGCCCCTATTAGGAGCCCATTTTCTTCCAAACAGTTGCAAATACAAATTTTCTTGTAGGCAGCGAATGCGTCGAGAACACCTTTGCAAACAATCTGATGTTCCATTTTGAAATGAGTCAATCCAGGTAAAAATTCAAAGTATTTTGTTTGCTTCCAAGTTTGCCAAGCGATTGAAAACTTCCGATAGTTTTCATGGAAAACCGAAGGTTTTTCAACAAATTTCAACATTTCCCAATCGTCCCGATATTAAGATTGATGCAGAAAGCATTTCCTCAGGCAAAAGCTGATTTCTTTATCCATCTTTTCGACCTTCACTCTTATGACTTTCGAGACTCAACCGATTTCAATTTCGTAAATGACGGTTTTTAGACAAAATCACTCGCTTTTGCTCAAAATTTCATCAATGATCCAAATCGGCCCCGTATTAAGTACACCATATACTTACAATAACAGCTAAATATTCATAATATGCGAGTTATTCACGTTGGTGTTCGSCATCATACAAAATTTTTATGGGCCTCTGGATCCGCTCTGGGCCCCAATCGAAAATTYTCCAACCCACAAAAGAGGCTTTTGGTGAAAAATACTCACCAGCTTCTAACGAACATCGCTTGAAACTGTTTTTCTAATCAAGATTGCTTGAAACTGAARACGTTTTTGGAAAATMAKCTAAAGAGCAAATCAAGTCATGTTTTTGGGCGGGTTTTTARGGARTTTCAAACAGTTTCATGCAAAGTTGCTGTAAACTGATTTAATGATGTAAACAGTTTCTCAGCCTTTAAGGGCCTTTGGGAAWWAAATTCTGTTGAGCTTCCAAGCCTTGAGAAGGAAACATTTTCCTGCAGGGCCTTCAAGTACGAAAAACTTAAGCAACATTGGCTGGATCTACTGAAAAATAACTGTGAACTTCGAAGAACTTTCAAGAAATATTCTGCTTGATGCACCAAGGGACTAAAGGGAGATTTAGAGCTGGAAATTGAATTTCCGTTAGTTCCAGTTGGACACTTGGGATGTCAATTATACAAAACCCATTTGATTGCCAGTTGAACCCCTAGAGAATATCGGGATATACGCGCACAATGGTTGAATACAATTACTTACAACCCCATTAACGCAAGGCCCTAACGAACTTTCCATTGAGGTGAATATGTAATAATCTGACCGGAACCTGTCTGATTTAACAAAGGATAATTTGCTGGGTTTCCTGCTAATCAGGTGGCGGTAAAAAGTGACAAAATCAAATAACTTCCATGGTGGAGAGCAGACAAAGGCGGAATTTGCCACCTCAATGGCGAAATAACTGTGTGCAGTTGAAGTTCCAATAACTAAAATACGAGCAGCAAAGCTGCGGTTCTCACTGAAACAGTTTGATATGAATTTGCATACGGGCACTCACATTAACATTTAAACTTGGCCCGGCCTCTCCACGTCGCACTTAATAAAATTGCATTCAAACCATATGAAAAACAAATTATTCCGAAATGGGGAAAAGTTTTGACCGTTTTCCGCCGCTAAACGCTGTTTCGGTATATAGTTTATATTCAGCCCAAATACTACTTGTTTAAATAGTAATTTATTGGAATCGGTCGTTCTGTCGCACAGTTTCCACTTCATTAAAACTTATCGAACGGGCCGCCGACCGCCAAATGCGTATTCGCTATTTAACTTATTCAAAATTAATTATTAAATTGTCTGCAAAATATTTTACAATATCAAATTGTGGCTGACCAGCCGAGCTGCAAATTAAATATTTTACCCGATATTTAAAGGCTTTGTTGTTAAAAATTGAAAACCATTCATGGACAGCATTTTGCATATCGCGTTACCAAATTTAGCGAGCAGATTTTGTTAATTCCGATTTTAGTTAACATTTTTCCATTTGGAAATTCGCTAATTTTTTAATTACTTGTCTGTCGTAAATTAGTTGTTTTTTTCAATACGTTTCCGAAAGAGTTACGGTTTTCAAATGTCGAAATGTTTCTCATAAATTCCATTCTCTTTGAACGCCAGCTTTATTATCGTTTCAAACTCCTCTTGGTTGGTTGGTTTTTCTCATTTACTACCACTTAGGTTCAGGTGCTTTCTAAACTGTTTTACCAGCTTCTACTAAGCGACATGATTTTCTATGCGGTTTCTTTTTTTTTCGGTCGATTTTCACTTCCAAGCTTGTGAATTTCTCTCTTCCCTCTTTCCCTGTTAAACGCCGATTTTGCTGTTTTTCTTACATTGTCAGCATTGTTGCACTCGAAAATTCGGGATTGCCAGCCTGATATCGAAAATTCGCCCAACACGAAATATATGTATTGAGGATGCACATATTTGACAACCGAAACGAGTTGATTTAGTGAATAAATAATTACAGTAATTGTAATTATTTTGGCACATTTGGAATTATATAGAAATTTATTTAGCGTCCGGTTTATATTGAATGTATAGAACATGCATTAAACCAGTTATTAGAATAGCGTTAAATGTCGCTGATCGATATTATTTAATTAAAATGTTATTGGCCAATATTACTGGCCGATTATCATTAACAATGTCGAGTTGATTTAGTCGTTTGAAGAAAAACAAGTTTGAAATGAACAGCAGTGACAATCGCAGAAATAATCTGGTAGGGACGGACATAAACAAAATGCTCATTAAATTCGAATAAACGACATATTTTTAGCGTTGTTGTTTTAAATAGACAATCATTTTGCGCTTAAGCTGCATCCATGTCTATAAATATTAACCAACATTCCCTAGTTAACCCTGATATTAAAATTAATCGCAAAATAGACGGTTGTAATAAACATACCTGTTTTTCGCTACAATAGGGTGTTTTCATTGTATCAAAAATTCCTACAACAAATTCAGCCAAATTCAGCCAAAATTCGAATTATTCATGAATCTCTAAAACGCAATCCTGTTGGTTGTGACGTCTCTGGTCATATAAATGGCGGATTGTTTACGTTCTGTGCATAGTGTTTAGTTGTGTTTCATTAAGTATTTTGTGGATTTAAATAATTTATATTTTGCGTTAAAACACAAGACACTTTGTTGATATGACCTGCTACGTCACAATCGGGATAGGCAACCCACCATACGGATTCAAAGTAGTGAACAAGCTAACATTTCTTTCCGGTGCATCTAAAGGATCGGTCCAATCCAATCCAATATTTCGAATCAAACACTTTTCACTTAGGAGAAAATGATGTATTGAGTTTATAATGATTATTTATGCTTTGGCGCAAATAATCAGCTGAGGGCGATCTGGACTAGAAATTTTGTTTTGTTTTGGGATAAATAAACTGTAATTTTCCAAATATTCAATGTCCAATCCAATTTTTTGAAGACTGCAGTATTTTCCTCTTGCATGGTTTGCTTCCTCTGTGTTTTTCTTTGGAACAATTGGAAACATGGTCTAAAGTTTTGGAGCTCTTCAGCTTGATCTTCTTGCGAATATTCAGATAGAAAAACACAACTTGAAGTGTGTTTTTATAAATATTTCCCTTAAATGCTGAAGAAACCGAAGGATTATTTTCAATGCGTAGGTTTTCACTTCAATAAAACGCCTGAACTGAAAGCCTAAACGGAACGTAAACAAGTTCCTGCTGTTTGGATTTGTGATTGGCATCTTTAGCTAGTGGAGTTCCACTGGCCTGTTTCTTGTCACATTATTATGGTTTATTTAGGCGTTATCGCAAATCTTTTCATATTCTGTTCGATCACGCGACAACAAAAGTCTTCCACGTTGTTGATTTGATTGTTCCCTCTGGACTTCAGTGTTTTTACCGTCAGCTCGTTCTAATTCGCTCTGCTTGTCTGGAAATTTGCAGGATTTCAGTTGCAGAAAACTCTGAAAGGTTTCCAGATTTGAACCAGATGGAAACAATCAAATCAACAGCGTGGAGGATTTTTGTTCTAATTTGCTGTGATTGTCTCGAAATTTGCAGCAGTTTAGTTGCAGAAAAAGAGTTTTTTTGGGGTTTTTAGCAGCTTAGATCGGGCGATTATTTTCGATTTTACCCGAAGAGAAACATTAAACTATCAACTGGAAACTGTAAATCCACTCAATAGGAAATCAGCAACTTTATGGGTCGTAAAACTGTGATTTTTATTTATTGCGATTGAACCGCGCTGCAGTGATAAAGTGAGACGACAATTCAACCAACTGTACAAATAAACATAAGCATAATTTTACGGAATTATTACTTGATTTTAATAATAAATGGCGTTGAAATGTGCCAGATTCCGTGTGTAAAGTGCCCGATAAACTTAGGACAAAACGATTATTTTTCTAGCTATATTTGCGTGTGAGTTGTTCTTCCGCACCCTCTATTTTGCAATGAGAATTGTCCATTGAAAACAGGGATTTTTTTAGACTTTTAACGAAATGTGGGAAAAGTGACCGAAAATTACTAAACGCCCTGAAAGCTTCTTAAGGCATCACTAAAGCGACAGAGGAAATTTTTGAAAAATTAGCAGAAATCCTGAGAAAAATTAAAAATCTTAGATGAAGGGAAGCCAAAGAAGAATATCCCAGATAAAACTGCAAAGACCTGAAAATAATACGGGTTTGAGCTGAATTTGACTGGAGAAATCAATTGGAGAATTGAAGAAAAGACTTATCTGAGACACTTTTTCAACGAATAGCAACCAATAACGGGAGAATCATTGAAGAAAGGCTATTTTTCGGCTGGATCTGCCCTGGATGGAACAAAAACCCGGCTTTCTCGTCGTCAAATCATCAACTGTTCAGACAGCGCACTTGTAAACACTAAACTTTTACTCATTAAGCTGCCTTTGCCTGATTCAGCTTCTTTGCAAATAATTAAACCTTATTTATAGATAACTTAAATAATATAAAATAAATAAAACCAAAAACGACCATACCGCAATTTTCGTCTGCTTCCAATGGGCCCAAGAACTTATCAATCGGGTGGCTGAACATTTGCGACTCAAATTGGTTGCTTGCGAAGCAGGATATCGAGAAAGCCTGATGATTGCCCCATAAAAAGATGACATAAACATGAATAATAATTATTCTCCAAGCTCCCATTTTCGATCGCACTGCTGCCGGTTGAAAGTGAAAGATATTGCGAGCCCCAAACACAAACCGTTCGGAATTGTTATGCTCACCTGTCCGCAAATTGGGGCGAATTGTCCCAAAACGGGGGTGCAACATCAAAGAGGCCAAATTGATGCAAAGAGGGTCCTTCTAATAAACAAATGTGGATTGGCAAATATATTCTGCTTAGAACTTATCAGTTGAGCGCTTGCGCCACAGCTCTACAGGATTTTCCGACGAGTTTCCCTGCAGTCTCTCGCTTGGAGCTTTTCGGAGCCTCTCGACGAAGTTTCCCCGAATTTCCCGATTACGCGGCATTTTCGAGTAGTTTGACAAAGTCTCGGGATTTTTTCCCTATCAGTTTTCACCCGACTTGCAGCCTAAACCCTTTGGATTGATCGGGAAAAATAGTTGAGTGAGTGCAGACAAGCGCAGGCAAAAAGTGCGAAAAGTTCGCGAGTTCTCTGCGTGACTCGAGGCCTCTTTTCTTCCGCAACTAATAAAGACATCCACCGAGGAAAATGACATTTCCCGGTGTTTTATTAATGGTTCTTCTGATTGTCTTTCTCACGGGAGCAGCAAAAAGCGACCCCAAGGAAAAAGAAGGTTTGCCTTTTTATATCTCTTTGCCGCTAATGCGAAAAGTGAGATATTGCGGCGGTATAAATAGAATTTCTGATATGCGAGGGCAAGCGGGATTGTTTGAGTTTCACTGTGAGTTGGGGCTCTTTGAGTTCAGCCGCCCCAATAAGAGCAGCATCAGCAAGAAACGCGGAACGTTGTTCAAATCTATGGCGGTTTTTAAGGATCTTTAAATGTTTTTTTGCAGATTTTTCTCTCAGGCGCAAGACTTTGTCCAAAATCCAATGAAATCATCATCGGCATTTGATTAAATAGGCCGATTTGCGTTTAGAACAGTTGGATCTTGCTGTTGAGCGTTGCACACGTCTTTGGCATTTTCAAAGATTATTAAAGTAGCAACAGGATTTTTTAACGGGAAAATATGCGATTTTAAAACTAGCCAAGTTTGCGTTGCAAAGCTTTAAAGACTCGCGCAAAAGTACGCATGTACCTAGAAGCAAAATACAGCCAGAAATTGAACTCAATTAAGTAGCCAATAAACATTTTAAAAGCATTTACGTGAAGACGAAACTTTTTTGGCTGTTATTTACCGAATAATTAGGCAGGACGTGCCCGGGAAAACACCGTAAATATTGAGTTCTTACAGTTTTTGCTCCATAATTTAGCGTGCTCAAAAATGCACGGCTGAATATTCGTAGAAAACTTCCCTAAGGTTCTATTTTCCATTTGAATAAATTACGGACTTTTCAAGTAAATTATCTGTTGCAATAGTTCAGCAGCAGCAGCAGCAGCAGGAGGAAGAGTTCTGCCGGAATTGGAAATTCCATTAAAACAGTAATCGTTCAGACGAAACTATGCAGAAAAATACACCTGTTTTGTTCAGTTTGTTGGAAATGTGCATGTGCAATTGGTATTATAGAAGTTGACCAGCAGAATGTGAAGAAATTTTGAAACTGGTCACGAAACTGCACAGAGTTCAAGGATTAATTCTTGAAAAATCGCAGACTTCGACAGAATGAATTTAGAGCGCAATTATTTCTATTTCGCTACAGCTTTCAATCCTGTTCTCTAGAAGCGCTTGATGAAACATTCAGAGCAATATTTTCAATAATTCATCGACTTTCAGCTGGCAGAGTTCCGAAAATTCGTTTAATTAAATATGACTGGTAAAGACAGATCGCTGTTTCACTTTATCGAAACTTGGATACGCCAATAGATGCAAAAGCATAAATTATTTGCAAATCTGCGTGGCGGAAACTAGTCAGGAACTTCTCGACGCTTTGCTGAGGGCGAAGCCCACATTGACTAAGAAGACTGATTTGTAGTCTCCGATAACAAACCTCTCAAAACTTCCAACGCTAAATAAATATTTATCAATGGATGCTGTTTGGGAGCCCTGAATTGAGTGGTTTGGGCTCGAGCAAGACTAGCATTGGAAGGAATTTCGAAGACTTTAAGAACCATCTTGCTACCAATTAGCAAAAATATCTACAATCCGGCTAGCAAAATGTTGACATGCTCCCCAAACAGAGCCGGAAAATGCACTCTAAATGCTAAATACGGTTTACTTTTAAAAGCTCGTTTTATTACAGAACATTATCAAATTTCAGCGTTGATAAAAGCAGCGAGTCCGCTGTCCATTTGAAACGACATCAAATTGTTGTCGCTCTATTTTAATTTTTATGTTGCGGCCCCGGGCTGGTGATAAAAATGCAGGGTTTTCGTGGAAAAGTAATTTCCATTTTTTTAAATTTCAGTTTCCAGTTGTAATAGATTGAATTAATGAACTTTGGATCAGCGATTTCAGGCTGTCGTAACTTCAATAAAAGCATACAACATATTTTCTCTTGATGTTCTGGTTAATTAGTGACCGTGATGATTATCAGCAAAAG
>NW_026017111.1:1240586-1244563 GCF_020466585.1 Dendroctonus ponderosae
AAGTGTCTGCTTGCTCTAGATGGGAAGTTGGGATTTTTTGAAACAAACAGTGCTTTTGGGGGAAAACGCCCATTTCTATGTCAACTTTTCCAAGTTGGTGAAAATCAGGGATTATGGCGATTTGAGTTATATTTTCAGCGTTTTGAGCTTCAACTGTGTTCTATGGAAGGTGATAGTTTCAAGTGTCTGCTTGCTCTAGATGGTACGTTGGGATTTTTTGAAGCAAACAGTGCTTTTGGGGGAGAACGCTCATTTCTATGTCAACTTTTCCAAGTTGGTGAAAATCAGGGATTAAGGCGATTTGAGTTATATTTTCAGCGTTTTGAGCTTCAACTGTGTTCTATGGAAGGTGATAGTTTCAAGTGTCTGCTTGCTCTAGATGGTACGTTGGGATTTTTTGAAACAAACAGTTCTTTTGGGGAAAAACGCCCATTTCTATGTCAACTTTTCCAAGTCGGTAAAAATCAGGGATTAAGGCGATTTGAGTTACATTTTCAGTGTTTTGAGCTTCAACTGTGTTCTTTGGACGGTGTTAGTTTCAAGTGTCTGCTTGCTCTAGATGGGAAGTTGGGATTTTTTAAAGCAAACAGTGCTTTTGGGGGAAGACGCTCATTTTTATGTCAACTTATCCAAGTTGGTGAAAATCAGGGATTATGGCGATTTGAGTCAAACTTTCAGTATTTTGAGCTTCCACTGTCTTCTATGGACGGGGAGAGTTTCAAGTGTCTGCTTGCTCTAGATGGGAAGTTTGAAGCAAACAGTGCTTTTGGGGGAAAACGCTCATTTCTATGTCAACTTTTCCAAGTCGCCGAAAATCAGGGATTAAGGTGATTTGAGTCATACTTTCCGTACTCTGAGCTTCAACCGTCTTTTATGGACGCTGAAAGTCTCAAGTGTCTGCTTGATATAGATTGAAAGTTGGGATTTTTTGAAGCAAAGAGTGCTTTTGGGCAAAAGTGCCTATTTTTATGCCAAATTTTCCAAGTCGCCAAAAATCAGGGATTAAGGCGATTAACTCAAAAGTTTCACTATTTTGAGCCACAACTGTCTTCTATGGCCTGTGAGCGGTTCAAGTGTCTGCTTGCTCTAGATTGGAAGTAGGGATTTTTTGAAGCAAACAGTTCTTTTGGGCCAAAACGCCCTTTCTATGGCAACTTTTCCGAGTCCGCAAAAATCAGGGATTAATTCCTAATAAATCACCCTGTATAGTACGTTGTTCCACAAAAATGCTGGAATGTATTTGCTAAAACGCGGTTTCAATCTGCAAGCGATCGAGCGTTTGCAAAAATAATTCTCAAACTTGTTCTCCTCAAACATGCTTTGTCTAATAAGACGCTGAAATCGAATTCTACCGAAGAAAAATGTCGAAATTTACACCTGAACAGCCTGGAAAGTTAGAGCTATATAATATTTGCCGCTCTGGCTCGAAAGACATGCTAAGAGCATTGTTTTAACTTTTTCGGGAAGTTTGCAAACTCGACAGCTGACATAGCAGATACAGTTGCTCAATGCTCCATTATACCTGAAAAAGTTTCCTGTTGGTGAGCTGAAGAAGTGGCCTAAAGGCGGAACGTTGTCATCTGCTAATGTATTATTCAAGTGAACACAAATTTGACACTGATACTCTTACATTATTGAACTGACTTTTCGGTTCTAAATTGACCCATAAACTGGGTCGATAGAAAACGCATAGAATTAGACCCCAGAAGGGCGCAAACTGCTTGAGTATCTAGAAAAAACGGGCTTTGCTGGGGCCAATTTGATGGATTATAATCATCGCTAGGGGGGGCTACGGAGGCCTCACGATGTCGGGGGATTTAGTAGAAAAAATGAAAAAATGCCTCTGCAGGAATCGTAGCCTCGGGCCCTACCACAGGTTAATCCGGCCCTGCTCGTAAGGTGCTTAGTGAAAGTTTATCCTGGAAATTCTCCGAGTTAGTCAGCAATCGACAAATCGACTTCCCAGGGAAACCCGAAAAGTTTCAGTGGCCCAAATATAAAACTTATGGAACACGTACATAACGCCGATGACGTGGGGCAATCATCGTACGTCTGAAACTTTTTAGTGAAGCTCTTCGGAGTCCTCGGAATCATCCGCACGATGCAAAAGCGCTGATCCAGAGTTCGTAAATGATTCTCACGTGAGTCGTAAAATGTTGCCGCTGCAGCCTTGCAGCTGCCAACGTCGATAGCGTCAGAGTGAACGATGGCCTTTATATGGGCTTACTCATAAATTTAAATTGCTGTTATAAGCAAGTATTATGTTGCCTGCCCTAAAGGGTTCATTGGTCTGGTGACTGCTCCAGTTCTGAGCCTCTAAAGGAGTCTGAGTCTGTTAAAAATTCTCACAGGCTGAGGTTTGAGTGAGAGAGAGCTGATGAAAGTACCTGAAAAATACCTCCTAAAAAAATACCCATTTATAACGTTAGTAAGACTAGCAAGAAGAACTAGAATAATGGCAAAGAAGCGATTTAGATTACGCCTATTATTCGACAGTAGAATCAATTTCGTTCGAAACAAAGCAGCAACGGCGGCACCAATCCAATATCATCTGCCATATTTCACTTTAAAAATGAACCATTCCGTCCAGACCATTTGCAGAAAAATATCGGAAATCGATGAGGAATGAATCGTATATCCGATGGCATTTAATTGTGTCCCTCCTTAGGAAATCCGTCGAAATACACCGACGAGCTTTTTCATTACGATATTTCACTCTTGTCTGATCTGGCTTCCAGTCAGCCGCTAACACTGTGTCGCTCCTAATAAGATTTATCAGAAAAATCCTCCGGATTGCAATTTTAAATCGGGCGTTTTCAAAGGATTTTTCAAATCAAACCGCTACAGAAACCAAACCTGAAACATGAAAGTGTTCAGCGGTTTTTTTGCACCGTTCAACCCGGAAATACTCCCGAAATTTTTGCAAAACAATCTGCAAGTAAAATGGCAACTTTCCATTCAACCAACCTGGAGGAGAAACTTTTTGCCAGCTTGCCAATTTTAATTTCGGAAAACCGGCGAACTCAAAGGATCGACTGTTCAATATTATATTTCCTTTAATATGCTCGGAAAGGATGATTTAGTCGACACCATCTGGTTCACAACTAGATAAAGAAATTGCGGGAAACATGGCGTAAAGGAAATGCATGGGTTTCATTTTAAGTTTAATAAAATTGCTAATCGCCTCGCTCGGGAAATATGCAGCCAATCCAGCTCTTCATGCCGCGGCTACATCTTTGAATCGAAAACTTTATTTTCGCATAAATTTCATCCAAAGTGTTTATTACAGCGAATAAAACGCAAAAAAAACTAATTAAAACCCTGAAAATGGGCCTTTGAGACTACACGATTGATGTAGACTAACCGAAAATGTGCTCTGGAAGCCAGAAAAGTTGCCACATTGGAGGAGTGAATTAAGGAAATACAGCAAACCTGTCCGAGGCAGAGGCTAATTCTTTATAGTGGCGTTTAAATTTTTAATGTGCCTAAAAGCACTTAAAATGAAACGCAATTTGCGACCGAAAGAACAGGCTAAAATAGTTGCGGCTTAAAATTCCTCAACTCCCTTGGAGAGACGTTGCAATTTTTTTCAACAAAGCCCCTTTAAGGGGCTGCGACTTAATTAAAATTACATCGAAACAAACATTTGTTCGGAATTTCGCCCCGAAATCTACAGTTTGTCGCAATGAGGACTCTCTTCATGTTTCAAGCGATAAATTGATAATGAGCACGCTTTCTTATTTAAGAAGCGAGCGCTTTATCAACTCTTAATAGAGAATCTTTGCCTCGATGGGGATCTTTGCTATTGATCACACTTTTCATTTTTGTGATTTTTTCATGCAAACGCAATAGTAGTTTTCGATACAAGGGCGAAAAACAAATTTTCGCCCTCGTATCGAACACTATTTTTATTCAAATGAAAGATTACACGAATAATAAAATGCATCGATTTCATATTTAAAATTTTGTGGCAATGT
>NW_026017111.1:1244663-1251509 GCF_020466585.1 Dendroctonus ponderosae
TCAGATCGTTTCTAGTTTATCAAAGCAACCTACATTTTGTGTAATGTTTTCAACAATGAAAGCAAAGCACAATTAGGTTTTTGCATGTAAAATTGGCGTGTTGGACGATGGAACTTTGCATTATCATCGAGATGAAAATGCATTCACTTGGGTAAAAAATGCAATTTATTTTCCTAATTCAAAGCTTTTTATAGCCAACTTTTCAGCTTAGCGAAAACGCAGTTTACACCATGTATCCCAATTATTCCAGAAAATGGACAAAGTTTCCGGACATAGTCGACTAGTGTTTCGTTTTGCGGCGCCACACAATAGGAATGTAATAATGCGAAAGAATGACATCGGACATGGGGAATTTCGCTTTTAACCGCGCTCTGGAAATTCGGTTTTTGTCGGAATCTGTTTGATGTTTGAACCGTTTCTTCAATATCCAGAAGCTGGATAGGAAAAACTCCAGATCTTCTGCGTCTAATTTACATTCTTGTAGCGAAGCAACAGCATCAGTTATTTTCAAATTAAGTAAATTGAAATTGTGCGCCTCAGATTTGGAGTCAACTCCTGTTCTGAGTCGGCGATTAGCGAAGTTGGGCACTAAGTGTAGTAATTAATTTTAACACATAATTCCTGAACACTCGTCAGTTGAATATTAAATTAATTACTCCGCCCCCAAAGGGCGAGCATTCTTTGGAAGTCAGACCATTTACATGCAAGGCAGTGTTTTGCGACGCTTATAAATTTTATTACCGTAGCGTCTTGCAAAGTTGCGACAAAAAGATGAGGGGCGAAGCTTCAGATCGGATGAGGCTTTCAGGATTCTCATTTTTCGCACTCATCTATTTGCTCAAGAGCAGAGAATTTCACCGACTAAATTTCCATATTAGTTGGAAATTTGTTTGAATAAATCAGCCACAATATTTCCAGATGAAAATGATCAAAGATTAATGGAACGCGATGGCATTGGGCTGCAATCGAATTGCAACAAAGCCAAAGCCCAATTCAAAGTGGACCGTAATTAGATTAATTTTCCATGACTTGTCGCTCCAATCGGCTAATTCGAAACTATTTCGGTTGTTTGAAATTTGCAAGTTTGCAATTTCGGAGAATTCGTAATTATCTCCAGGGTTCCGAAGCAGAAATTGTACGATAAAATCCACAGACTTGCATGGAAATGTTGGCACTTGAGAAGGTTCACCCTCTGGGAGTGGGGCAATTAATTATAAATTTTTCCAGAGGAATCAGATAAATTAATTAGAGCAGGTAGGAGTGGAGTAATTTTTAGGTGCGCTTAAAGAGGATGGAGAGTGTTAAAGTTTGAATATATTTATCCTGAGAGCCTAAACATCCCGCTTAATTAAGGTAGCATTTAATTTTAACTTCTTTATAGTGTTCAGGCAATGCGAATTTTCAGCCAAATTACCAGTGCGAACTGGACTGTTGAAGGTTTAAATTTTGAGCAATTTTCAAAGATTTGCTTGCTTGCAGCAGTTTTTCACTCTCTGTTCTGTTTTCTGGATGTTTTTTCAGCAGTTTTATTGCGCTCTTTACCCTTTTTGAACTGCTGGGCTTCGCCTGCACCCATCCATTAATGACGAAATTATTTTGTTGAAGCTCACTTATAACCTAAAAAAGATTAAAGAGATTCATGTGGAAACCTGCTCCGGATTATTCTGGCTAATCATGCATTTGTTCCAAACGATTTTTTTCAACCAAAAACTTGAATTTTTGCCCTCTTTGACCGGATGATCAGTCAAACGAAGTCAACAGCACCAAAAGGTGAGCATTTGAAACAAATCAACATCAGGAACCGGACTGTATTGCATAGGTTGAAAAATCCGTTAAAAAAAATAATCCGATTGATATGTTTGCTTTGATAAACTTAAAACGATCGGAACGAGTGAAGTTTTGTCCAAAAATAAACCAGAAAGTTTCCCGGAATGGCACCTTTGCTTAAAAAAATCATAACTTCTAGCCTAATGCCGATAACAAGTTAATTTTTTCAACGCCTAAAAAGGACAACTGAGACTGAAAATCCTGAGAATCTCAGTGAAATTGCGTAAAATCCTGATTTTTACCGACTTAATGAAATGTTGTCGAAAAATGAACGGTTCCTAAAATGACATCATTTGCTTTAAAAATTCGGAACTTCTAGCCTGATACAGGTGGCAACGTGATATTTCCACACGATAAGGAGACCATTTGCTTCTGTAAGTCCTGAAAATTTCATTCAAATTGCTAGAAATTCTGATTTTAACTGACTCAGTGAAGTTTTGTCTAAAAATGAGCGGTTCCTTGAAATGACACATTTGCTTTAAAAAATCATAACTTCTGGCCCAATGAAGATGGAAAATTTAAATTTTCACAGGCTACACAGAAGACTCGAGCCTCTGAATGGTGAAAATCCCACTCAAATTGAGTAAAATCCTGATTTTTACCGACTCAATGGAATGTTGTCAAAAATAAACGGTTTTCTGAAATCGCATCATTTCATTTAAAAATTCGGAACTTCTAGTCTGATGAAGGTGGCAACGTGATATTATCAGGCGATAAGGAGAACATTTGCTTCTGTAAATTCGGAAAATTTCATTCGAATTCTGTAGGATCCTGACTTTTCCCGATTTTGTGAAAGTTTGTCCTAAAATGACATTTTTCTAAAATCGTATCATTCCTTTTAAAAATTCGTAACTTCTCGTTTAATACAAGTGGGAATGTCAGATTTTCACTCGTTAAAGCGAATATTTGCGTCTGTAAATCCTGAAAATTTCATTGAAATTGCTCGAAATTCTGGTTTTTACCGACTCAGTGAAGTTTAGGCCAAAAATGAGCCGTTTCCTAAAATAGCACCTCTGTTTTAAAAAATCATAACTTTTGGCCCAATGCAGGTGGAAACTTGAAATTTTCAACGGCTAACAGGAAGACTCGAGCCTGGCAATCCTAAGAATCTCAGTAAAATTGCGTAAAATCCTGATTTTTACCGACTCAATGAAGTGTTGTCCAAAAATAAACGGTTTTTTAAAACTGCATCATTTGCTTTAAAAAAATCGTTACCTCTAGTCTAATGCAGTTGGTAAATTGAAAGTTTCACCGGCTAACAAAAATAGTTGCGTCTATAAATCCGGAAAATGTTATGCAAGAATCCGGATTTTTGCCGACTTAGTAAAGTTTTTCCAAAAATGTGAGGTTTGGAAGTTCCAGCCTTCTGAAGCAGCTAAGCAGTTTCGAAATCGTCACAAAAACCAACAGCTTAAAGCTGTCTTTAACAGTTTTTGGTTGAACCATTTATTAAATCAGCATAAAATGGTCAATGAAACAGCCTCAAGAGCTTCCAGCCGTCTTCCAGATAGAAAAAATTTGTCCAAAGCACTTTTTGAGGACGCTCGAATTATCGTCCTGAAGATGTGGAAAATATCCAAGAAGTGGAAAATTATGCAATTTTAATTTGTATTGATGCAACTGAAATGTATTATAGATTGATATATGAAAAGATTGATCTGTTGCCATGATGGGCAACAGATCAATCTTTTTACTGAAAATCTGGTTTTTATTTGGTTACTCGAATGTCTTTTTTAACGGATTTTTCAACCTGCAGTTTTAGATGCAATAAGGGAGATTTTTACGTACTCGCTTTGCGACTTTCTTGCGAATTTGCACACAAAGCAAGTTTTTGTTTTGCAAATTGATATTAGTAAATCTGATTTAAACAGCCGCAATATGGCCCCTAAAATTTGCTCCACATACCGAAATTACAAATCTCTGTTTGCACAATTCGCCCAATTATACATTTTCATCAACGTGAATGCACTGCTGAATTGTAGTTACTGCAAAATCCATGTAAACTGTTATGGGGGAATTTTGGCTCATTATTTAGGACACTGAACATTTTTGTTTGTTCTGTAGGCTCAATGAAATGATGCCCAAATGACCAGGAAGAAGAACAAAATTCTAATCAAACAACTTGCATCAACAGATTTTGCATAAATCCGGCTAAAATGTTTAGTTATGTTTAGTCCTCTTGAAAAAAAACGACACTGAGCCCCTGTAGAGTTATGGGATACTTAGTCTAGCCGGACTAGATACGTATTTACATGGGCTAGACGAAAAGCAAAACAATTTAATCACACACCCAAGGCAAGTGTATCGCTTCGGATTTATGATAATGCATAAAATTTACGACCCATTTATACGAAACCGTTATTGTTCGGGCCATAAACTAGCTACAAAAATGTAAATCAAGCCGTAAAGTCCAAAGAAATTTGGTGCATCTCAAGGCGTGTGATCGAACGAATTGTTTATTGAAACGGGTCGGAAGGAAAGCCAGCAAAGACCTTTTGAGTGGTAAAATTCCCGTCTTTGCCGTCTAACTAGCAGGAGTTCGAAGCAATGTACAGGAAGCTTGTTAAGACGCAAATAAAACTGAAGGAAAAGTCGACTGAGGCAATAATATTAATTGTTTTTTCTGCCCAACTTTGACTGATTTCTAGTGATTTTTTAATGCATCGCAATTGGAAACATTTGCTCCTCTTGAGCTGGATTTTCTCGGCCATTGCACATTTTTTTGCTGCAGCACGTATAATGAAAGACACTTAGAAAAGTGTTCTTTTGCGCAACAGAAATAATGACAAAGGATGAAAAATCCTTCATAATGCTAGTGAGGATTAGGGCGAGCTCAATAGACCAGATTAGACTTGAAGAGCTAGAAGAATAATTATATGAGAATATCTTCAATTAGATCAAAGCCTATGGCGAAATATTTCCTCCCAAAGCACCAATTTTGACCAGGAGAATCGATTGGCAGCAGATACACATATAGAGCGGACTTTCTGGTGTTTTCTCCTTTTGCATCAAAATATTGCGCAAAATCTTCACTAAATTCCAGGATGTTTACTCACATCAAACTAGTGATCTTCTTTCATAAAAGATTCTTCGGAATGAGGTGATGAGGAATTTTATTGCTAGCCGCTAATTTTCCCACCCTGAAGTGTCGGGTTAATCGGATCGCGCCCCAAACTTCCCAATATTTGCATACTGAAATCGTTACGTTTGAGATGCAAATATTTTAGACCCAAATGTGTGCCGAGATGAGAATAAATATTTGAGGCGAAGAACTCCATTGACATCTGGCGTAAAATGGGATCCAAATAAAGCCCTCCTCAAATTGGTTCTATTAGCCAATTGTCAATTTGAGAGGGTTTCCATCGTGAACATCCTGGATTAGATGTAGAATGTAATTGAAAGGGTGCCGGAATTTGTGTGTGTAGATTTTTTAATTTAGCAAAGTTTTTAATTAAATTTCCTGCTGCACGTTTATATATTGAACCGGGATTTTACATATTAATTAATCCGGCTGGACCAGCCAGAAAAACCACTAATTAAAACTACTCCCCTCAGCCAATGAAAACCTGCATGAACGCCTAATTAGCTTGTTACTTTTAAGCCACTGACTCAGAAATTTGCTTAGAGTGCGTTATTTAATTTCCTCAGGAGGTTAAACACGGACTCCATTAGGTGGCCAAAAAGGACAAAATCCTGGCCAGAGGATTACATAATCACAAAAGGAAGACTCGAGGGAGAGAGAGTTGAAAATGCAAAATTATCAGGCAAAAATTCCCTAACTGACTTCTTTATATGAGACTGACTGACTCAAGCCAAACAAATTATTAAACTATTTTCTTTTGCTTCTTCGTTTGTTGCAAACTTCCCAAGAAATTTGCGCTTTTAAATGCTCCAGTTTGTTTGGCCGCCGCTACATTTTCTAAATGCCAGATTTCATCTAGCAAAATTTCCTAGAATGCTTTGCTTAACTCAATCGCAACCAATTATTTGCATTTTCTTTTTAAATCAGCGCATTAAACTTTGTTTCGGTTTTGTCGATTTTTTTAACGAAAACATTTCATAACAACCGCTAATTAATGAAAAGTTTTGGGGGTTTAAAGCTCCTGTCTTCTCTTTTTTCCTGAATCAATGCAAAGTGGAAATTTCTAATTTACTTGCAATGATTAATTAAGTTAATATTTACAATCGAAAAACCATTGGTTTTTTTCACGTAGGTTTCTAAATTTTTAACGTCGTTTACATTTGTAAAAATCGGCACGCAGTCAGAATTTACTCAGACTTTCAGAAGTTCAACTTTTGGCTCCAATATTGAAACATTTTAGCGCTCTGGTTAAATTAGCTTGGTCGCTCTGGATTTTTCAAAAAGCCTCTTTATGACCAAGTTAAACCGTTCATTAGACCCCTGTTTGAGTCCTGGTGAAAAAACAGCGTGAACATTTGATTTATTCGCATTCTATGGCGTTAAAAACTGATCTTTGTTCGACATGTTTTCAAAATTTTGGTTCTCTAGACGCTCTAGTTTCGTCGTTATAAATTTAAAAAAATGGCTCAAGCTTGATATTTTTATGCAACCTCAACTTTCAAAATTGTAGGATTTTCCATTACTCTCTGTAATCCTGAAACAATTGTAAAATCTACCCAATATTAGAAATCATTTCAATTTTCCCGGACTTCCAGTTAGTTTTTTGCATCCAATATTGGAAATTTGGTGTTCAACAGTTTTTGAAAACCTCAAACATCTGAAATTTTTTCAAATTTTCCAGCCTCCACAATTGTCGTTTTCCACTGATTTTCTCCAAAACTAAGCTTCCTGGATGCTTCAGTTTTGTTGTTGCAAGTAGCATAAGTGTTGCTTGCATGCTTGTTATGATATTCTCATCCTTGCTGGGTTTAATTTTGAACATCGTTTATTTCATTACGTTTCGGCGAGACAACAGCGCCATCATCAGATTGAAAATTTACACAAACTCATGATTGGTAAAAATCAACGTTCTTTTAGGTCTTTGCCTTCTTGAAACC
>NW_026017111.1:1251609-1252630 GCF_020466585.1 Dendroctonus ponderosae
CTCTACTAATTGGAATTTTCTCTTACAGCTTGAGCCTAAGTGTGTCGCAGGATACCCTCTAGGTGATAGTTTTTGATTACTTTTTGATAAATAATCCGTTCTTATTGCGAAATAGGAGCACTATTTATCAATCTGTAATTGAAGACGTGAGGAAATTCTGTCTTTTTTAAAGACAAAAATTTTTGAGGCGAAATACCTAAAAAAAATTTGTAAAAAAATGAATCCGCCTCAACAATATAGAACTTATCTATAAATAATAAAATTTTCAGTTTTACTGCAGATTTTTGTTCATTTCTCAGGAACCAATTAAGCTCGAGTGTTCATTTCCATACTAGTGGATAGAGCACTAAATGGCGCTTTTAACACGACAAAGAAAATAAAAAGAGTTTTAACAAAAAAGTCTGCAATGCAAAAAAGAGTTCGTTTTGCGCCGTTTATTTTAAAGTGAAAAATCGACTCATTTATTCAGCCACCTTTTGGTCGTTTCTCAAGAACCATTTGAGCATTGCATCTGTTTTCCAATGGTTGGAACGAACCGTAAATAGTGGATTCAGTTAGACGAACAAAAGTAGCAAAATCGTTGCAGTTGTGACACAAAAATCGAAATTTCAAACTTACATTTGGGTGCAAATTTGAACAAATTTTAATGTTTAACTACACAATTTTGCTCATTTCTCCGGAACCAATTGAGCTCGAGTGTTCGCGTTTATACCACTGGATCAAGCACTAAATGGCGCTTTTAGGAGGTGAAGACTCGCTTGAAAAACTTTGCAAAATCGACTCATTTAGTAAACTGCATTTTTCGTCTTGTTTCAAAATCCACACAGTCCGTATTTCTAGCTCTGGAGAGCGAATTTAAAGCCCAAAGCATTAAGAGAGGCGAAGGTGGCCCAATATGGGTAGTTTTCACACGAAATTCAAAAATATTGACCAAAAATTTCATGGTTTTCGCCACCATTTCGCTCAGTTCCCTGGAGCAGATTGAGCTAGAGTGCTCATTATATACCGCTGGATAGAGCAC
>NW_026017111.1:1252730-1253872 GCF_020466585.1 Dendroctonus ponderosae
TTCAAAAACCACATAAAATGGGACAAAAATGTTAATTATTTTGGATCTGAAACTTCTAGTGTGCTTTATAATAATCGTCAGGCATTCTTCGTTTCCTGCCGAAGAAAATGATGCAGACTTTGAGACATTTCAAAAAACCTGGAATTTTTCGAAAACATCGGCCCTTTAAGAAATGTTGGGCCAAAATGAACATTTTCACATGCATGAAATGAAAATTTCGAACAAAAAGCAATGTTTTATATGCGTCTTTTTTGAGCTCAATGGATCGCTTCTGGCCTAAAAAGCTTCCTAATGGCGTAATTTACGTTTTTGAGTATAATCGGCAGTTAAAGATCGCGACTGGTCAAAATCCATATAGAAGAGGTAAAAAATTTGAAATATTTTCAATCTGGAACTTCTAACTTCTTGTGAGGAAGAGTCTGCTTTCTTCTCGTCTTTTTGATGCAACTAAAGTAGAATTTGAAGCATTTGGATAAAGCTAAAATTTTCGAAAAAATTCACCTTTTTTTCAAAAGATTTATATATTGGTTTCCACCTCCAAAGCTCTCCAATATTGTGATCAGTTAAAAATCGTGACTGATCGATTATTTTGGAGTTGGAGCTTTTAACTCGTTATTTTACTAAAAGTCTTACTTTCTTCGTTTCCCTCCAATAGAAATGATGTGGATTCACCTTTTTTGAAGAACTGAAAGTTTTCGAAAAATCCGACCTCAACCGCTTAAGAAAATTTCTGTCGAAAGTCAAAATTTTTCAAGCTTGTTTTTTGAGCTCAATGGATGGCCTGCGGTCTAAGAAACTTCATATTTTGCATATTTAACGTCTCTGAATTTGTCATAAAGAAAATGTGGCGAGTTAAACGTCGTGATTGACCAAAAACCGTATAAGTTGGAGCAAAAAATGTGGAGTATTTCGATCGGATGCGTCTAACTTTTTTTAATAAACCTCTCGCTTTGGAGGCATTTTGGGAGACTTGATACTTTGCTGAAAAATCTACTTGCTTGTATATTTTGCGTGCTTGAATCCATAAAATTGAAGATTTGGCGGCTAAAGATCGGGACTGTTAAAAAATCGCCTAAAACGGGCGAAAAATGTTCAAAAACCACATAAAATGGGACAAAAATGTTAATTATTTTGGATCTGAA
>NW_026017111.1:1253972-1258409 GCF_020466585.1 Dendroctonus ponderosae
TCATCGACAATCAACGAACATTTTGGTCGTCTGGGGCTTTCAAATCGCGAATTGAGCCCCAAAAATCCCGCGGAAAATTGTAAATAAAAACAGTTTGGATGGAAAACGCGCATTATTGATTGAAATGCGACTTCAAACACGATGCAAGCAGTAAAAACAAGATAAGGCAATAGATTAATGAAAGTCCAGCTTTGAGCTGAAATTTCCATTCACCCTGCCATATACACGTTTAATTACGGCTTTATTTATGCCTTTTTGCGTTAATTAATTTAGCTGTGCCCGCACCGAATTCGTTCCAATGCAGTTTCCCAATATTTTACCGGATTTTAGATGCAATTGCCTGCGATTCAATGGCAACACTCGAGCAGGTGTAAATTGTGTGCTCAATAAAGCTTTGAAGCGTCGCAAGAGACTCTACTTGCGTAAATACCCAAGATTAATTTCCGAATTGTTTCGATCAGAAGAAGCTTGCATTAGCAGCAACGTTTGCTGTTTATATGCATTTTTCAGATTCCAGGAAAATCAGTTTTTGAACGATTAAAAGCCTGTAAAATGCCACTTGAGTCCGTTTTAAGCACACAACTTGGGCCTTACAGTTGGTTGGAAGTTTTCCAGCTGATGGAGCTTCAGATTTTAAAAGTTCTCCAAATGTATTAATATTTGCACATTTTTACACAAGTTTAAAACTTGCGGCTCTTAAAACGAAAGTTGAACCTGGTTTTTCAACCAGTTCAAACCAGGGCATTAATATGGAATGCTCGTTGATAAAGTTCGGACTTTCAGGTGATCGACATGAAAAAACTCCCTGAATTCACTAGATGATTTTGGAATGTTTGGAAGCGAACTGGCGGGTTTTGCAAATAAATTCCATAAAATCAATTCAACAACAGCAGTTGTGGTTTTGCGACTTAGTTAGAAACTCTACCTACCTGAAAATGCAAAGTTGAGCGAGTGAATGTTAGTTGAACCTTTACCAAGCGCTCCATATTTGCTCAAATCGCTTAATTATAATAAAGCTGTACAAATTATTTGACTAAAAAAACATGAGGAAAATGGAAAGTCACGTTTGCAAGAGAACAAGAGCAAACACATTGGATAAAGCAGCAGAATAGACATTAGTGAGCATACAAGAAATCCATTTCGGAGTAGCTGAAGCAACAAACAGATGTATGTTAAGCTGCTTCTCGATCATTCGGCTCAGACAAACAAACTTTTCCAGTTATATCAGGGATTCTGTGTGTGAACGCAAAACCTGGAACTCTCCTGATTTCATTTTAGTTGTTTCTTGTCTGAAGAGAGAGCTTTATTTTGCGTGCAATTGCTTTAGCAATCTGGGCGATTCACATATACAGAACTGCTAGTAGTTTGCACTATTTTAACATGCAAAAAACGGCTAAAAGCATGCTATAACCGATTTAACGATTTAATATAAAATGCAAACACAGTTTTGCCGCTGGAATTAAAACGGGGAAAAATCGGGCCTCCGGCCGAAGTTTATAGATCGTCTGCATCGTTAGTGCGAAGTTTTACAACTTCTACAGAAGTATAACGTTAAAATTGCAAGCTTGAGGAAATTCAGTCCCATTGAGAAGTGGAAAGAAAAGTTCGAACTGATTCCTAAGTAACTGCAAAGAAAAGAATTTACTTTTAAACTGGAGATTATTAAAAACGATTTTCGCTTCTTAGATTAGTTTTAAGCGTTTTCGTTCGCCCCGCTTTTTTCCTTCGAAGGAATTGAATCGCAGATTCGGGAATTGTCGTTTTAAAGACGGTTGAGTGTCTATTGAACAAAACTGTTCAGTTTGCCCTTTTAAGAGAAAGTTGAACGATCAAAATTGCGATTTGTTCCATACTTGAAGACGCACAAAAGTCTGTTTTGGAAAAAGAGGATTGAACGAGTTGCATTCACGCCTTTCCAAGCAGAGAAGTTTTTCATGCTTATTTTGTAACATTTTTAGTGGGGTTTCAAGCTGTACGCAAACGAATATTGCAAACAAAGCAAGAAATGGAGAAGTTGCTCATCAGAAATGGAAATAGTTGAGTGAAATTCTTATCGCGAAAAAATCGAGGTTTTCGCAAAAGGAAAATTTTATCTCAATTTCCAGGTACAAAATCATGTTGTGGCTAAAGTTTTCCTGATATTCCTGTGCTCTTGATTAACATCTTTCAATCTTGCTTTGCCTCCACTTGGTTTCTTCCAGACCCATTTGGTTTGCTTTAATGTTGAGTTTTAATATCGGCGCTTTTGCGAGGATATTTCAGCTAAATGTGAGTGAGGCGAGTCTGATGCAAGGAAACATCAGCCTTTAAGTCAGTGTTTTCTGATGCAAACTGTGTATATTTGCGAAGATCCTCTGCTCCTCCTGCAGCTGATTTGCTCAGTAATTCTTCAATCTGTTCAATTGCGTTGTTCTTCATTGGCTTGTCACCAGTTTACATGGAACGCTGAGACTATTAGGCCGTAGTAATAAACATGCGTGTCCGCTAAACGTATAGGATAATTAATTTATCGAATCCATTATAGCCGTTTGCAGTAGAGGACCGTGACTCTTCGGCCTATGATTTATACGCTGAGTGAGATAAGCAGAGCGATAAGAGAAATTTAATAGTGAAATTTGCTGGGAGCTCGCATTAGGCGAGGCCCCGCTACAAAACGTACGTGGGCAATTAGCGTCTAAATCCCCTGTGTAATTTGCGGCAATGAAAGTTGTTGAAAATTTACTTTGCTGATACAAATTGTTAGTTATTTGGGAAATCAAAGCGCTCCCTATCTTGTTATGAGCCCGTCAGTTGGGAGCTCTAAAAGCCGTCCCTCTATAGTCATAAACCGGTTAGATTCTGTTATGATATCGTAACTTTTGCTTCCGACATCGCTAACGCAATCAATTAGCCTGCAAGGGACCGCTCACGAACACACAACAAGCATTTCGAAAAAAGGAACATCATAGTGGATGATGTTTGAACAATAGCAGCGTTTTACAATGTTTGAACGTGCTTGTCTCGAAAAATGCTTCTGAGGAACTCATAAAACGACGTCGGCAGGATTCAAAATTTTCAGTCCAAATTAGAGACATTAGCATGGGGTTTTCACTCCAAATTTGCACAATCATCCACATCTAAGTGGACAAGAAGTAGATTGAAAGAATCCGCTATTTTTCTTACGCAAAAAACAATTACTGTTGTCTGCTTCCCATGAAAGTAGTCGTGCTTTACATGCACATTAACATGGTTTAAAACGTACGCATTTGGTTAAACTTTAGGCTCTACTTGGGCAAAAATGTGGCTTTTAAATGCGGAAGATGAAGTGGAGTGAGTCGCAAATCTATCAGTTTGCGGCAATATAAACCATAATTTTTCCCTGCACATTAAAGAAGGTCCTTCAAGCTTGCAGTGGAAAAGTGTTTACTTTGCCTCACTGTTTTGTATTTGCGATTTTTAAAAATTTTCCTTCCACAGTGCTTTGAACTGTTCTTTCAAATATTCTTCTAGTAGACACATGTTTCTTCTTTGCTCATTGCATAGAAAATGCGCTTTTCGCCTGAACACTTTGTGCAAAATCAACAGAACGCGTTGAATCCATATTCATACTTTTCATTCAGTAAATTATAATTTTCGCTCATGCTGTATTTGTATGCATGACACGATGTTGAATTAATTAATAAACGCTCACATAAACAAAACTTCCACGTTTTCCAATTACGGCCCAAAAGTTTAATGTTTAATTGCCCATAGCATTAAAATGCGAAGAGATAAATAATAACATTAATTAATGGATATGGGGCTTAATTAATAAAAAATTTAGTGCGATTGAGTGCATTATGCTATCGACACTAAAAAACATAGTTTTCCGATCGTAACACGAGCGGCGGTATTAATGATTATTATGTTCATTAAAATCTAGTTTCAAGCTGAATTATTCGTTAATTAATTTACGTTTTGTTTTGATTAATTTGGAACCCAATTGGACCTTCTAATCATGGAGGTCTAGTGTGTTTGAACAAGGCTTGAGGGAAATTGGACGCAACTTTTGCAAAAATCATCTCTGATGATACAAATATAACAGGAATAGTTTTCATGTTTACAGCGCAAGAAAAATCAGTTTCAAGCTCAAATATGTTGGAAATTTCTAAGAGATCAAATCGACTTTATTGCGATTTCAACGAAAATTCCTCAATGCTGATGCTCAAGCATCTGCTATAGCTTGCAAGCTTTTGAAACTAATTGGTTTTTAGGCCGTCGTACAATAGAATTTCTTCCAGACGTTTCGCAAGCACGAGTGGCTTGCATCTTCAGAAGTGGTTTGCTTGAACGCTTACACTGTTCTCATCAGAACCCGCGTTCAGTTCTTCCGCAGAACTGATCGGGTTCTGATGAGAACAGTGTAAGCGTTCAAGCAAACCACTTCTGAAGATGCAAGCCACTCGTGCTTGCGAAACG
>NW_026017111.1:1258744-1260055 GCF_020466585.1 Dendroctonus ponderosae
TAGTTTCTATTTGAGCCAAATTGGTACTTACGATTTTTTGCGTAGTTAGTAAATAATTGCGCTTTTTTGACTTGAACTTTGAAACTTTTATTTTCAGACTCGCGCTTAAACAGCGGGCAAAAATCAAAACGGCGTGCAATTTCCATGAAAACTTCTCTGTTTTAGGAACCAATTGTTTCCCATTTTCTACAAAAGTTTCAAGTTTGTGCTTGCCCCATATTAGCAGTTAAATTTTTTTGAATAGAGCGCATTTTGGATGAAAACTTAAATTTTGCGTCCGGCGTTTAAACTTCCCAAGAAGATCAGTGCCATCAGTGTTCAGCTTGAGTGCTACTCAATGAAAAATTTGATAATCAAGATAAACGGTGCTACTTTCCCTGATAGATTCGCTTTTGGTGTATTAAACGGTTTTGTCCTAGAAAATAGGGAAAACATCAATACTGAACGGCCATCATCGAACAATTCATGGACAGGGCGGACTGCTCATCCTGCAAAGTGCTCCCTACTTGTCACAATAAAAGCAGCCTGCCGATTAGATGATTGATGTGCGGACGAAAAAAATTGATCGAATTATGGATGACCCTTATAAATAGTCTGCAAAGCGCCGAGTCAATTATTGGGTTATTTATCAAGATTCACCCGGTGATTGCGGGCGGCGGCATTTATTGGGGAAGTTTCACCATCCTAAGGCTAGAAACTGGCAAAGTTTTCTGAGTGGCACAGTAAAGAATGCGGACTTACCATGCTTGAATCTCTGTTTAGTCAGAAAGAAAACTCGGAAACTTTCCTAGCTTCTAGCGCCTTTTGAGCATTGAAATTTAACGCGTAGGAATAGAGCATAGCAGTTAAGCCCAAAAACTGTCCCCAAGGAAGATAATTCCAACTGCAACCCTTCTTCCACTTAAACCCGCACCAACCACTGCGGACTCGATTTATTCCACGACTTAATTTGCATAGACGCCGCAGTCCACATATTAACAAGGGCTTAACTCAAAGGAACGCGTATCATCAGGCTAAGTTGTTATTAGATTTAATTTGCTTATACGTATTATGCAAATATTGCCATGAAAACCATCGTCACAAGGGGTTTAAGCGGCGCAAGAACTCAGTCACATGCGCTTCGTTAAATTTGGGAACGAGGGGCCAAAAGTAACAGCATCATTATGACGAGTAACCGCAACAATTAGCCTGAGGTCTTCAGCAGTGATTATGGTAATTGTAAATATTATGAGAATTGCTCTGATGAATATGCATGTTTATTGTCCGATGTTGGCGCAAACAGAAATCTCGATAGTATTCATGAGGAAGGAG
>NW_026017111.1:1261054-1269087 GCF_020466585.1 Dendroctonus ponderosae
CGGGTTCTGATGAGAACAGTGTAAGCGTTCAAGCAAACCACTTCTGAAGATGCAAGCCACTCGTGCTTGCGAAACGTCAGGAAGAAATTCTACCAAACGACGGCCTAAAAACCCGAAAACCCCATTAATTTCAAGGAATGTCCTCGAAAGTCTATCTTTTTTGATAAAACTATCTAAGTCAAACTGTTACACTAAACTTGATAAAATCCTTATAGCATAAATTGAGAACTTTTGAGATCAGGACGCAATGTGAACTCGTCAAAGTTTCGCAAGAGGAGGGCACTTATCCACTAGACTCGAAAATTGGCTTATTACGGATTATTCGGCATCACCTTCTGTTCGATGAAATGTAAACATTCCTACCAAATAAACCCTCAGTAGAACAATAGATTAACATCAAGCCTGGCAACATGAAGAATGGAAATCGGGCTCGTTTCCACGAAAGATGTTTCCATTCTATTCAGTTGTGCCCTAAACGGCTCTATTCTAATTGACTGAAACAAGCAGGCAGAGGTTTGGAAAAGAATAAAATAGAAAGTAAAATCGTGTTTTGTTATCGGCATCATTAATAGTGGCGAGTTGGCATCTAAATGGGCTCTGCAACATTAATGCCATTGATAAAGATTTCCTGAAAATGGGCGCAATTTTAATGTGGTAATTTATTGGGCAGGTCCACACTGGTCCAAATGGGGGCCAAGGTTTTATCGGGAGTTGTTCTGGATTTTTCCTCAAAAATGTAATCAAATCTACTTGTTATGATATTTTTATCTTTCCTGGGTCTCAGTTAAAGTGTGAAGTAACAATTTTGTCCTTACGTTTCGGCGAGACAACAGCGCCATCATCAGATTGAAAATTTACACAAACTCATGATTGGTAAAAATCAACGTTCTTAGGTCTTTGCCTTCTTGAAACCGTAAATTTGTCTCTCGAAAGACAAATTTAAGGTTTCAAGAAGGCAAAGACCTAAAAGAACGTTGATTTTTACCAATCATGAGTTTGTGTAAATTTTCAATCTGATGATGGCGCTGTTGTCTCGCCGAAACGTAATGAAATAAACGATGTTCAAAATTAAACCCAGCAAGGATGAGAATATCATAACAAGTACGCGCAGTCAGGAAAATAAATCAGAATAAAATCTACTGCAATATTTTATGTGCACACCATTAAAATTGTAGGTCTGATTATATGATTATTTAGGCTTTTTCCCTAAAATTCGTAGCGGCTAAACCAGCTCAGTTAGGGCGCTAAAACTTCGGGATGTTGGAGCCAAGATGTTCATTTTGCATCGCTGAAAGTTTCATTAGGATCGAATAGCGTGCGGATTTAAAAAAAAATTAAGTGCTGCAAGCAACACTTAAGCCACTTGCAACAACAAAACTGAAGTATCCAGGAAGCTTAGTTTTGGAGAAAATCAGTGGAAAACGACAATTGTGGAGGCTGGAAAATTTGGAAAAATTTCGACTCTGTCCTGATTTTTGAAAAAAATTCAGATGTTTGAGATTTTCAAAAACTGTTGAACAACAAACTTCCAATATTGGATGCAAAAAACTAACTGAGAGTCCCGGAAAATTGAAATGATTTCTAATATTGGGTAGATTTTACAATTGTTTCAAGATTACAGAAAGTAATGGGAAATCTTACAATTTTGAAAGTTGAGGTTTCATAAAAATATCAAGCTTGAGCCATTTTTTTAAAAATTGATAACGACAAAACTAGAGCGTCTAGAGAACCAAAATTTTGGAAATATGTCGAACAAAGATCAGTTTTTAGCGCCGTAGAATGCGAATAAATCAAATGTTCACGCTGTTTTTTTGAACGGTTTAACTTGGTCATAAAGAGTCTTTTTGAAAAATCCAGAGCGACAAAGCTAATTTAACCAGAGCGCTAAAATGTTTCAATATTGGAGCCAAAAGTTGAACTTCTGAAAGTCTGAGTAAAATCTGACTGCGTGCCGATTTTTACAAATGTAAACAACGTTTAAAATTTAAAAATCTACGTGAAAAAGACCAATTGTTTTTCGATTGTAAATATTAACTTAATTAATCATTGCAAGTAAATTAGAAATTTCCACTTTGCATTGATTCAGGAAAAAAGAGAAGACAGGAGCTTTAAACCCCCAAAACTTTTCATTAATTAGCGGTTGTTATGAAATGTTTTCGTTAAAAAAATCGACAAAACCGAAACAAAGTTTAATGCGCTGATTTAAAAAGAAAATGCAAATAATTGGTTGCGATTGAGTTAAGCAAAGCATTCTAGGAAATTTTGCTAGATGAAATCTGGCATTTAGAAAATGTAGCGGCGGCCAAACAAACTGGAGCATTTAAAAGCGCAAATTTCTTGGGAAGTTTGCAACAAACGAAGAAGCAAAAGAAAATAGTTTAATAATTTGTTTGGCTTGAGTCAGTCAGTCTCATATAAAGAAGTCAGTTAGGGAATTTTTGCCTGATAATTTTGCATTTTCAACTCTCTCTCCCTCGAGTCTTCCTTTTGTGATTATGTAATCCTCTGGCCAGGATTTTGTCCTTTTTGGCCACCTAATGGAGTCCGTGTTTAACCTCCTGAGGAAATTAAATAACGCACTCTAAGCAAATTTCTGAGTCAGTGGCTTAAAAGTAACAAGCTAATTAGGCGTTCATGCAGGTTTTCATTGGCTGAGGGGAGTAGTTTTAATTAGTGGTTTTTCTGGCTGGTCCAGCCGGATTAATTAATATGTAAAATCCCGGTTCAATATATAAACGTGCAGCAGGAAATTTAATTAAAAACTTTGCTAAATTAAAAAATCTACACACACAAATTCCGGCACCCTTTCAATTACATTCTACATCTAATCCAGGATGTTCACGATGGAAACCCTCTCAAATTGACAATTGGCTAATAGAACCAATTTGAGGAGGGCTTTATTTGGATCCCATTTTACGCCAGATGTCAATGGAGTTCTTCGCCTCAAATATTTATTCTCATCTCGGCACACATTTGGGTCTAAAATATTTGCATCTCAAACGTAACGATTTCAGTATGCAAATATTGGGAAGTTTGGGGCGCGATCCGATTAACCCGACACTTCAGGGTGGGAAAATTAGCGGCTAGCAATAAAATTCCTCATCACCTCATTCCGAAGAATCTTTTATGAAAGAAGATCACTAGTTTGATGTGAGTAAACATCCTGGAATTTAGTGAAGATTTTGCGCAATATTTTGATGCAAAAGGAGAAAACACCAGAAAGTCCGCTCTATATGTGTATCTGCTGCCAATCGATTCTCCTGGTCAAAATTGGTGCTTTGGGAGGAAATATTTCGCCATAGGCTTTGATCTAATTGAAGATATTCTCATATAATTATTCTTCTAGCTCTTCAAGTCTAATCTGGTCTATTGAGCTCGCCCTAATCCTCACTAGCATTATGAAGGATTTTTCATCCTTTGTCATTATTTCTGTTGCGCAAAAGAACACTTTTCTAAGTGTCTTTCATTATACGTGCTGCAGCAAAAAAATGTGCAATGGCCGAGAAAATCCAGCTCAAGAGGAGCAAATGTTTCCAATTGCGATGCATTAAAAAATCACTAGAAATCAGTCAAAGTTGGGCAGAAAAAACAATTAATATTATTGCCTCAGTCGACTTTTCCTTCAGTTTTATTTGCGTCTTAACAAGCTTCCTGTACATTGCTTCGAACTCCTGCTAGTTAGACGGCAAAGACGGGAATTTTACCACTCAAAAGGTCTTTGCTGGCTTTCCTTCCGACCCGTTTCAATAAACAATTCGTTCGATCACACGCCTTGAGATGCACCAAATTTCTTTGGACTTTACGGCTTGATTTACATTTTTGTAGCTAGTTTATGGCCCGAACAATAACGGTTTCGTATAAATGGGTCGTAAATTTTATGCATTATCATAAATCCGAAGCGATACACTTGCCTTGGGTGTGTGATTAAATTGTTTTGCTTTTCGTCTAGCCCATGTAAATACGTATCTAGTCCGGCTAGACTAAGTATCCCATAACTCTACAGGGGCTCAGTGTCGTTTTTTTTCAAGAGGACTAAACATAACTAAACATTTTAGCCGGATTTATGCAAAATCTGTTGATGCAAGTTGTTTGATTAGAATTTTGTTCTTCTTCCTGGTCATTTGGGCATCATTTCATTGAGCCTACAGAACAAACAAAAATGTTCAGTGTCCTAAATAATGAGCCAAAATTCCCCCATAACAGTTTACATGGATTTTGCAGTAACTACAATTCAGCAGTGCATTCACGTTGATGAAAATGTATAATTGGGCGAATTGTGCAAACAGAGATTTGTAATTTCGGTATGTGGAGCAAATTTTAGGGGCCATATTGCGGCTGTTTAAATCAGATTTACTAATATCAATTTGCAAAACAAAAACTTGCTTTGTGTGCAAATTCGCAAGAAAGTCGCAAAGCGAGTACGTAAAAATCTCCCTTATTGCATCTAAAACTGCAGGTTGAAAAATCCGTTAAAAAAGACATTCGAGTAACCAAATAAAAACCAGATTTTCAGTAAAAAGATTGATCTGTTGCCCATCATGGCAACAGATCAATCTTTTCATATATCAATCTATAATACATTTCAGTTGCATCAATACAAATTAAAATTGCATAATTTTCCACTTCTTGGATATTTTCCACATCTTCAGGACGATAATTCGAGCGTCCTCAAAAAGTGCTTTGGACAAATTTTTTCTATCTGGAAGACGGCTGGAAGCTCTTGAGGCTGTTTCATTGACCATTTTATGCTGATTTAATAAATGGTTCAACCAAAAACTGTTAAAGACAGCTTTAAGCTGTTGGTTTTTGTGACGATTTCGAAACTGCTTAGCTGCTTCAGAAGGCTGGAACTTCCAAACCTCACATTTTTGGAAAAACTTTACTAAGTCGGCAAAAATCCGGATTCTTGCATAACATTTTCCGGATTTATAGACGCAACTATTTTTGTTAGCCGGTGAAACTTTCAATTTACCAACTGCATTAGACTAGAGGTAACGATTTTTTTAAAGCAAATGATGCAGTTTTAAAAAACCGTTTATTTTTGGACAACACTTCATTGAGTCGGTAAAAATCAGGATTTTACGCAATTTTACTGAGATTCTTAGGATTGCCAGGCTCGAGTCTTCCTGTTAGCCGTTGAAAATTTCAAGTTTCCACCTGCATTGGGCCAAAAGTTATGATTTTTTAAAACAGAGGTGCTATTTTAGGAAACGGCTCATTTTTGGCCTAAACTTCACTGAGTCGGTAAAAACCAGAATTTCGAGCAATTTCAATGAAATTTTCAGGATTTACAGACGCAAATATTCGCTTTAACGAGTGAAAATCTGACATTCCCACTTGTATTAAACGAGAAGTTACGAATTTTTAAAAGGAATGATACGATTTTAGAAAAATGTCATTTTAGGACAAACTTTCACAAAATCGGGAAAAGTCAGGATCCTACAGAATTCGAATGAAATTTTCCGAATTTACAGAAGCAAATGTTCTCCTTATCGCCTGATAATATCACGTTGCCACCTTCATCAGACTAGAAGTTCCGAATTTTTAAATGAAATGATGCGATTTCAGAAAACCGTTTATTTTTGACAACATTCCATTGAGTCGGTAAAAATCAGGATTTTACTCAATTTGAGTGGGATTTTCACCATTCAGAGGCTCGAGTCTTCTGTGTAGCCTGTGAAAATTTAAATTTTCCATCTTCATTGGGCCAGAAGTTATGATTTTTTAAAGCAAATGTGTCATTTCAAGGAACCGCTCATTTTTAGACAAAACTTCACTGAGTCAGTTAAAATCAGAATTTCTAGCAATTTGAATGAAATTTTCAGGACTTACAGAAGCAAATGGTCTCCTTATCGTGTGGAAATATCACGTTGCCACCTGTATCAGGCTAGAAGTTCCGAATTTTTAAAGCAAATGATGTCATTTTAGGAACCGTTCATTTTTCGACAACATTTCATTAAGTCGGTAAAAATCAGGATTTTACGCAATTTCACTGAGATTCTCAGGATTTTCAGTCTCAGTTGTCCTTTTTAGGCGTTGAAAAAATTAACTTGTTATCGGCATTAGGCTAGAAGTTATGATTTTTTTAAGCAAAGGTGCCATTCCGGGAAACTTTCTGGTTTATTTTTGGACAAAACTTCACTCGTTCCGATCGTTTTAAGTTTATCAAAGCAAACATATCAATCGGATTATTTTTTTTAACGGATTTTTCAACCTATGCAATACAGTCCGGTTCCTGATGTTGATTTGTTTCAAATGCTCACCTTTTGGTGCTGTTGACTTCGTTTGACTGATCATCCGGTCAAAGAGGGCAAAAATTCAAGTTTTTGGTTGAAAAAAATCGTTTGGAACAAATGCATGATTAGCCAGAATAATCCGGAGCAGGTTTCCACATGAATCTCTTTAATCTTTTTTAGGTTATAAGTGAGCTTCAACAAAATAATTTCGTCATTAATGGATGGGTGCAGGCGAAGCCCAGCAGTTCAAAAAGGGTAAAGAGCGCAATAAAACTGCTGAAAAAACATCCAGAAAACAGAACAGAGAGTGAAAAACTGCTGCAAGCAAGCAAATCTTTGAAAATTGCTCAAAATTTAAACCTTCAACAGTCCAGTTCGCACTGGTAATTTGGCTGAAAATTCGCATTGCCTGAACACTATAAAGAAGTTAAAATTAAATGCTACCTTAATTAAGCGGGATGTTTAGGCTCTCAGGATAAATATATTCAAACTTTAACACTCTCCATCCTCTTTAAGCGCACCTAAAAATTACTCCACTCCTACCTGCTCTAATTAATTTATCTGATTCCTCTGGAAAAATTTATAATTAATTGCCCCACTCCCAGAGGGTGAACCTTCTCAAGTGCCAACATTTCCATGCAAGTCTGTGGATTTTATCGTACAATTTCTGCTTCGGAACCCTGGAGATAATTACGAATTCTCCGAAATTGCAAACTTGCAAATTTCAAACAACCGAAATAGTTTCGAATTAGCCGATTGGAGCGACAAGTCATGGAAAATTAATCTAATTACGGTCCACTTTGAATTGGGCTTTGGCTTTGTTGCAATTCGATTGCAGCCCAATGCCATCGCGTTCCATTAATCTTTGATCATTTTCATCTGGAAATATTGTGGCTGATTTATTCAAACAAATTTCCAACTAATATGGAAATTTAGTCGGTGAAATTCTCTGCTCTTGAGCAAATAGATGAGTGCGAAAAATGAGAATCCTGAAAGCCTCATCCGATCTGAAGCTTCGCCCCTCATCTTTTTGTCGCAACTTTGCAAGACGCTACGGTAATAAAATTTATAAGCGTCGCAAAACACTGCCTTGCATGTAAATGGTCTGACTTCCAAAGAATGCTCGCCCTTTGGGGGCGGAGTAATTAATTTAATATTCAACTGACGAGTGTTCAGGAATTATGTGTTAAAATTAATTACTACACTTAGTGCCCAACTTCGCTAATCGCCGACTCAGAACAGGAGTTGACTCCAAATCTGAGGCGCACAATTTCAATTTACTTAATTTGAAAATAACTGATGCTGTTGCTTCGCTACAAGAATGTAAATTAGACGCAGAAGATCTGGAGTTTTTCCTATCCAGCTTCTGGATATTGAAGAAACGGTTCAAACATCAAACAGATTCCGACAAAAACCGAATTTCCAGAGCGCGGTTAAAAGCGAAATTCCCCATGTCCGATGTCATTCTTTCGCATTATTACATTCCTATTGTGTGGCGCCGCAAAACGAAACACTAGTCGACTATGTCCGGAAACTTTGTCCATTTTCTGGAATAATTGGGATACATGGTGTAAACTGCGTTTTCGCTAAGCTGAAAAGTTGGCTATAAAAAGCTTTGAATTAGGAAAATAAATTGCATTTTTTACCCAAGTGAATGCATTTTCATCTCGATGATAATGCAAAGTTCCATCGTCCAACACGCCAATTTTACATGCAAAAACCTAATTGTGCTTTGCTTTCATTGTTGAAAACATTACACAAAATGTAGGTTGCTTTGATAAACTAGAAACGATCTGA
>NW_026017111.1:1270086-1273011 GCF_020466585.1 Dendroctonus ponderosae
TGCGAAAGAACTGAACGGGTTCTGATGAGAACAGTGTAAGCGTTCAAACAAACCACTTCTGAGGATGCAAGCCACTCGTGCTTGCGAAACGTCAAGAAGAAATTCTACTGAACGACCGCCTAAAAACCTGAAAACCCCATTAGTTAGATAGTTTTATTAATCTATTGAATAATTAGCTAGGAAATAGTTTTGAAATATTCCCCGAGCCTTAAGGGTTGGAAGCATTTGGCCTCTTTCAGCTTAGCCAAAAAAGTCGGTTTCCCACAATTTCATGCAATACCGATCAACATAAATCAGAGAGTCAACGATAAAAATGAATAAAGCCTTGGCATTTTAAATTATGGGCTCGTTTCTGCGAATCGGACTTATTTTCGAAGCGTGTTTCACCTGCTTTTCGTGATCCCTTTAACAATATCCCTTGTAAAAATGGGATGTTCGCCGCGCTCCTAAGTGAGTTATGTCGTGCAGGATATAAAAGCGGTCTGAGTGACAAAATTTCAGCAAATCCTGCCGAACTGAACAACGGAAATTGAACTGCCTCCAAAGAAATGGGCTCAGGCTCAGAAAGAGAAAAGTGTACTTTTTACATATTAAATTACGCTTAAAAAACGTGATCAGTTCGAAGGATTCGATTGAAATTGCGAACGGAAGGCACGCAAAATGGAAAACAAGATCGAACAAACAAAGTCTAATATATTTGTTACCAACCGAAACTTCTTTGTAAGAAATGGGTGATGAAAATATCTTTGGAACACACCGAATCCATTTGCATATTTTCATTTTTTTTTCGATTTTCGTCGAAAAAACATAGAGAACTTGAGTCCATCAATCGTCGGATCAACATTTATTGAAAGAGTAGAAAAGAGTCATTCTGATAACACACATATTTTTTTACTGCGTAAAGCAGCATCATTAGACCAAGATGCATCATAACTATTAAACTACTTTAAATATTAGTAGCTTCACTTGTTTGCTCACCCTGTATGAACCAACATGAAATTAAACTTACACAGTTCCAGTTATATAATCAGTAAACCTATTTGAGTTATGCCCAAAGGAAATTAAAATATGGAAATATTAGCGTAATCAATCAAGTTTGCATTGTGCGGAAAACGGTCAAGTAAAGTTAAAAAGGCTTCACGCAAAATTAATCAATGCAGCAAAACCACTTGGGAGGCAATATGTCAATGTTTTGCCATTGTTGCTGTCGAAAGCTGCAACTTTCGCAACATTTTGCCTCATGGAAATTCACATTTAAACAACACTGCTTTTTTATTCATATTTCCAGCCAAGGCAGATTAAGGCCGAGCCAATTGTGGTCAATTGTATGCAGTTTTTTTGCCACTCAATTGGACAATTGTCCAATTTTGCTTAATGTAATTCTGAGTCTAAATAAATGGACAAGGAATTGAATACAGAACTGGAAAAAGGTTCTGCAAAAAAAGTTTCCTCAGTTAAAAACAATGGAACTCATTAGTCACAAAGCAAAATCCATAATGGATGCAAATGGATTCGGTAAAAACGCGATTAAAGTGCTCAAACAAGCACTTATAGATTGACGCTGATAATTGTTGGGATTCAATATGGAGCCGCTGCTGTTGCGCCTTACGTTTAATTAAATTTAATGAAATAAAATGCGGCATGTTTCCATTCCGATTCAGATTCGTCGTTATTTATTCGAAAATTAACGGCGTTTCAACATGGCCGTTATTTCAATTTCATTATCCGCTTAAAATCTTCTGCAATTGGATCGAACTGGCCGCGTTCAATTCAGCAGGAATTTGGAAATTTTATATAAACTAGAGCCCCCTTTTTCCATATGGCGTGTGAAATAATTGGAATTAACAACGGCGAGTGATAGAGCGAACAAAAACGGTAACTGAATAATAAATTTTCCATATTGAATGTTTTGATATAAAAATTAACTGCACGTTAACTGGCAATTGAAACGGGAAAAAATTGAAAATTCTATTAACAATTTACATTGACTGGACATGTATTTTCTTTCAAAGTTTTTAATTTTTAATGTCGACGCCAGTGAGTTTCCGTGCAAAAAAACTAATTCAGCTTCTGCCTTATATAGACAACCTTCGCCCAGTTTTGCTTTAATCTAAAAAAGCTCCATTGCCTTCAGTTACATCTAAAGGCCACAAATGCCAATATTAACTTTATTAACAAAGAGCAATTGAATAACAGTAAAAACGGAAAAAAGGGCAAGTTTACGAACGTAAATAATTCCACTTCTTTTGGGCAGTTATGATTCGAAGCGGCCAATTTCCTAAGCTACGAAATCAAAACTAACGACTTTATTACGTGACGAACATTAAATCGGGCCGTTTTGCAGACTTTTATATACAATCTTTTAAGTGCCCCGTTTGCCTGCCGACACAAATCAAACCAAACTATTATGCGGATGTTCCAAGGATGAGCAGCGATCATTTTCGAGCCAAGAACCAACATCGTTTTGCAATTTTTTGGCAATAAAACATTTCATAAGAAGTTTTCGTTGAAATCGCGCTAGACGCTGATTCTTCTCTTCTCAAAATGAACGTTTCCGAGCAAAATTGCGCCCTTTGTAAACAATTCGTAATTATTAATCTGGGACAAGTAAGAACCTAAAAGTCTTGGAAAATACAGTAAATACTTGCGTCTGAGAATTCCGGAAGTTTTATCGAAATGGCAGTGGATTTTAATTTTATCTTACTATTTGAGCGCGCGTCTGGAAATAAATGTTTCAAAAACCTGTTCTGCAAAAACCCTTAACTACCAATGAGGAGCCAGCACGCACTTGAATATTTTGCAATCCGGTGTGAAGATCGAAACAGTGTAAGCGTTCAGTAGAATTTCTTCCTGACGTTTCGCAAGCACGAGTGGCTTGCATCTTCAGAAGTGGTTTGCTTGAACGCTTACACTGTTCTCATCAGA
>NW_026017111.1:1274010-1287158 GCF_020466585.1 Dendroctonus ponderosae
GTTTTTCGATTGTAAATATTAACTTAATTAATCATTGCAAGTAAATTAGAAATTTCCACTTTGCATTGATTCAGGAAAAAAGAGAAGACAGGAGCTTTAAACCCCCAAAACTTTTCATTAATTAGCGGTTGTTATGAAATGTTTTCGTTAAAAAAATCGACAAAACCGAAACAAAGTTTAATGCGCTGATTTAAAAAGAAAATGCAAATAATTGGTTGCGATTGAGTTAAGCAAAGCATTCTAGGAAATTTTGCTAGATGAAATCTGGCATTTAGAAAATGTAGCGGCGGCCAAACAAACTGGAGCATTTAAAAGCGCAAATTTCTTGGGAAGTTTGCAACAAACGAAGAAGCAAAAGAAAATAGTTTAATAATTTGTTTGGCTTGAGTCAGTCAGTCTCATATAAAGAAGTCAGTTAGGGAATTTTTGCCTGATAATTTTGCATTTTCAACTCTCTCTCCCTCGAGTCTTCCTTTTGTGATTATGTAATCCTCTGGCCAGGATTTTGTCCTTTTTGGCCACCTAATGGAGTCCGTGTTTAACCTCCTGAGGAAATTAAATAACGCACTCTAAGCAAATTTCTGAGTCAGTGGCTTAAAAGTAACAAGCTAATTAGGCGTTCATGCAGGTTTTCATTGGCTGAGGGGAGTAGTTTTAATTAGTGGTTTTTCTGGCTGGTCCAGCCGGATTAATTAATATGTAAAATCCCGGTTCAATATATAAACGTGCAGCAGGAAATTTAATTAAAAACTTTGCTAAATTAAAAAATCTACACACACAAATTCCGGCACCCTTTCAATTACATTCTACATCTAATCCAGGATGTTCACGATGGAAACCCTCTCAAATTGACAATTGGCTAATAGAACCAATTTGAGGAGGGCTTTATTTGGATCCCATTTTACGCCAGATGTCAATGGAGTTCTTCGCCTCAAATATTTATTCTCATCTCGGCACACATTTGGGTCTAAAATATTTGCATCTCAAACGTAACGATTTCAGTATGCAAATATTGGGAAGTTTGGGGCGCGATCCGATTAACCCGACACTTCAGGGTGGGAAAATTAGCGGCTAGCAATAAAATTCCTCATCACCTCATTCCGAAGAATCTTTTATGAAAGAAGATCACTAGTTTGATGTGAGTAAACATCCTGGAATTTAGTGAAGATTTTGCGCAATATTTTGATGCAAAAGGAGAAAACACCAGAAAGTCCGCTCTATATGTGTATCTGCTGCCAATCGATTCTCCTGGTCAAAATTGGTGCTTTGGGAGGAAATATTTCGCCATAGGCTTTGATCTAATTGAAGATATTCTCATATAATTATTCTTCTAGCTCTTCAAGTCTAATCTGGTCTATTGAGCTCGCCCTAATCCTCACTAGCATTATGAAGGATTTTTCATCCTTTGTCATTATTTCTGTTGCGCAAAAGAACACTTTTCTAAGTGTCTTTCATTATACGTGCTGCAGCAAAAAAATGTGCAATGGCCGAGAAAATCCAGCTCAAGAGGAGCAAATGTTTCCAATTGCGATGCATTAAAAAATCACTAGAAATCAGTCAAAGTTGGGCAGAAAAAACAATTAATATTATTGCCTCAGTCGACTTTTCCTTCAGTTTTATTTGCGTCTTAACAAGCTTCCTGTACATTGCTTCGAACTCCTGCTAGTTAGACGGCAAAGACGGGAATTTTACCACTCAAAAGGTCTTTGCTGGCTTTCCTTCCGACCCGTTTCAATAAACAATTCGTTCGATCACACGCCTTGAGATGCACCAAATTTCTTTGGACTTTACGGCTTGATTTACATTTTTGTAGCTAGTTTATGGCCCGAACAATAACGGTTTCGTATAAATGGGTCGTAAATTTTATGCATTATCATAAATCCGAAGCGATACACTTGCCTTGGGTGTGTGATTAAATTGTTTTGCTTTTCGTCTAGCCCATGTAAATACGTATCTAGTCCGGCTAGACTAAGTATCCCATAACTCTACAGGGGCTCAGTGTCGTTTTTTTTCAAGAGGACTAAACATAACTAAACATTTTAGCCGGATTTATGCAAAATCTGTTGATGCAAGTTGTTTGATTAGAATTTTGTTCTTCTTCCTGGTCATTTGGGCATCATTTCATTGAGCCTACAGAACAAACAAAAATGTTCAGTGTCCTAAATAATGAGCCAAAATTCCCCCATAACAGTTTACATGGATTTTGCAGTAACTACAATTCAGCAGTGCATTCACGTTGATGAAAATGTATAATTGGGCGAATTGTGCAAACAGAGATTTGTAATTTCGGTATGTGGAGCAAATTTTAGGGGCCATATTGCGGCTGTTTAAATCAGATTTACTAATATCAATTTGCAAAACAAAAACTTGCTTTGTGTGCAAATTCGCAAGAAAGTCGCAAAGCGAGTACGTAAAAATCTCCCTTATTGCATCTAAAACTGCAGGTTGAAAAATCCGTTAAAAAAGACATTCGAGTAACCAAATAAAAACCAGATTTTCAGTAAAAAGATTGATCTGTTGCCCATCATGGCAACAGATCAATCTTTTCATATATCAATCTATAATACATTTCAGTTGCATCAATACAAATTAAAATTGCATAATTTTCCACTTCTTGGATATTTTCCACATCTTCAGGACGATAATTCGAGCGTCCTCAAAAAGTGCTTTGGACAAATTTTTTCTATCTGGAAGACGGCTGGAAGCTCTTGAGGCTGTTTCATTGACCATTTTATGCTGATTTAATAAATGGTTCAACCAAAAACTGTTAAAGACAGCTTTAAGCTGTTGGTTTTTGTGACGATTTCGAAACTGCTTAGCTGCTTCAGAAGGCTGGAACTTCCAAACCTCACATTTTTGGAAAAACTTTACTAAGTCGGCAAAAATCCGGATTCTTGCATAACATTTTCCGGATTTATAGACGCAACTATTTTTGTTAGCCGGTGAAACTTTCAATTTACCAACTGCATTAGACTAGAGGTAACGATTTTTTTAAAGCAAATGATGCAGTTTTAAAAAACCGTTTATTTTTGGACAACACTTCATTGAGTCGGTAAAAATCAGGATTTTACGCAATTTTACTGAGATTCTTAGGATTGCCAGGCTCGAGTCTTCCTGTTAGCCGTTGAAAATTTCAAGTTTCCACCTGCATTGGGCCAAAAGTTATGATTTTTTAAAACAGAGGTGCTATTTTAGGAAACGGCTCATTTTTGGCCTAAACTTCACTGAGTCGGTAAAAACCAGAATTTCGAGCAATTTCAATGAAATTTTCAGGATTTACAGACGCAAATATTCGCTTTAACGAGTGAAAATCTGACATTCCCACTTGTATTAAACGAGAAGTTACGAATTTTTAAAAGGAATGATACGATTTTAGAAAAATGTCATTTTAGGACAAACTTTCACAAAATCGGGAAAAGTCAGGATCCTACAGAATTCGAATGAAATTTTCCGAATTTACAGAAGCAAATGTTCTCCTTATCGCCTGATAATATCACGTTGCCACCTTCATCAGACTAGAAGTTCCGAATTTTTAAATGAAATGATGCGATTTCAGAAAACCGTTTATTTTTGACAACATTCCATTGAGTCGGTAAAAATCAGGATTTTACTCAATTTGAGTGGGATTTTCACCATTCAGAGGCTCGAGTCTTCTGTGTAGCCTGTGAAAATTTAAATTTTCCATCTTCATTGGGCCAGAAGTTATGATTTTTTAAAGCAAATGTGTCATTTCAAGGAACCGCTCATTTTTAGACAAAACTTCACTGAGTCAGTTAAAATCAGAATTTCTAGCAATTTGAATGAAATTTTCAGGACTTACAGAAGCAAATGGTCTCCTTATCGTGTGGAAATATCACGTTGCCACCTGTATCAGGCTAGAAGTTCCGAATTTTTAAAGCAAATGATGTCATTTTAGGAACCGTTCATTTTTCGACAACATTTCATTAAGTCGGTAAAAATCAGGATTTTACGCAATTTCACTGAGATTCTCAGGATTTTCAGTCTCAGTTGTCCTTTTTAGGCGTTGAAAAAATTAACTTGTTATCGGCATTAGGCTAGAAGTTATGATTTTTTTAAGCAAAGGTGCCATTCCGGGAAACTTTCTGGTTTATTTTTGGACAAAACTTCACTCGTTCCGATCGTTTTAAGTTTATCAAAGCAAACATATCAATCGGATTATTTTTTTTAACGGATTTTTCAACCTATGCAATACAGTCCGGTTCCTGATGTTGATTTGTTTCAAATGCTCACCTTTTGGTGCTGTTGACTTCGTTTGACTGATCATCCGGTCAAAGAGGGCAAAAATTCAAGTTTTTGGTTGAAAAAAATCGTTTGGAACAAATGCATGATTAGCCAGAATAATCCGGAGCAGGTTTCCACATGAATCTCTTTAATCTTTTTTAGGTTATAAGTGAGCTTCAACAAAATAATTTCGTCATTAATGGATGGGTGCAGGCGAAGCCCAGCAGTTCAAAAAGGGTAAAGAGCGCAATAAAACTGCTGAAAAAACATCCAGAAAACAGAACAGAGAGTGAAAAACTGCTGCAAGCAAGCAAATCTTTGAAAATTGCTCAAAATTTAAACCTTCAACAGTCCAGTTCGCACTGGTAATTTGGCTGAAAATTCGCATTGCCTGAACACTATAAAGAAGTTAAAATTAAATGCTACCTTAATTAAGCGGGATGTTTAGGCTCTCAGGATAAATATATTCAAACTTTAACACTCTCCATCCTCTTTAAGCGCACCTAAAAATTACTCCACTCCTACCTGCTCTAATTAATTTATCTGATTCCTCTGGAAAAATTTATAATTAATTGCCCCACTCCCAGAGGGTGAACCTTCTCAAGTGCCAACATTTCCATGCAAGTCTGTGGATTTTATCGTACAATTTCTGCTTCGGAACCCTGGAGATAATTACGAATTCTCCGAAATTGCAAACTTGCAAATTTCAAACAACCGAAATAGTTTCGAATTAGCCGATTGGAGCGACAAGTCATGGAAAATTAATCTAATTACGGTCCACTTTGAATTGGGCTTTGGCTTTGTTGCAATTCGATTGCAGCCCAATGCCATCGCGTTCCATTAATCTTTGATCATTTTCATCTGGAAATATTGTGGCTGATTTATTCAAACAAATTTCCAACTAATATGGAAATTTAGTCGGTGAAATTCTCTGCTCTTGAGCAAATAGATGAGTGCGAAAAATGAGAATCCTGAAAGCCTCATCCGATCTGAAGCTTCGCCCCTCATCTTTTTGTCGCAACTTTGCAAGACGCTACGGTAATAAAATTTATAAGCGTCGCAAAACACTGCCTTGCATGTAAATGGTCTGACTTCCAAAGAATGCTCGCCCTTTGGGGGCGGAGTAATTAATTTAATATTCAACTGACGAGTGTTCAGGAATTATGTGTTAAAATTAATTACTACACTTAGTGCCCAACTTCGCTAATCGCCGACTCAGAACAGGAGTTGACTCCAAATCTGAGGCGCACAATTTCAATTTACTTAATTTGAAAATAACTGATGCTGTTGCTTCGCTACAAGAATGTAAATTAGACGCAGAAGATCTGGAGTTTTTCCTATCCAGCTTCTGGATATTGAAGAAACGGTTCAAACATCAAACAGATTCCGACAAAAACCGAATTTCCAGAGCGCGGTTAAAAGCGAAATTCCCCATGTCCGATGTCATTCTTTCGCATTATTACATTCCTATTGTGTGGCGCCGCAAAACGAAACACTAGTCGACTATGTCCGGAAACTTTGTCCATTTTCTGGAATAATTGGGATACATGGTGTAAACTGCGTTTTCGCTAAGCTGAAAAGTTGGCTATAAAAAGCTTTGAATTAGGAAAATAAATTGCATTTTTTACCCAAGTGAATGCATTTTCATCTCGATGATAATGCAAAGTTCCATCGTCCAACACGCCAATTTTACATGCAAAAACCTAATTGTGCTTTGCTTTCATTGTTGAAAACATTACACAAAATGTAGGTTGCTTTGATAAACTAGAAACGATCTGAACGAGTGAAGTTTTGTCCAAAAATAAACGGTTTCCCAGAATGGCAACTTTGCTTAAAAAAATCATAACTTCTAGTCTAATGCAGATGACAAATTAATATTTTCAACGCCTAAAACGAACAACTGAGTCTGAAAATCCTGAAAATCTCAGTGAAATTGCGTAAAATCCTGATTTTTACCGACTCAATGAAATGTGGTCCAAAAATGAACGGTTCCTAAAATGGCATCATTTGCTGTAAAAATTCGGATCTTCTAGCCTAATGCAGGTGGCACCGTAATATTTTCAGACGATAAGGAGACCATTTACTTCTGTAACTTCTGAAAATTTCATTCAAATTGCTAGGAATTCTGATTTTAACCGACTCGGTGAAGTTTAGATCGAAAATGAGCGGTTTCCTAAAATGACATATTTGTGTTAAAAAATCATAACTTCTGGTTCAATGCAGGTGGAAACTTGAAATTTTCAAAGGTTAATAAGAACACTCGAGCCTGTCAATCCTGCAGATCTCAGTGAAATTGCGTAAAATCCTGATTTTTACCGACTCAATGAAATGTTGTCCAAAAATGAACGGTTCCTAAAATGGCATGGTTTGGTTCAAAAATTCGGAACTTCTAGTCGATGAAGGTGGCAACGTGATATTTTCAGACGATAAAGAGAACATTTGCTTCTGTAAGTGCTGAAAATTTATTTCGAATTGTGTAGAATCCTGATTTTTCCCGAATTTATGGATGTTTGTCCAAAAATGACATTTTTCCAAAATCCTATCATTCGCTTTAAAAATTCATAACTTCTCCTCTAATACAAGTGGCAACGTCAGATTTTCACCCGTTAAAGCGAACATTTGCGTCTGTAAATCCTAAAAACTTCATTCAAACTGCTAGAAATTCTGATTTTTACCGACTCAGTGAATTTCAGGCCAAAAATGAGCGGTTTCCTAAAATGGCACATTTGTTTTAAAAAATCACAACTTCTGGCCCAATGCAGGTGGAAACTTGAAATTTTCAACAGCTAACAGGAAGACTTGAGCCTGTTTATCCTGAAAATTTCAGTGAAATTGCGTAAAATCCTGGTTTTTACTGACTCAATGAAATGTGGTCCAAAAATGAACGGTTCCTAAAATGGCATCATTTGCTTTAAAAATTTGGAACTTCTAGTCTGATGCAGGTGGCAAAGTGATATTTTCAGGCGAGAAGGAGAACACTTGCTTCTGCAAATCCTGAAAATTTAATTCGAATTGTGTAGAAACCTGATTTTTTCCGATTCTGTGAAGGTTAGTCCAAAAATTACATTTTTCTAAAATCGTATCATTCGCTTGAAAAATTCGTAACTTCTCGTATAATACAAGTGGCAACGTCCGATTTTCACTCGTTAAAGCGAACATTTGCGTCTGTAAATTCTAAAAACTTCATTCAAACTGCTAGAAATTCTGATTTTTACCGACTCAGTGAAGTTCAGGCCAAGAATGAGCGGTTTCCTAAAATGGCACATTTGTTTTAAAAAATCATAACTTCTGGCCCAACGCCGGTGAAAACTTGAAATTTTCAAATGCTAACAGGAAGTCTCGAGCCTGGCAATACTAAACATCTCAGTAAAATTGCGTAAAATTCTGATTTTTACCGACTCAATGAAGTGTTGTCCAAAAATGAACGGTTCCTAAAATGGCATGATTTGGTTTAAAAATTCGGAACTTGTAGTCTGATGCAGGTGGCAATGTGATATTTTTAGATGATAAGGAGAACATTTGCTTCTGCAAATCCTGAAAAATTAATTCGAATTGTGTAGAATCCTGATTTTTCCCGATTTTGTGAAGGTTTGTCCAAAAATAACATTTTGCTAAAATCGTATCATTTGCATTAAAAATTCGTAGCTTCTCGTCTAATACAAGTGGCAACGTCAGATTTTCACCCGTTAAAGCGAACATTTGCTTCTGTAAATTCTGAAAATTTCATTCGAATTGCTCGAAAATTCTGATTTTTACCGACTCAGTGAAGTTCAGGCCGAAAATGAGCGGTTTCCTAAAATGGCACTTTTGCTTTAAAAAATCATAACTTCTAGCCCAATGCAGGTGGAAACTTGAAATTTTCAACAGCTAACAGGAAGACTCGAGTCTGTTAATCTTCAAAATCTCAGTCAAATTGCGTAAAATCCTGATTTTTACCGACTTAATGAAGAATTGTCAAAAAATAAACGGTTACTAAAATGGCATAATTTCCTTTAAAAATTCGGAACTTCTAGTCTGATGCAGGTGGCAAAGTGATATTTTCAGACGATAAGGAGAACATGTGCTTCTGCAAATGCTGAAAATTTAATTCGAATTCTGTAGATTCTGTGATTTTTCCCGATTTTGTGAAGGTTTGTCCAAAAATTACATTTTTCTAAAATCGTATCAGTCGCTTTAAAAATTCGTAACTTCTCGTCTAATACAATGGGCAACGTCAGATTTTCATCCGTTAAAGCTAGTATTTGCATACGTAAATCCTGAAATTTTCATTCAAATTGGTGGAAATTCTGATTTTTACCGACTCAGTGAAATTTCGGCTGAAAATGAGCGGTTTCCTAAAATGGCACATTAGTTTTAAAAAATCATAACTTCTGGCCCAATGGAGATGGAAACTTTAAATTATTTTTCTTTCAAAGGCTAGCTAGAAGACTCCAGCCTGTTAATCTTGAAAATCTCAGTGAAATTGCGTAAAATCCTGATTTTTACCGGCTGAATGAAGTGTTATCCAAAAATAAACGGTTTTTTAAAACTGCATCATTTGCTTTAAAAAATCGTGACGTCTAGTCTAATGCAATTGGTAACGTGAAATTTTCACCGGCTAAAAAGAATAGTTGCGTCTATAAATCTGGAAAATGTTATGCAAGAATCCGGATTTTTACCGACTTAGTAAAGTTTTTCCAAAAATGTGAAGTTTCCTCAGATGGTAACTCATAATCTAAAGCAGATGGCAAAGTGAATTGCGAGTGCAACCATGCAGCGTTAATTCATCCGAACAAATCTAGATGTTTCCTTCCAAATTAGTCAGACTCAAAGCACCCAGTTAACAGAGATAATTTGCAACTCCACCATGCACGGCCATAGAGAACCGCTAACTTTTATTCGAAACACTCCTGCTTTAAATTAGCTAACAGGTAGTTATTTAAAAGATAGTTGTTTCGACTGGTAATTAGAGAAATTAGCAACAGAGCTGCATGGGCTGGACGCTAGAATAGCTCAGACCGTCTCTATCTAGAGTTCTGCGGTAAGCCCTCAAAATTTGAATTCATGCCGCATTTATATTCTGTGCCGCGATGCAACTAATAACGAAACCTTTGCATTGTTCGGAATATGAAAGCGAGTCCCAAATGTATCTGCATATACCTCTTAACTTATTATTAAATTAGGAAGTTGTAGGTTCAGAAAATTAGAGACAAAAAGAGCTACTGTTTATTCTTGATGGGTTACAGTTTATTGCTGGCCCAAAAGTATAGCAGAAAGGATTAAGCAGACATTGAACATTTCTCTGGCACTGCAATGAGTAGATTGTAGCTGCAGCTTTAAGCATTTTTTCTCCAATAACGCCCACTTAATGTTTTAGCACTCCACCCACTCACAGTTCATTTATTAGCTAAAACAACTGTATAATAAACCATCCATGCAAAAATCTACTAAACACTTACATAGACGCAACAACCCACAAACACCTTGAATTTAACAAGTTTATCGATTTTAAAGTCAACAGCCATTAAAAATTCACATTATTTATGTGCAAAGCGCCTAATTGCATTTTTTCATATTTAACCCCCAATGGAATTAGTCGGTTTCTAGCCAAATGTGTTTTTTCAATTAGCGCCGGTGAAAAACACATGCCTGACTAAAATGACAAATGCTTTACGATTTGTCAAACGTCGTTAAACATATAATTAAAAAATAATTTTAATACCTGTAAAAGCTCTGGTATTTAGGTGAGAATTTATGGCTTCGTGCCAGAGTCATATAAGGGTGCGTAACTGGTCGATTTGTACCCAATTCTAATTCGTCCATATTCGGTATACTCATAATGTAGAATATTGCAGGCAATTGTGGAAGTCGATTGATTCATTAGACGAAAGAGCTTTCAGTGTTGTTCAACAATTTATTTAAAAGGCCCACTTTAGGCCTACCAAGGTGGACATGCGTGGGTCGAAAATTGTTCACCTAACTCAAAAAGCGCGCTAAATATTTAAGCTGGAAAATCTACATTTGCAAAGCACCTCATGTATGTTTTATGCAGGTTTTCTTTCGGTTCCTGAGAATATTTTTCGGTAAAATCTGACGTTGCCAATTGTATTAGCCGAGAAGTTGAGAATTTTTAAAGCGAATGATACGATTTGAGAACAATGTCATTTTTGGACAAACATTTACAAAATCGGGAAAAAACYAGGATTCTGCACAATTCCAATTAAATTTTYACAATTTACCGAAGCAMATGGTCTCCTTATCGTCTGAAAATATCACGTTGCTACCTGCATTAGACTAGACGTSGCGATTTTTTAAAGCAAATGGTGCAGTTTTAAAAAACCGTTTATTTTTTGACAATTCTTCATTAAGTCGGTAAAAATCAGAATTTTGAGCAATTTGAATGGAATTTTCAGGATTTACAGACACCAAGAATCGCTTTCAAGGGTGAAAAATCTCACGTTGCCACTTGTCTTAGACGAGAAGTTACGAATTTTTAAAGCGAATGATACGATTTTAGAAAAATGTCATTTTTGGACAAACTTTCACAAAATCGGGAAAAATCAGGATTCTACACAATCCGAATGAAATTTTCAGGATTTACAGAAGCAAATGTTCTCCTTATCGTCTGCAAATATTACGTTGCCACGTGCATCTCGCTAGAAGTTCCGAATTTTTAAAGCAAATCATATCATTTTAGGAACCGTTTATTTTTGGACAACATTTCATTGAGTCGGTAAAAACCAGGATTTTACGCAATTTCACTGAGATTTTCAGGACAAACAGGCTCGAGTCTTGTGGTAAGCTGTGGTAATTTTCAAGTTTCCACCTGTATTGGGCCAAAAGTTATGATTTTTTAAAACAAATGTGCCACTTTAGGAAACCGCTCCTTTTCGGACAAAACTTCACTGAGTGGGTAAAAATCAGAATTTAGAGCAATTTGAATGAAATTTTCAGAATTTACAGAAGCGAATATTCGCTTTAACGGGTGAAAATCTGACGTTGCCACTTGTATTAGACGAGAAGTTATGAATTTTTAAAGCGAATGATAGGATTTTGAAAAAATGCCATTTTTGGACAAACCTTCATAAATTCGGGAAAAGTCAGGATTCTGCACAATTTGAATTAAATTTTGCGGATGTACAGATGCAAATGTTCTCATTATCGTCTGAAAATATCACGTTGCCACCTTCATCCGACTAGAAGTGCCGAATTTTTAAACCAAATGATGCGATTTCAGAAAACCGTTTATTTTTAACAACATTTCATTGAGACGGCAAAAATCAGGATTCTACGGAATTTCACTGAAGTTTTCAGGATTTTCAGACTCAGTTGTTCTTTTTAGGCGTTGAAAAAATCAACTTGTCATCTGCATTAGACTAGAAGTTATGATTTTTCTAAGCAAAGTTGCCATTTTAGGAAACCGCTCATTTTTGGACAAAACTTCACTCGGTAGTCGGTAAAAATTAAACTTGCGAGCAATTTGAACGAAATTGTCGGCATTTCGAGGCGCAAATGTTTGTGTCTGCGGGTGAAAACTTCAAGTTCCCACCTGCTTTAGATCAGAAGTTACGAATTTTTAAAGCAATTGTTGCGATGTCAGAAAAACGTCGAATATCGAAGCGAATCGAGAGCGGCACAGAGTAAGCGTTCAAGCAAACCACTTCTGAAGATGCAAGCCACTCGTGCTTGCGAAACGTCAGGAAGAAATTCTACCGAACGACTGCCTAAAAACCCATTAGTTTCTTCTTCAGCGAACTTGTGGGAATTTTTCGCTGGGTTCAGCGCATTCTGTTTAATATGTTTAATAAATAGTCGATTTTGAACCATAACAGCGTTTTTGGATGTGTTTTGTAGGGCAAAGCGAGTTCTATTTGTGGACAAATTGGAAATTTGAATCAGTCGGGTGATTGCTGACATTTTTATTAAATTTTCATTAAAATGTATGGCTGCGTAAACAACCGCAAAATTATTGGACTTATTTTTTATCATGCCTCTAAAGCAAAAATTTGTCCGCTTTTAGATCTCGAAGGTAAATCTTCACAAACAACCCCAAAACGCCATCGCTGGTCTAAAAAAATATTGAAAATACCCCGATGAAGGGCCAACATCGAGCCTAATTTTCGCCAATCGAACGAATCTTGCCCCGCAAAATTCACCCAAACATGGATAACGAACCCATTTTTTCATGATTCGCATCGATATCATTCACGTTTTTTGTTTTAACTGCGATTAAGCATTTGTCCGTTTCAGCTCTATGCAAATACAGTTGTTTACCTGGAATTTCACGAATCGCTGTTTTTACTGCTCTGTTTATGTTCAATGATTGCATAAATATTTGTCAAAACATTAATTTTTTTATAATCGGCTTTGTCGCAGTGAAATTACAATGGAAGGTTGCCATCAGCTGAGCCAGCGCTTCAGAATGAATTGAATGCATATTTTTTAGTAACAATTCTGAGTTTTGAACTGGAATTGCTCGTCATTTGATAGATTCTTCAGAGAAAAGATCGCTCCCAAATTGGCTCCTAAAGTGAGCCACATCCTGAAACAGTGTTCCTAATATTAGTATTGATGCAAACAAAATATTACTCGTGTATTTTGTGTCTTTTCCAAACAAAGTTTTCTCCAGGGTTGTATATTTTGCGCGTACGAGCACTTCAGCTATGAGTGATATTATGCCCAAGTGGGTCTTTATTCGGCAAAGCCAATAAAATAGCCACATAAATACGGTGGAAATTTTGTATATTATGTGCCTTTTAAACCGAGATAGCTCAGGCCATAACGAAATTATTTCTAGCTGTTTTTATGCGACATCTTTAAATCAATCAACTGGATTTTGTCCCATAATTTTATATATTGGCGATATCAAATCGCCAATTGATGTCCCAAAACATATGAAAATCCAGATTGAAAATTCAACACTGTAC
>NW_026017111.1:1288157-1289529 GCF_020466585.1 Dendroctonus ponderosae
TCCTGGTAAAACACCTACATTTTACTGTGCAGCATGGTTTTTCATGTTTAATTATGAAAACGCAACTTAGCAGTTTCGTTCAGCCAGTTCAGGAGAAAATGTTGTTGCTGATTAATCTGACCGAAAGAGACCACTGCTGCTACTCCTAACATGCTATCCATTCCAAATTTTGCGTCTTAATTTCCACACAACCCTCTAACAAAAGTTTTGTATGTGTGGAAACTTGAAACTCACTTTTCCCCTGCCGGAAGCACTAAGGAAACTTTTACATGTCGGCTTTCTTTGCCCCTCTGGTGTGACCCGACTTCTCAATCAAGCGAATTAAATATCCCTGGGAACAATACTTTCCTGCACTTCTCGACATTCACGTAGAGTGAAAATGTCGATAATATATTGTGCCGGGAAAGTTTCCAGGTACTGCCATTTCTCACCAAGTAAATACTCGCCAGAGGCAAAATTACTCTTTGATGCATTTATTATGCTCTGTTTGTCGCCGAATAAACTACCGAAGGGCTGCTTTGGATTGTAGTCTTCATGCTCGCTGCTGAAAAAAGAGCAAAAAAACTCATCAAAAGGCAAAAATACTTGCTGCTCTCAAAACTCAACCGTTTTCTTGCTCCCGTTTGTGTGTTCAGTTAATAATATGGAAAACTTTATGGATTTCTTGTTTGATTGATAGGCCCAGTTTCCGCTGGAAGTTTTCTAAATTAGGAAACTCCTTCAATAGCGGATTTAAACCCTAATAAACTGGGCGATTGTTGAATTTTGCATTGGAACAGCGGGTTGCAATTTTCACTCTGCCTTTTGAAGAAAAATCGCAACATTTTGCGTGCAAAAGATGGTCGTTGAAACAGTCATTTAGTTTGGGTTTTTTTAACTAATTTTCCTTGTAATTTCGTCCCTAAAATATGAATTAACTGCACAAACGTTTCATCAGTAAACAACATGAAATTTATCGATTGAACCTGATCGCAACCCCTGCAGTAATTTTGCTTTTATGTTTTCTTCCTTATTTTATGTGCCCTTATATTTTAGCACTGGAAATTTCATCATGTTATTATTTCCCATTTAGTTTAATTACATTTCGCCTCCGTCTCGTCGTCTCTGCTGATTGACTCTCGAAGCCTAAGGCGTAACGCGACCTCTTTTCTTTAGGAAAATATGATATTTCCAGATGCCGGGGCATAATTTAATAGATACGCTGGTGTCCGGGGTTAATGAGGGACGATGGGAAGGAAAAAATGCCACAATTTATCATGTTTAGGATTTTCGTCGTCCGGTAGAATTTCTTCTTGACGTTTCGCAAGCACGAGTGGCTTGCATCTTCAGAAGTGGTTTGCTTGAACGCTTACACTGTTCTCATCAGAACCCG
>NW_026017111.1:1290528-1296620 GCF_020466585.1 Dendroctonus ponderosae
CATTGGCGCCCCATAAAGAGAATACGTCGACTTGTAATAGCATAACAAATAAATGGAGATGAAAACGTGAAGAAAAAGCCTCCACATATCGGCTTTATTCCATTATAAGTCACGCTAAAGCGCTTAACAACGGGAACGACACTTTAATGATGTAATTCCGGTAATTTACAGTCTAATAAGAAGCTTTGGCTGCGCCAATATCAGCTATTCGGCTTTAGTCAATGGCGCAAATGGAACAGTAACAGAAAAATTTGGCAAGATTCCACCTGGCCGATAAAATATTCAAATATTCCTGCTGGAAGGGCACTTTATTGATTGACGTTCAGATGGGTATTTATGGCGAACACCAACAAACGCAATATCCTGTCTGCTCGTTTCACTACGTAGCAAATAAGCAAACTTTGTTCATCGAGCCGAAGAGTTCTCGAGCTGAAAGTGCAGCTCTTTAAATTTAATATGGTTGCCTCAGCAATCGCGTATTTCATTTGGCAAATTGTTTTCTGCAAACCGAAGTTTTGATTGTTCAATATTCTGTTACACTAATACAATATATCCGGAAACTTTCAGCCAATGCATGCACGGCTGTATGTTTGAATGTTGTTTGCGCTTTTCAGCTTAAAGTTCACTTAGTTTGCTGATGAAATTTAACTTGAACTAGTTTTAGTGCGATAGTCTTCGTCTCATAAACACCGAGTCTTTGAACGAGTTTTCGTCACGGACTGTTAATTGAAAATTCTCACGCGCTTAATCTTAGTCCAAAGGAATCTGCAAATTTCAGCTTCAAACCAGACTGAAGCAGTAGCAAGAAACGTTGAAGTTGACGAAGAGGAACTATGCTGAATGATCAAATCGCAACTTCCAGTGCAAATGGAAAGGAGCAAACAACAGCAGGAAAACGGGAAAAAACAAGGGCTTCTTCACCAATTTATTGCACCCAACAGCAACTTCCAGCTCAGCAAACCAAGCAGCGCAAACAGTAGGCAATGAAAGCGAACACCAAAGGCAAAAGCCTGAAAAACAGAAGTTTGCCTAAACCGTACAAAACAATCGCACTGACGAGCAGAACAACGATAAAAATCTTCCTCAAGCGCCTCATTCGCTTGAACCCTTCCGGCAAGGTGGTGAACGGGTCCTTTATGAGATAAACCCGCACGCCTTTCGCCTGCTGGCTAAAATAGGTGTGCCAATCCAAAGCCTTAATGTTGAAGTTGAACAGCTCTCGATCCTTGAAGCTCATCTTCTTCTGCAGCTTGAAGTGGTTCTCGACGTGCCAGTGGAACGCGTTGCAAGTAAAGTGCTCTAACGACTCTTGAACCGCGTGCAACTTCCTCATCACCGACACCAACCTTTAGGAAGTTGAGGATAATTTTGGGCAAAGATTGGCTGCATCGCTGGACACTCACATCGGTTTTTGGCCGCGCATTTTCAGCATCAAATCGGTTATGTGCGCAACCATTGTTTCTAGAACGAACTTCCAAAACAGGTAGTTTGGTTTGCACGTGGTCACAAAATACATCGGGTACATGACGGCTTTGAGCGACGCATTTGCTCTGCTCTGGACTTGTCCATGTTCCCACAGGTCTTCTGGAATGTCCCAGGACAGTTGAAAGCGACCAGTTGGGCCAGTTTATACATACCTAAGCTCACAGGGTTCTCGATACTGCTGCATATGTGGTAGACTGGTATTTTGGCTCTGGTGTCCCGGAACATCCTGGGGAAATCAAGGGGTTTTCCAGTTACTTTCATAAGTTCTGAGCAAGCTTGGGAGGAAGTGGTGAAAACCCCCCAAGCAGAACAAGGGAGGAGCAAACGCTGAGGAAAAACTAGGAACCTGCGAACCCCCAACAAGCCAACAAACGCGAGAACTCACTCGCCGGTGTGCCAGCCAGCTGCAATGCACTCATTCACAACATAATCGGCTGGAACGACATCCAAGATGATCTTCTTGTAGTAGAAAATGCGGCAAATTCCCAGCCCGAACATGACTGAAAGGCCTCCCATCGACACCGGGCTGTCTATGAAGGCCTCGATGGGTTCCGCAGCTGTTGAAACCACTGCAAGCAAGTTCAGCTGCAAAACGTGTCCAGCTGCCATCGGGAAACTTACCAATCGAAGGCCTGCAGATGCATATTGGGATGTCTTGGGCCGCCCGGCCGATGTATTCTTCGGCCACTTGTTTGGTGAAGGTGTAGTTGTTCGGCCAGTCAGCGGTGAGTCTGGAAAAACTCTTGTGAGGGGTTTGAGGACTGTGGAAACTGCGCGTTTTACTTGCTGCTCATGCAGCTCAAGGTGGCATCGTCGAGGCTCTGGCAAACTGCAATGAGGTTTTCGGCTGAAATCCTCGACGGGTAAATTTGCTCTTCAATCTCCTTTCGGTTGGAGTTGGAGAATGCTGTTCCCACATAAACGAACGTCTAGGAATTGCGGGAAGTTTCAGAGCAAGCCGCATTTGCCGCACGCAAACTACCTTGATTCTTCTGAGCTGCTTCGCTATGCCCACCAGGTCCTTAGTGGCCCTCACATTCAACCAAGTCGCCTTTTTGATGTGCTCATGGAAGCGCACAGTGGCAGCAAAATGGAAAATTACTGTCACTTCTTCCTGCATCCTTTGCAAGTCCGCAGCTGAGATCCCCAACATCGGCAACTCGCAGTCGCCCTGTATAATTTCGATTTTGTCGAAGACTGTCCGCTGGTCTCGCTTAATGCCATCGAAAATCTAAAATCCCGTTCATTAGCTGTTGTGTCTTACTGGATTGGGTCATCGTACGGGGGACTCAAAAATCGCCTGCAGCCTTGCCGAAGGTGCCACGTTCTTCTTGGTGCGTATCAAAAGGAACACTTTCTTCACCGGTAGAGCTCGTAGCACTTTTTCCAGCATCAACTTCCCAAGGAAACCAGTGGCGCCAGTCAAAAACACCGTCTCATTTCTGTAAAACTGCTGAATCTCGGTCAGTTCAACGGTAGCACCTTCCATGGCTGCAGTGGTTTGATGCAGCGCTTTACAGTGATCGGTTTAGCTTGATATACGATCAGTCGCTTCCAAAAAAATCAATTCTATGGAAATGAGCGAAGAACAATCGCCTGGTATGCGACAGGATGATCAATAATTCATTTTGCGCCACTGGGATTGTTTTGCATACAACGTTTCATTGGGGTATTTGCATTGGATGAGGCAGTAATGATTTCTAGAAAAACAGGTTTGAACAAAAATGGTCTGCTTGTAATTCAATTAACTGCAACTCGTGTATATATAAATGCGTGTCATTGCTACTTAAATTTGCAATCTTGCATTATTTTCCCGCTAGTTTAACCGAAATGGCACACTTTGCAGTTGACCTTGTTTTTTAGCAAAATATGTATGGTTCTTCAAATCACTCCAGCCTTTCCAAGCAAGTTTCTCAAAATGTCTGAAATTCTCCATAAGTTTCATCGGGCGGCTTCAGATCGAAAAAATCGACATTTTTTGCTAAATTTATACGATTTCTGATCAGTCTCAAACAGGTTAATTGTGCACAGAGACCTTCTTATATCGAAAGCAATGCATCGAGCTGCAAAAACAGATTGATCGAAATGTTCATCAGCGGTAGATTTTTCAGCAAAGTATCAAGTCGCCCAAAATGTCTCCAAAGCGAGAGGTTTATTAAAAAAAGTTAAACGCTTCCGATCGAAAATACTCCACATTTTTCGCCCCAACTTATACGGTTTTTGGTCAATCACGACGTTTAACTCGCCACATTTTCTTTATGACAAATTCAGAGACGTTAAATATGCAAAATATGAAGTTTCTTAGACCGCAGGCCATCCATTGAGCTCAAAAAACAAGCTTGAAAAATTTTGACTTTCGACAGAAATTTTCTTAAGCGGTTGAGGTCGGATTTTTCGAAAACTTTCAGTTCCTCAAAAAAGGTGAATCCACATCATTTCTATTGGAGGGAAACGAAGAAAGTAAGACTTTTAGTAAAATAACGAGTTAAAAGCTCCAACTCCAAAATAATCGATCAGTCACGATTTTTAACTGATCACAATATTGGAGAGCTTTGGAGGTGGAAACCAATATATAAATCTTTTGAAAAAAAGGTGAATTTCTTCGAAAATTTCAGCTTTATCCAAATGCTTCAAATTCTACTTTAGTTGCATCAAAAAGACGAGAAGAAAGCAGACTCTTCCTCACAAGAAGTTAGAAGTTCCAGATTGAAAATATTTCAAATTTTTTACCTCTTCTATATGGATTTTGACCAGTCGCGATCTTTAACTGCCGATTATACTCAAAAACGTAAATTACGCCATTAGGAAGCTTTTTAGGCCAGAAGCGATCCATTGAGCTCAAAAAAGACGCATATAAAACATTGCTTTTTGTTCGAAGTTTTCATTTCATGTATGTGAAAATGTTCATTTTGGCCCAACATTTCTTAAAGGGCCGATGTTTTCGAAAAATTCCAGGTTTTTTGAAATGTCTCAAAGTCTGCATCATTTTCTTCGACAGGAAACGAAGAATGCCTGACGATTATTATAAAGCACACTAGAAGTTTCAGATCCAAAATAATTAACATTTTTGTCCCATTTTATGTGGTTTTTGAACATTTTTCGCCCGTTTTAGGCGATTTTTTAACAGTCCCGATCTTAAGCCGCCAATATCTTCAATTTTGTAGATTCAAACACGCGAAATATACATACTGGGGAGCTCTTTAGGTCCAAAACAATCCATCCAGCTGCAGCAAAATCGCGCATGTTAAATTTTGATTTTGATCCAAAATTTCATAAGGGACGAACATCAGCTTTTTCCAAAAATATAAAGTTTCATAAAATGCCTCGAATTCGTCATCAGGGAACAAAGAATTAACATTGTAGACCACATTATAGGGATTTTAATCACGATTTCAAACCGAAAAATGAGAGGACTTAAGGACTGAATATAATGCATACCGAATATGCATATTAAGGAGCTTCTTAGGTCAAAAGCGAGCCATTGAACTCGACAACACGCATGCAAAATTTAGATTTTTGTTGGCAAGCTTCATAAGGAGTTTGTGAAAAAATATTGAGTTGCTCAAAATACCTTAAATTCTACATCAGTTTAATCAGAAGAAAACTAGAAAAGCCAAACTCTTGTTCAACGATGTTCAAACACGTCCAATATACAAATTGAGAGCATTCTTAGGTCAGAAATGATCCATTCAGCTAAAAAAGTTAGATTTTGACCCAAAATATGAGAAAGGGTAAAATTTGGTAAAAATTACTCAAAACGAGTTATGAAAGGCGCTATTTGAAAAACACCTGAGAAGCTTCAGATCAACGGCCCATTTTATACCGTTTTGGATCAGTCGCGATCTTTAACCGACGAAATGTTTCTTATTACAGAGTCAAGCACCGTAAAAATGCGTATTAATTCGAAAACATTGACCCGAGCTAATCTGCAGTGAATAGCCGATTTTGGTCGAAAATTAGATTTTTGTTGTATTTTGCCAGGCTGGCCGAGCACTTTTTGCAACTCACGCCGATCGGCAATAAATTTCCAGCTTTAAGCGCTTCGGAATGGCAGATTTCGAATCAATGTTCAGCCCTTCCGTGTTTCAGGCCCTTAAACTATCAACTAACGTGTCGTTCCTAATATCGGTATAGGGCCACCTTATTATTACGCGCTATTAAATTAGCCGCCCCACTGGCTTGTCGATAAAAATTTAATTCTCCCTTCTCGTTATAATCAAGAGACGAGAGCCGGGATTATATGAAAATTTTTCAATTTCCTTAAAACCGTGTTCTTAAGGAAAAATGGTTAATGTTCAACGTCGGGGGTAGTTAAAGGAGAATTGATTGCGCTGCCCTAAACTACGTGCATGACTGTTGGTCAATTGAATTGAAATTGCGCCATTCTTTTATATAATTAGCAGGAGTGATGTTTCCTAGCTCGTGTAATTTCCTTTGCATGAAAAGTGAATCGAGCACGGTTCACGTCTAAAATCAGCAGACATTTTTCGCGATAATCGCTATGAGTTCTTCTTTTTTTACAAACTTCTTTTTGGGTAATTCGCCTCAAAAATTTTTGTCTTTAAAAAAGACAGAATTTCCTCACGTCTTTTATTACAGATTGATAA
>NW_026017111.1:1296670-1299371 GCF_020466585.1 Dendroctonus ponderosae
TATACTACTAACTATTGGTCGTAAAGGAATATTAACTTTATGAATTTTTGCAACTCCGTAAAAATGTGGTGTTTTACTATTGTGTGGTGTTAATTAAAATGAGTTCTTCTGTTTTAATAATAGCTATTTTTCAACTTATTTTGTCCACTCACCGCTAATCCTTCGAAAAAACTGCAGAAATTTCGGATTGAACATGTCGTGAGAACCGCGCATTTTTAAGAATTCCCCACAATAAAATTTCTGTTATTGCCTGTGAATTTTATTGAGAAATGATGACAAAATAGCGAGCCTGGACGCAAATTGCTCTGACACATGCCACGGCTGATCCAGTAATCCTAATCGGGCCAAGAACATGCAAGAAAACGTTTTACCTGTTACGTTGAAGCCAAAATTTGCAGGGAATTAGTCTAACAATATTTATATGCCGCCCTTTCTACAGCCCCAAGGAGGCAATTTAGTGAAAAAACGCCTGACCAGGCCAAATAAATATGGAAATCAAACGCGCCATATCCAACTAACCGAAATATGTATGTAAATCGAAGCAATGAAGGTCGTTTTATTGAATGAGAAATCAGCTCTCCAAGCAAATCATTAGAATCGAAGCACGTCAATGTATATTAAATCGGCATTTACGAATGTTTTGCCAGGATGGGACGCAAGGCTTTTTTGAATATGGAAACCCTGCTGGTGCGCATCAAAAGGCCTTTAGTGGAATTTCCTGCACATATCCAGCCGAAAGTTTCCAGTTTGCCCTCATCAATGTTGCATGGCACAGATGTAACAGTAAAACTTTTCATATGTACCCCAGTGGGGGGCTCATCATGGTAAAATATAAACTCACTTATTGCCCTGGTATATTACTCTCTTTTATGCGGGTTTTTAATGTTCACCTGAGACGCCGAGTAAAGTATTCATTTAACGTTCTCGAAAAATGTAACGATATTCCCGAGAAACTGGCACGGTATAATTATTAGTATTGTAAAGCAGCAAGGAAAAGTTCTAAAGGGAACTTTAGCGGAATTTCAAATTAGTTTAGAAGTTATTAAAAAGTCGGTCGCATGAATATTATAATAAGCGCTGTTTAGTTTGGGTCCCCTTCACATTATGGTAAAACCTATTTGAACTAACTTGGCGCTCAACTGATGTCTAAATAGAGAAATGTGCCAGTTGAAGCGCACTTAAAAATGCACCAGACGGGCGCTTTTCCGCAATTTACCGCTAGGAGAGTTTCACTGATGTAAACGAACACTAGTGTTTCAAAATTGCACAAACACAACTTCAAGCCTCCAATCCAATGTTTTGGCCTTAAAATGCCGGAAGAAAAACTGGAAGCTTCGCAGTCATCGAATCGAGTGCTCACTTAAAACGTCCGAACAGATCATTAAGTGCGCCTCGAATGGTTTGTTAAATTGCAATTAAAATGGCAAAAAACTGGCGCCCTCCTGACTAAGCAAATGTGAAAATTAACGCCGCCGAAAAAGTTGGAAATTTTTATCAAAGTCCATAACTTTTTAGTGTCGCGGTACAGCGCTACGAGATTTAAGGTGCTGATTGTCGTTATAAAGGCAAATTGCAGGTTTTATTACTTTGAAACAAAAGCCCATCCAGCTATGGCTGTTTAATGGCACGTAACTCAGTGGCGGTTTAATGGGGTTTAATTCCAGATAAAAATTGTCCTTCCATTATATTTTACAACTCGGCAAGCTGGGCAGTAAAACGCCGGGCTACAGACGTAAAACCGTCCAATCAAACATTTTGAGTCTCCTCTAATTAATAATGCAAATTTTAATGCCATTCGGCATGATATCCGATAGCGGATGCCCCTGCAACACCCTAACTGTCCATTCAATTTTATTCCTGCGGGAAATCCAGGAACATCATTCAGCCTGAATTGGTCAAGATGTATGCCCTTTTAAGTGGAATTGACCGAGAATTATTCAATATCTGCTAACCGTGTTTGAGTGCAAATTGTTTGTGAAATCGAATTAAGAATGGAGCAGCGGCTCAATGCAAGCTAAATTGAACAACTTGTGATAGACGACAGTCGGAATTTGATTTTCGCTTAGTCTATTCGATTGATAGATCACTGCAGCATTTGTGTGAATGGGCTCAAAATCTAACAAAAATATTCACTATTCACTGTTTAATGGTGTGTTTGTTCTGATTTATTCCGTGTTTTCGGCGGTTTTAGTCGCTCTTGAGTCGCTTTGGGATATTCACTTATTTACACTGTCCATGTTATATATTAATCAGTAAAAGGCGCCTATTTAGGTCTGTGGGTTTCCGGTTAATAGATATGGGGGCAAAAATAAGACACTGTTTTCCATGGCTCTATGAAGGAGGCCCTACTAAAGTTCAACAGCGATTCGAGCCAAACAGAAAACGTCCTCCCAAAACCAGCAGAAAGAGAAATTGACCGACGAACGGTCCAATTTAAAAGCCCATTTCAAATTAGGACGGAAGCTTTCCCTAATAAGAAAAGTTTCTATACCGCTGTCAATAACAAATTGTCTTTCTTCCCCTTAGGGTCAATCCACGGTGGAAAACTTTCAAGTGCGAATCGGAATTTATATAAAAAGTTTGAAGTGACCGTTAGACGGCAAATGCGATGCGTGATGTTTTACATAAAAGCTTTTTCAGTCGAACGCAATAGACTTTCGAAGCGATTCCTTGAAACTAATGGGTTTTTAGGCCGTCGTTC
>NW_026017111.1:1299421-1302098 GCF_020466585.1 Dendroctonus ponderosae
AAGAAAACACACTCAGCGCGAATGAAACTCTCTCCACTAAACTGACCCCTTCCACGCTCTGCCCATAATTGTCCTGTCCGCTAAAATGGAAACAAAGCAGGAACATAATTGGAAACTTCTGAAAAGAAGTTCCAGTCTCGGTAAATATCGTCGTATGAGCCAAACTGCTTCTATTTAATTTAGCGACCAGATTGATTGTAAACTTTGCAGGCAATTCCTCAAACAAACGGTCGTCTCGTGCATCCGGCGATTGGTTTTGGGCTCGTAAGAACGTGAGATGGAGCTCGAAGGCTCCAAATGTGATTTATTAATGTCAACGATTGTGTTGTGTATTTACTTGGGCGTAAAATTGTACGTTTCATTTGGGAAATAAAATCTTGATTTGCCTTTAATTGCTGATTCAATTCGTCATTGATGGACGAACAATTCGGTTTTCTGGGCGAAAGATTGAATGACCTTTTGCTGACTTGTGAAGACGGTTGCATGATTGAAAATTTCCCATTCAGTCGGACGATGGAAACTATTAAGATCCTGTCGTAAAACCCTGCCCATTGTTAACATTTGATCGGTTCTGGTTCGAAAGTTCGGCACGCAACGTTGAAGCGAAATTGATGCCCTGTTTTATTAAATTAGTGCAGCTTTATGGGGATATTTCGGCGCCCGATGAAAATAGATGAGGCCAACGCTTGAACTGAATAAATTAAATGCTTCATGCATCGGCATAAGGGGCCCACGTTCATCACGAACATGAATCTTTACTATAAGCGTGACGGGTTTCGTTTTGTTCCATTTTGCCAGCCCAAATGGAAACAGAGCTAGAAAAGTGTCTCTTCATGCTTGAAACTTGAGGATTGAACACAGTGTAAAATAGGCAGTGCTTAATGAAACTTTTCAAGACAGAATTTTCTTCAGTTCAACTCTCAGGGCGCCAACCTACCAAATATCATGCAAAATGTGCTCATCACCGAAGAAATCTTTTGCCGCGCCTCAAAAAGAGCCTCGAGTCTCTGTCGCGGATAGAGTGGAACAAAATTTCTCAGGCATTTTTCAATCAATTGATTATCTTGACCCAATTGGCTTGCATCTATAGGCCGAATACTCGTAGTAAAACACATCCATTAACGTCTTCGATGAATACATACATGAAACGCGAATGAGGATAGTCTGCCCTCAAACCAAATCGAAATAAATTCCGCCGATTGCCTTTATCAATTATAGACAAATTGAATTCGATTCCCATTTACAAAAGTGTCAGCAATTCAATTTCCTAGACGGTTCGTCCTTTTGAACAACTTTAAATGGGCCTTTCTTTGATTACATTTCCTACTTAAGGACACCCCTTGATTCCTTTGCTGGCTGCCGGGGCTCGTGTTTCATTATTTATCGAATATATTCATGCGAATCAAATGAGGACAGCTTCTAAGGACTTGAAGTGAAACTGAAACAATGGGAAATAATTGCAAAGTTTGAAAAATTAACCGGTTCATTTAAAGCAGTCTTTTGCAGCGAAGCAATCATTACAGAGAACGTTTAATGGGCAGTTTTTGCCAGGTTTGTACAGTGGATTTTTGGCCGCTTTTTTTAAAACAAAATTAAGAACATTTTTAGCAGTAAAAACAACTGATGTTTCAAGCTCACTGTAGAATTTTGCTTGCTATCGTGCTGTTTGCTTAAAAACAATTATGACAGGATGTAAGGCATATTTTAAAGTGGTTCTAGTTGCGATCATTTTTCTCAAATAATTGGCGAAACTCTCTGAAATTAAACCAGTTACTGTTGCAAAAAAATCAACAATTTGTTAATGCTAAAATAGAGTCCAAACAAATCTAGTGACTCCAATTTGACTGAATCACCATCAAGTTCACCTCAAAGATGCTTTAGTTACTCAAAACCGTGCCCTTTTCCCCATCATTGATGTGATTCTTTTTCAACCGAAACTATAAACTCCACTAAAAGTTTGTGTTCTTCACATAAAAATCCAAGAGCGTTCTTGCTTGCCAGTAAAGACATAAAAGAGGACTGCAGATCGCATTTCGTGGAACTACTTTGGCGCGCCGCGATATCATTAAAAATGCACAAAGCACTGGAAAACTTAAACAAAAGCATGAAATGGAAGCATTAGGTTAAGATAATTAAGTTTTCTCAAAGAGATTACTTTGAGGGACATTATTATTTTTATAGTCTGTGCAAACCCGGAAAAATTGTATAGTTTATGCGGCGTTTTGCACAGTTGGTTGGCTCCAAATCGCTCTTGTGCGTTTTGAGTGCAGAATGCAATTACATTAAATTAAGTAGGGGAGAAAATGAGGCTTTGATGGTTTTGACCTCAAAATCCTCGGCATTTTAAACTGAAGTTGGCATTAATGGCTTCTTGCTCATTAAGTTCCCAAGATTTTTTTAAAAACTTTCCTGATTTGCACAGTTTTTTTGCTGCTTGTGTACAAACAGTCATTTAAACCAAAAGAACCAAAAATGAGCAGAGCAGACTGGCAGTGGTTTGAAACTAATGGGTTTTTAGGCCGTCGTTCGGTAGAATTTCTTGTTGACGTTTCGCAAGCACGAGTGGCTTGCATCTTCAGAAATGGTTTGCTTGAACGCTTACACTGTTCTCATCAGAACCCGCGTTCAGTTCTTCCGCAGAACTGAACGGGTTCTGATGAGAACAGTGTAAGCGTTC
>NW_026017111.1:1302332-1307427 GCF_020466585.1 Dendroctonus ponderosae
CGTCAACAACAAATTCTACCGAACGACGGCCTAAAAAGCCATTAGTTTCAAGGAATGGCCTCGAAAGTCCATCTCTTTTGATGGGAGTGGTATGGGCAGCAGCTTTTCCATTCTGATGTAAAAACCGCATATTTTGAATATGGAAAGCGGGCGGATCGGTCGAACTAATCAGCCTTATTCGCTTTGCATCCCATTTGCAAAACACAGCGAAAGGATTATTTAGCAGAAAGTGGTGCGGATACTGAAATTCCGTATTCAAGACACAAACGGGCCCTTTTAACACGCAGAGTTGACTCCGGGAAGTTATTTAATCCGGTTTGGGACGAGCTGCGAAACAGGCACAAAGAATGTCAGCCCGTTAAGTCGACTTTAAATCAATATGAGTACAACTTCCCCTTTCAACCTAAATGTTTTTCAACTCTTTTGCATTATTCAACGGCTGTTCAAGTGGGTATTGCCTGCTGTAGGGCTTGCGGCTTCTAATTAAACCACTTTCTATCACTGAGCAGGAATAAGCCTGGAGGAAAAGTGAGGGGTTGCATGGAGTGCAAAGACGCAAAATTTGTAACTTTGCTCACGTTGGTTGTTTCCGATCGGAAATAATCACCACTTTTTCCGCAAATTCACTATAAAACAAAAGGACCAAACTTTTCTTGTTGCTGTTATCAAAGTGTTTCCGTCTCGACTTAACTCGTCTTCTGAGGACTACAGCCAAAAATGAAGATCGATCAGCTGGACAGTGCGAGAGGGCGACTATTAAAAACATGCTAACGATCGGCTTTAAAGCCCTATATTTCATCTGATCGTTTTTTCCTCATGATTTAGGTGCACTCAAACAACAAAACCGCCTTACTGATTACTCGGCATATTGAAAAGTTCCGCCTTGTCGCTCAAACGCTTGCAGCCGTATTTTGGAAGCAGTTTCTCGACTTAAACTCTGGCCCTTTTCCCCACATGTATCATGCTTCCTCACTGGCAAAAGGGCCAAATTAGCAGCTCGATTTTTATATAAACTTGTCCAAATGCCGAGCGACTATCCGAAAGTTTGGCCCTTTTTTCCTGCCCTTTTTCTCGATTGTTCCCACTTCAAACTGCCAAACAATCGCTGTGGGCGATTCTTTGAAGTTTTGCCCGATAGGTGAACGCCGCAAAAGGGAATCCTGACAAACCCTCCAAACTTATAACCACCATTCGATGTGAACAAGGGTCAAATCGAGTCGAGCGCAGAACAGCAAGCAGATTTAATTGAGTCTATTATGTAAACATAATTGATTTGGTTTTGTTATCGGCAGCTGCCAACGTTTATATTTTCGGAAAAGGAAAATAAAAGCGCGCTGTGGATACGATTTGGCGAAAAATAATGCTTTGGATCACTGCAATTTCCCTAATGGAAAACTTCCTGTGGATGAGGTAATTTGTACGGATTTTAGGCGAATCAAATTTGCTGCCCAACAAAAGACCAGCAGATAAAATTTCAAATCTTCATTATTTCTTTTTGTCCAAGCGGCTTGGAGTCGCGCTGCGAGTTTTCCTTATTCTGGTCGTTTGGGTGTGTGGAAATTGTTGAGTGTGCTTGGAAAAGTTGCGCATAATGAGCTTTCATTTCCTTTTATGCTTTCCATTTCCTACAGTTATTTACCGTACGTTTGTACGGTTTATTTTCCGGGTTTTACCGGCTGTTGCGAGATTTTTGATAAAAACCCGATTGAATATGGAGGAAATATTGGATTCTTAATAAACTGCGGGGCAATATTTCACTTGGCCCTTGTCAACAGGGCCGGATTCCCATGGTCTCTTTCAAATATAATAAAGTTAGTGAAAGCATCGCAGCCACGAACGAAATTTTTCTCGTTAGCCTAAAAAATGTCTTAAGAATCATGGGGAGAAATACAAAAATTCCTTGCAGGTAGGCAGAGCCCGGTTACATTCTGGGATTTTTTAAAATATCATAGAGGGTATTTAATATGCTAACAGAGCTGTTGAAAAGACAGTGAAAGACCCAGGAAAGAAAAAATATAATAACAATTACACGCACTCAAGAAAAAAAACGTTATTTAATGAGCATTTTTCTGATATGTTTTTGAGGATTAATGAAAAGCTCTTGAGCATAAAGAACACGTAAAGAATATCTTACACTTTTCACATTGCGCATTTTCTCAGTTTTACGACAGGAAAATTGAAATTGACATTCCGGAGTCGAGCAGAAACAGTATCAATAACATCACAAGAGTATCACCTTTATATGTTTAGGCAAAGCCATCTTTCGCCTGTTAGTCCTTTGAAAGGCACGCTAGCCATCTATTTGCAAATTTTCCGTTGAATTTCCCATCCATTCTCCCATGTATGTCCAATAAATGCACAGAAATTCACTACATAGCGACAACGAGAAGGGCGGGAACTGATGCATAAATCTATCTAGTGTCTCAGATATTTGAACTGACCTAAAGTTGGAATCGAGGCGGCTTCCCAGCCAGGCATTCCAGTTATTTCATAAATTAAACACTCGAAGTTTGGAATCGATTCTCCATACGAAAATGCCGAATAAATATTTCAATAAGTGCTAGAATTGCTACTTTATATTGAACAACTTTGAACAAATCCTACAAATTGTGTGAATTGTTTTCATCTGCTTGAAAACTTCCAGAAAATCGATCCAAACAACCCCTTTAGCAGGGAAAATACAAAACTATTTAATAGCAAGTCTGCATTTCGAAACCTTGCGTGCATTGGGGTGATATCGAGCATTGATTGGTGAATATTAATTTATTATGGGTCTCGTACCAAAGTGGGCTTTTCAGCAATAAATTTAAGGGAAACGTTCCACTGCAGAGCATTAACTATTTAACGGCTATGAAAGGTGAAGCTTCTTCGATTCATTATGCTTAAACCTGTGAAAAAACGAAAATCTTGTCCGAAATTAGCAGAGCTCTCAAAGCGCCTTTCATTGGGAGAAACAAACTGCTTAAAGGTTTAGAGTCTTCATTGCATAATCCATCAGTGTCTAGAGTTTTAAAAAGTTAGTGCTGACTAATGAAATAATTCCGACACTAACAGTGCAGTATGATTCCAATTTATATCAAAATTTAAAAGTCAAAACCAAATTTCCATTTAAAAACCGTCCGCGCAGCTTCCAAACGGAAATAAAAAAGTTCATTGAAAAGTCAAGAAAGCGAATAATGCATCTAATCAAGAAACTGATTAAAAACTAATTTCATAAGTTTTCAAGAGTCGAAATACAAAATGTAATCTGGAACTTTCCAATACGAATTATGGCCGATGGAGTTTTAAGTCCTCGCTGCTGTTATCGGAGCTTTTAATTATGTTTAGATTAAACAACACAAGAAAACACAGACAAAAGATTGTTGTCGGAGACTCCAAATCCAACGGTTTTTGTTTTTTAACTGCAAACTGGGAATTTTAGCAAAAACGCCCAAAAGCGATTTTATGTTCTCAAAACTTATTCCTGATTTCTTTGCAGAAACAATACCACTCATTTTTTCAATCATTTTTCTTTTTCTCATTTTTTCAATCAGAAACTTTTCGCTTAGATAGATTAGATAGAATAGAAAATATTTTTTATTGCAGGAAAACCACTCGCTTGCACCATTTTCCTGCTCTAAAACATCAACAAACAGATGTTAAGCTGAGCCCTGATTTTCTCAGATAATTCAACAGTTATTTTGAATTTTTTTAGCCAAAACTGTGCGTTTTCCCAAAGAAACGCTAAAAATTGTTATGGTTTTGCTGAAAAATCTCCATTGCAAACAAAAAACTCGTTTAGCCTTCAAAATGCAGTTTATTTGAGTTTTAACAAGTGAACTGGCTCTTTTACAGAGCAATAATGCAGCAAGATAGAGAAGTTTCCGTATTTTTAGCACATTAGTTGCCGTCATTGAAAACAACAAGTTTTCCAATAAGGAAACTTCCTTTCTTTCGGCCTGCAAAACCATGCCAGACGAGGGGCGGTTGCCAACTTTTATATTAAATTGCTGAATGCACTCAGACAAATATTAACGAATGTGACTAACTTTCTCATGCAGTTTTGCGTAAAAGCTGCATATTTAATCGTCTTGCTTGAAACACAATTGTGCACAGGAACTCTATTTGTAAGAGTGAGTAGAATGAAACTATTGGCAAACAAAAAACAATAACGACCTGAAATAATTGGTTCATTAGTAGCCAGTGTTCAACAAGCGAGTGGCTTTTGCAAGCTTTGCCCAAACAGGGATATTTTGCAAATAAAACCACAATTTTCAGGTAATTTTCGCTAATTTTAGATTGATTGCATGCATGCATCTCATAGGGAAAATCGATAATGCGGGGCCATACGGTTTTTATATATTTGCGAGCAAAATAAAAATGAAAGGCCCGCCCTTATTGGCGTGTCGAGCCGGAAACCAATATCCGTAATTAATATTTTCAATTGCTTCACTTTGAGCTCGTCGAAAAATTTAATTTAAATCGAATCAAATTGAAATTGTACGAACGTATGAACGGCAGCAGATTCTTATATAAGACCACAAAAGCTGCTGCAATTAGTTTGGAGCGAAATTGACCAGCAAATACCAACGGAAAGATTGAAATTTCTTATAATGGGGAAAAAGCGATCGCGCCATTGGACGTAATGAAAGGGCTGGTTTCGTTTCTGGTTGTTTTTTTCTTCCTGCAGGCCCATTGGTGATTTAGCTTATTGAACTACACGCAGGAAAAGCGAAGGGTGGAAGTCAATTTATTTTTATTTTGCTTCTTATTTTATTTTTACTGATCGCGTTAAATTAGTTTGCAACTGCAGCAAACGATCAAAATTAACTAAATTTGCCCATGAAGGCTTCACGTTGCATAATTGCTCTTTTTCGTTATTTTTTGTCAATCTGCCTCGCAACACTGGGGATTTTGGGTTTAAAATATCATTTTTTGCTCAGCTAAAAGCCAGAAATGCATAAGGCTAGATATTCCTATCAAGTTAACGACTTCCCTAAGTCCACGGCGCCTTTTCTCCCTATTAATTCCGAAACACAAATTAAGTTTTTACCCTTTACAGAGTAGATTTTATCTTGAGGCAAATCCCTTCCGAGCTTAATTAACAGGCGTGCCA
>NW_026017111.1:1308426-1312641 GCF_020466585.1 Dendroctonus ponderosae
TCGTCGGTCGAAGGTTGCGACCGCTCAAAAACCGTTCAAAATAGACAGAAAATGTTGATTATTTGGGAACTGGAAAGGCCCCGGTGTCTTTTAATCAGCTCGTTGCACTCCAACTACAAACAAGAACAAACACAAAGCTGCTGATGAGCTTTGATGTAAAATTCCGGTTTTTTTCGGGCAGCGGATTTCTTAATTTACTTTTGAGCTCTTTGGACTGTAAAATTAAGGCAACACTAGTGTACATTTGAAAAAAGAGCGGAGACATCAAATTAGGAGTTTGCGAAATAAGCATTGCAAGGGCGAACTCGTCGAATAAAATTAAATTGTTTGGCAAAATTGTCAGAGCGTTATTCACTTCGAGGCGGGCCGAATGGACAGGGATTCATGTTCGAGATTAGCTTGGAAAGGTTGTAAAATCAAGTGAAACCATGCTGTAAAACCTGGACGTTTGATTGTACAGGAAAATGCACTGCAAGTTGCACACCTATTTGGTCAGTGACTGTGATGTTTTTCGTCTCGAAGTTTAAAACCTTGACGCGAAAGAAAACTGGCTTGTCGTCCATAAATAAAAATAAACACATCGTCTAATTAGAAGGATCGCGCTCAGCCTGTTGCAAGGGCAAGGAAGCAAGATTTATTATTTTAAGGGAGCAAACATCTACTAAAGCCTCAAGCCTTGGATATTCAAGTTTGCAACAAAGAACACGAAAATCTTTTCGTATAACTGGAGGAAAGCAAAAGTTAGTTAGTGGAAGCTCTAAAAATAAACAATCAAAATTTTAAGGAATATTCCACCCGAAACCAACAACGTTAAGTTAATAATAATACTGACCGTAGGTACACTTAATTATCCAGTAAAACGCAAGTGCGAGGAAATAGACCAAGTTCTACTCAACATGATGCAAAAGTCCATAAACCTTCTTGTGCCAATTAAAAGTTTCTGGGGAAAAGCTGTTGGAAAGTTTCATTTCACTAGTTCAATTATTAAGGTCGCTCTTGGTCCCTAGCGAGATTTCAGCGGATTAATAGAGTGCAAATCAAAAACTCACTGGATTACGGATAGTTGCGGAAAAAAAATTGTCTGGTCGCAAGTCCATAATCAATTTATTTACCGATCTGAGGAGGAAAGTCCGCCAGCCCTGATGGGGAGCCGACAACCGGCAACAAAGACTAATAGAACATGGCAGGTTTACCCCGACAAACCTAATTCATTTTTCATTTTGCGCTAATGGCATTTAAATAGACTGAAGGAAAAGAAAATTAAAATTACGTTAACGATGAAATGTCACACCTGCGATCCGCTCCAAGAGAAGCATTAGCGTGTGAAACCCACACGATAATCGAGTAGACATTTCAAATGGAAACCCTTGTATTATATCGATCAATTTTTGTTTAACTTTCCCACGAGAAAATTGCCTACGCTCGATGGCCCACTTGGGAAACTACGAATTTTCAGTTCTACGCAAATGCCGGTTGCTTTACTTAGTTTTGTGTAAAGCGCTAAGGAAACTTTAATTTTATAATTGGCTCAAAGAGCCGGGCATTCTGGAAGATTCACCGGCACAGGTACAACGGAAGCTCGTTAAATGCCAAAAAAATCAGTTTTGTGCCATTTTTCAGCAAATTGATTATTTGGAAAAAGTGAAACTTGTCCCAACTGAACAGCTAATTTTCGCAGTCATACTGAAACACACAAGCACTGAACCAGCCAGGGAAAACCATTGAACAGATTCCCTCAAATTTTATGCTTTTTAGGGAACTCAAGACTGAAAGTGTTTTGGTTAGTGGTTCGCCTAAGCTAAGAAATAGTGCTTTATTGGTTTTGAGGACTTTTAGCCCTCCAGAAAATTATTTACCTGCGTTTTTGTAACTCATTGGCCGAAAACCTCACCATTGGAAGCTTGGAAAACTTCTTAGGGTTGATCTGAAAATGATTGGAAAAATTAAGGTAGAAGGTTTTCCGCACATGTTTTGTTATCCCAGTTTCGCATCAAGAAAAAACCCTGTTTTGCTTGGGGAAATGTTTCGGCTCCATTTTTTTCGAAAATCCTCCCTAATGTGAAACTCGGTAATTTTTTTAAAGATGACTTGGTGAAAACTGAGAAATTATGTACTTAAGGCTTCGCCCGGAATTTTCTTGATGGTCAACTTTTGGGAAAACTACGTTCAAAGTGATTTTTGACCCCAGTTTCAAATGAGCTTCCAAAAAAAGCACTGCAACTATTCGCAAAATGTGTTTTGTTTCGCAAACTGTTGACCAAAAACTCGACGATTTACAGTTGACTTGAAGATTCCAAAAAACCGATTTGCAAAAGATGCAAAACAAAAAGTGTTTCTTGCGCAAACGTTTCACTGAAAAGCCGGCAATTTGAAACAGCGTTTTTTCCTTTCACGGATTGCTTGAAGAATTTCCCAGCTGGAAAATGATTTGCAAGCCACTTATGGGAAAACTTCGTTTCATGTAAGAGTGCGACCACCGGGGTCTTCGAATGGTGGAGTTTTGGTTGCATGGTTTGCGAAAAAAACACTAAAACTTGCCTCAAGTTAAGAATGAGGTGTTTTCCTGTCGCAAAATTTTGGTTAAAAACTCTTAATTAACCTGAAGAAGTTGGAAAACCCGAGTGTGCTTCTCGAGGAAACGTCAAAAGGTGTTTTATTTCCGAAATCATTTGCAAAAGGCTTCGTCTGGATTCTTCTTGATCCCAAACTTTTGCAAAAAAACGCTAAACGGTTTGTCCACGTTTTTCACCAAGCATCCAGCTGTCATAAAAATATAAACGTTCTTGATAAGTTCTATGTTGTTGAGGCGGATTCATTTTTTACAAACTTTGGTCTATAGAAAACCAACTCATACTAACCGATATTTGAATTTCGACTCAAATCACCCGATAATGGTTAAAAAATACGAAATACCCAAAAAAAGTTTGTAAAAAAATGAATCCGCCTCAACAATATAGAACTTATCTATAAATAATAAAATTTCCAGTTTTACTGCAGATTTTTGCTCATTTCTCAGGAACCAATTAAGCTCGAGTATTCATTTCCATACTAGTGGATAGAGCACTAAATGGCGCTTTTAACACGTCAAGGAAAATAAAAACCGTTTTAACAAAAAAGTTTGCAATGCAAAAAAGTGTTCGTCATGCGCGGCTTATTTTAAATTGAAAAATCGACTCATTTATTCAGCCACCTTTTGGTCGTTTCTCAAGAACCATTTGAGCATTGTATCTGTTTTCCTATCGTTGGAGCGAACCGTAAATAGTGGATTCAGTTAGACGAACAAAAGTTCAAATGTTGCAGTTTTGACACAAAAGCGCATTTTTTAAAGACAAAACTGTTTGAGACGAAATACCCAAAAAGAAGTTTGTAAAATAAACGTTTTGGCAAACAAAGGAAGCAGGCGCCAAATTTCGGAACTCTGAATGATTCTCTTCTTTGGCCCATTCGATCAGTGAAATTGCCCAGTTTTTCACCTTGTTTTCTTGCAAACTTGCAGGCGAAGACATTCTCGATCGATTGAAACAATGGGATTGTCGCAACGCGGTTTGGCACCTCCGATTTCATTACTTCGATGGCCTCGCCCCAGTTGGTTGTTTTTACAACAAAGTCTAGTGAACAGAGGCCGAAATTCCTCCGAAGCGGACGAAGAAACAGTAGAAATGGACGGAAGCGGCATTGACAGGCGTGACTCCGTATTACACATTGCAGTCATGCCCTCGCGCTAATGACTTTCCAAGAAGCGAGTTGAGGAATGTGCGGGAGGACTTGCAGCTGAACCTGTGGGAGCAATTTGACTAATAGTTTTATAAGTGTTTCCTGTCAGGAATTTCCGACGCTAGCCGCGATAACTCCCCCGAGTAACAGCAGCTTTTGATTCAACGCTCCAATTTTAAGTCACTGTCTGCATGGATTTTTGCAGTTGAAAAGCTCCATCCTCATTAAGTGAAGCTCTCTATGTTTTGCCCGAGGTTCTCTCAAAATGCCCTGCACCCACATCATAGAACAAGGCTTATATAGAAACGACTCTTACTCTTGTAGAAAGGGTGTGGCTGAAGTGGCGCGCCCTGGTGGCTGAGAATAAAGACATTTAAACAAACCTACATTATGAACCCACTACACTTGCTTAGTGCTATGAACGAGCTCTAATGAGAAAAATATCCTGTTTTCCATTTATTTGTTTCTTGATGAAAATGCCACCTGAATAATAAGCTAAGT
>NW_026017111.1:1313006-1316503 GCF_020466585.1 Dendroctonus ponderosae
AGCGTTTTCAGGCAGGAGCAACATGCGAACAAATCGAACTGTTTTGTTGTGCTTGTTAAGCAAATGAGGTGTAAAAGTAAAGTCGTGTTTAATGAGACGCCGAAGAATAAATTTGCGTGTCTCCGAAGGTTCATACCTGGGGTAGCATGCAGCTGGTTAATAGGCCGATTAAAAACGCTTTAATAATGCAGAGCTTAAGTATGTTGGAAAATTGCTGATTCCAGTCGAGTTTGCCAGGTTTTTCAAGCAGACTTCAGGTCTAATAACTAAAGCTCGGATTTAAAAGCAAGAAAATTTGAAGAAAAATCCTTGCCTATATAGGCAAGGATTTTTTTAAAAAAAGGCAGACATGTTGTGATATAGGCAGCCGCCTATGACTATAGGCAAGTGCCTTATCGTGCATATACTTGTACATGCCCACACATAAATGTAAATTAAAGAAATATATTTACTGCGTATATTAAACAATGTATTAAATAATTTATATTAACACATGCCAATGCCACACTGAAATACTAGTAATAATTAATAATAATAATGGTAATAACAGTTAACTTAGGCATTGTTACTATGTAATGTTTTTCATTTATAGCTACAACTAAGTGCTTTTCTATGTTATCGGCCTTAAAGCACAACCTTCTGTCACTTAAAATAAGTTTAAACATCGAAAAAGATCGTTCGACGTTAACAGATGTAATTGGAGCAAATTTGAGACTGGATAATATTAATCAGGATCAATTTGCAAATCATCAGAAAAGTCTCCAATCAAAACCTTAGAAATATTAGTTAATATTGAAAAGCCTTCATTTTTATCATCTGACCAATGCTTCCGGGTGCTGAATTAATTGTTACCTTTAAGTTATTTGTTAGTTCTATTGATTCAGATAAAGATATGTTTTGTCTTTCCAGCAAAGTAATAGTTTTTACAATTACTTTAAAGTTTTGATGTATATAAGCTAGCTGTTGTTTTAGTTTTGGATCTTTCAAAATCCTGTTGGCTTCTCTAGCTGCTGCGGAAGAACTACTTTTGGCAAAAGGACCCCGGGTGGTGTTTCTTTATAAAACTGTACTCTTAATGGAGCTTTCAAGAAAACATTTTTCATAAAATTTATTAAATTATTGACCAGGGGAAACTAATTTCGTACTTTTTCAGCAATTCTATTCACGCCGTGAGCAACACAAGTGCAATGAATTAAGCTAGGATGAAAAACTTTTAAATTTGTTGCAGCTTTTAACATATATGGCGCAGCATCTGAAAGCATTAATATTATTTTATTGGCTGGGATGGCATTGGGTAAGAAACTGTCCTGTATAAATCTACTAATAGTTAAATTGTTAGTTTTTTCTAATTCTTTAACAGCAATTAAATAAGGTCTGTTTGAAAAATTTTTGCTCAAAATTCCAACCATCAAATTAGCTATATATTTGCCGCATACACAGTCGTTTCGTCAACAATAATATATAAACATTTTCTCTCCAACTCTGCCGTAATTTTTGAAATGCATTCAATATGAAATTTGTATAAAGTTAATTTTCTCAATGTGCTCTCATCCGGCACAGATTTATTAAAATTATTTTTGAAAAAAGCGTTGAAACTAGGATGATTAACTTTATTTAAAGGAATGTTAGTTGCGACCATCATCTGACATAATTTAAATTTAAAATTGTCTTTTTTTGAACAGCCTTAAAACGACTTTTCACACTTGCCATGCAATTCTAGCAGAGGTGCCGCTTAGCGGGGTGTCCTCCCTCCCGGGAAAATCTTGAGAAAAGGCAAAACGTCCAATAAATATTTGAAATAAGCAAAATAGGCAAAAAAAGGAAATTTACCTTTAATCCGAGCTTTACTAATAACTCTCGCACACAAATCGGGTTTGCACCAAGTTAGTCAGTCAAGATTCTGCATGAGTATCGGAGATGAGGAATTATCCAAATCCTCCAAACTGAATCACCGGGAATTGAGTATTGCGATAAATTAAATTCGGCAATTCAAGTGGCATTCACGGGCGTCTTCTCGCCTAAAGCAAATTAGAAGTAAACTTATAATTGCATCGTTTTGTTTGAATAACGAGCGCGCACTAAAGAGCTGAATCATGTTTCTAAGCCAAATAGAAGATTGGATTTTGATCATTATCGAATCTAGTAAAGTGCATCAACCAACGGTATCAAAAAGGCAGAAAAAACCAGTTCTGGGCGTTATCCAGTTTGGCTAAGCATCCTGTTGAGTTTATAACTTTGAAAGGGATTTTTCTTGGCGTAGCTGAATAATTTTTTTATTCCAAAAAGTATTCACAATTGCACATGAATGCATTTCAAAGTTGTAAATTATCGGACAGCGACAAACTCTTAAGTTGAGTTTATAGGGAAGTGCCCACATTAATGCAAATATGCATCACAATTCCGTATCAAAGGGTTCATGTAGCGCAGATGTCAGAGTCCGGATTAGTCCGGAAAATGCGAGTTCCGCCTAATACCAGACAGCAAACAGTCTGGACCAATCTGGCATCCAAATTGGGACCGGCCAGTTCGGAAATTAAGCAAATTGCCCTGTTGTTAGCTCATCTCGGGCATCTTCTATTTCCCATTTTCCAGTTAACTACGACACTTCCGATTCCCGACATCATTGATGAGTGATCTCATCAAATTCGGCGTGGTTCCTAAACGCGAATTAAAAATCGTTTGATTTAGTAATGAGCCTGATGAGCTGATTGAGGTCGACAAAGTGCATTGAAAATGTAAACAGGCTGTGAATCCGGGCCATTCAATTATGTCGTCGAGGGTTGCAACCAGTTAAATGAGATCAGTGGGATTTGATTGAGGATTCAATGAAAAAGGACCGAATTTTCCATTAGTTGACAGCCAAACCTGCCCACTTTATGTGCGGTTAGTTTTTAAGTTGTGCTCTTCAGAACTTAAAATGTCAAACATGCCTCAAATTCACCTTTTTTGTTGAGGCTCTAAATAGGTCAAGTTTTTTAACCCCAGCCATTTGATTATAAAATTGTTGGGATTTCAGCTGCACAGTCCGTTTTTCTGCCGTGATTAAACAATTTGGAGATCTTTTTTTGTTGGAGGAACAAGAGTGGCAAAATGCTGACTGTTTACACATAACAGGCCCAGTTTGGATATCAGACATTTAGGGGCAAGTTTGGGGCAAAGAATTTTTATATTTTTTAAATGTTTTCTTCGAAACTGAAAATACAATTAGAAGTAAAATTGCAGTAACAAAACCTCATGATATAATTGAAAATGCAAAAAATGTAATTTATAAAATTCCTTGCGAATGCAATAAATTTTATATAGGAAAACCTCAAGACCATTACACAAAAGACTCAAAAAGCACCAATCATACATAAAAAACAGAGAATATCATAAATCACACACTTGTCAACATGCATTTGGTAATTGCCATACAATTCAATGGAATAATTCCACAATTTTAACAAAAGAACAATCCACAAAAAAACGTAAAATTAAAGAAAGCGCACTAATTTTAC
>NW_026017111.1:1317502-1323251 GCF_020466585.1 Dendroctonus ponderosae
AGCGTTTTCAGGCAGGAGCAACATGCGAACAAATCGAACTGTTTTGTTGTGCTTGTTAAGCAAATGAGGTGTAAAAGTAAAGTCGTGTTTAATGAGACGCCGAAGAATAAATTTGCGTGTCTCCGAAGGTTCATACCTGGGGTAGCATGCAGCTGGTTAATAGGCCGATTAAAAACGCTTTAATAATGCAGAGCTTAAGTATGTTGGAAAATTGCTGATTCCAGTCGAGTTTGCCAGGTTTTTCAAGCAGACTTCAGGTCTAATAACTAAAGCTCGGATTTAAAAGCAAGAAAATTTGAAGAAAAATCCTTGCCTATATAGGCAAGGATTTTTTTAAAAAAAGGCAGACATGTTGTGATATAGGCAGCCGCCTATGACTATAGGCAAGTGCCTTATCGTGCATATACTTGTACATGCCCACACATAAATGTAAATTAAAGAAATATATTTACTGCGTATATTAAACAATGTATTAAATAATTTATATTAACACATGCCAATGCCACACTGAAATACTAGTAATAATTAATAATAATAATGGTAATAACAGTTAACTTAGGCATTGTTACTATGTAATGTTTTTCATTTATAGCTACAACTAAGTGCTTTTCTATGTTATCGGCCTTAAAGCACAACCTTCTGTCACTTAAAATAAGTTTAAACATCGAAAAAGATCGTTCGACGTTAACAGATGTAATTGGAGCAAATTTGAGACTGGATAATATTAATCAGGATCAATTTGCAAATCATCAGAAAAGTCTCCAATCAAAACCTTAGAAATATTAGTTAATATTGAAAAGCCTTCATTTTTATCATCTGACCAATGCTTCCGGGTGCTGAATTAATTGTTACCTTTAAGTTATTTGTTAGTTCTATTGATTCAGATAAAGATATGTTTTGTCTTTCCAGCAAAGTAATAGTTTTTACAATTACTTTAAAGTTTTGATGTATATAAGCTAGCTGTTGTTTTAGTTTTGGATCTTTCAAAATCCTGTTGGCTTCTCTAGCTGCTGCGGAAGAACTACTTTTGGCAAAAGGACCCCGGGTGGTGTTTCTTTATAAAACTGTACTCTTAATGGAGCTTTCAAGAAAACATTTTTCATAAAATTTATTAAATTATTGACCAGGGGAAACTAATTTCGTACTTTTTCAGCAATTCTATTCACGCCGTGAGCAACACAAGTGCAATGAATTAAGCTAGGATGAAAAACTTTTAAATTTGTTGCAGCTTTTAACATATATGGCGCAGCATCTGAAAGCATTAATATTATTTTATTGGCTGGGATGGCATTGGGTAAGAAACTGTCCTGTATAAATCTACTAATAGTTAAATTGTTAGTTTTTTCTAATTCTTTAACAGCAATTAAATAAGGTCTGTTTGAAAAATTTTTGCTCAAAATTCCAACCATCAAATTAGCTATATATTTGCCGCATACACAGTCGTTTCGTCAACAATAATATATAAACATTTTCTCTCCAACTCTGCCGTAATTTTTGAAATGCATTCAATATGAAATTTGTATAAAGTTAATTTTCTCAATGTGCTCTCATCCGGCACAGATTTATTAAAATTATTTTTGAAAAAAGCGTTGAAACTAGGATGATTAACTTTATTTAAAGGAATGTTAGTTGCGACCATCATCTGACATAATTTAAATTTAAAATTGTCTTTTTTTGAACAGCCTTAAAACGACTTTTCACACTTGCCATGCAATTCTAGCAGAGGTGCCGCTTAGCGGGGTGTCCTCCCTCCCGGGAAAATCTTGAGAAAAGGCAAAACGTCCAATAAATATTTGAAATAAGCAAAATAGGCAAAAAAAGGAAATTTACCTTTAATCCGAGCTTTACTAATAACTCTCGCACACAAATCGGGTTTGCACCAAGTTAGTCAGTCAAGATTCTGCATGAGTATCGGAGATGAGGAATTATCCAAATCCTCCAAACTGAATCACCGGGAATTGAGTATTGCGATAAATTAAATTCGGCAATTCAAGTGGCATTCACGGGCGTCTTCTCGCCTAAAGCAAATTAGAAGTAAACTTATAATTGCATCGTTTTGTTTGAATAACGAGCGCGCACTAAAGAGCTGAATCATGTTTCTAAGCCAAATAGAAGATTGGATTTTGATCATTATCGAATCTAGTAAAGTGCATCAACCAACGGTATCAAAAAGGCAGAAAAAACCAGTTCTGGGCGTTATCCAGTTTGGCTAAGCATCCTGTTGAGTTTATAACTTTGAAAGGGATTTTTCTTGGCGTAGCTGAATAATTTTTTTATTCCAAAAAGTATTCACAATTGCACATGAATGCATTTCAAAGTTGTAAATTATCGGACAGCGACAAACTCTTAAGTTGAGTTTATAGGGAAGTGCCCACATTAATGCAAATATGCATCACAATTCCGTATCAAAGGGTTCATGTAGCGCAGATGTCAGAGTCCGGATTAGTCCGGAAAATGCGAGTTCCGCCTAATACCAGACAGCAAACAGTCTGGACCAATCTGGCATCCAAATTGGGACCGGCCAGTTCGGAAATTAAGCAAATTGCCCTGTTGTTAGCTCATCTCGGGCATCTTCTATTTCCCATTTTCCAGTTAACTACGACACTTCCGATTCCCGACATCATTGATGAGTAATCTTATCAAATTCGGCGTGGTTAATAAACGGGAATTAAAAATCGTTTGATTTAGTAATGAGCCTGATGAGCTGATTGAGGTGGACAAGGTGCATTGAAAATGTAAATAGGCTGTGAATCCGGGCCATTCAATTATGTCGTCGAGGGTTGCAACCAGTTAAATGAGATCAGTGGGATTTTATTGAGGATTCAATGAAGAAGGACCGAATTTTCCATTAGTTGACAGCCAAACTTGCCCACTTTATGTGCGGTTAGTTTTTAAGTTGTGCTCTTCAGCACTTAAAATGTCAAACATGCCTCAAATTCACCTTTTTTGTTGAGGCTCTAAATAGGTCAAGTTTTTTTAACCCCAGCCATTTGATTCTAAAATTGCTGGGATTTCAGCTGCACAGTCCGTTTTTCTGCCGTGATTAAACAATTTGGAGATCTTTTTTTGTTGGAGGAACAAGAGCGGCAAAATGCTGACTGTTTAAACACAGCAGGCCCAGTTTGGATATCAGACATTTAGGGGCAAGTTTGGGCCAAAATTACATGTTCTACTGCACAGTTTGCATTGACAGAATTTCCTCACGTCTTTTATTACAGATTGATAAATAGTGCTCCTATTTTACAATAAGAACGAATTATTTATCAAAAAGTAATCAAGAACGATCACCTAGAGCTTATCCTGCGACACACTTAGGCTCAAGCTGTAAGAGAAAATTCCAATTAGTAGAGAAATTAATTGGAAAAATTACCTTGACGTTTCGATAGCTATTTTCTGCTATCGTTATCGAAAGAATCTAAATGAACCTTAAAAAGAGTATGTTAATAAATAGTGTAACAATAGTAGGATAATACAATATATGAAAATTCGCTCTCATAATTCTTCTGTGCAAATTGTCAGTTATGTGACTTTGACTTAATCTCATTATTTAAATTAATAAAGGTAATGTTAATTAATAATTTTGGTGTAATTTTGAGCTCTAGTGTTCGCGTTTATACCACTGGATCAAGCACTAAATGGCGCTTTTAGGAGGTGAAGACTCGCTTGAAGAACTTTGCAAAATCGACTCATTTAGTATACTGCATTTTTCGTCCTGTTTCAAGGACCACAGAGTCCGTGTTTCTAGCGCTGGAGAGCGAATTTAAAGCCCAAAGCATTAAGAGAGGCGAAGGTGGCCCAATATGGGTAGTTTTCACACGAAATTCAAAAATTTTGACCAAAAATTTCATGGTTTTCGCCACCATTTCGCTCAGTTCCCTGGAGCAGATTGAGCTAGAGTGCTCATTATATACCGCTGGATAGAGCACTAGATGTGGCTTTTAGGAGGTGCAGCGTGGCTAGAAAAAAAGCCAAAATTTCAAGAAAAATCCTAGTTTTGCGCAGTTATTTTTTAAAGTGAAAAATTGAGCCATTTGGACTACAAACGATCTTTGTAGTCCAAATAGCTCAATTTTTCACTTTAAAAAATAACTGCGCAAAACTAGGATTTTTCTTGAAATTTTGGCTTTTTTTTTCGATCGAATTTCGATAGCATTAGAAGCCTCTAGAAGAAGGAAAAGGTTTAAACAGTACAAAAAAAGGATGTATTCTGATCCCAGTTTTTGCAGGTGTCAAAGGCAAAATTTGCTGCATTTCAGGCAGTCACAGTTATAGTTGGCTAAAAATAACTTCATGCACCGAAAAGATCGGGCTGCTTTCCCGTAATGTTCGGGCAATCAATCTTTCCAAACATGAACACGAAACTGCTTCTATTTTGTAATGGCGGTGTAATTTATTAGTTTCCATAATATGCAGAAAAGTGTCACATCGGCCTGATGTGGACGCGCTAAGGGAAAACCCAACTTACAAATCGATTCCAAAAAAACTGCTAAAACTAAGCTCAACAGTCTTTCACGTGTTTTCCACCATTTACTATGCGACTATTGCTGCAAACTGACCAGTTTAAACCGAAAAACTCTCTTTGGCAGTATCGGACTGACTAATGATTCCTTTTTCAACAAAAGCAGCTTCGCCTGTCAGTTTAATGCATGTTCACGTTGAACCCTGTCATACCTGGATGGGCTCGAAGGGGATTTAAAAAGATTTTGATTTCGTTATCGGAATAACGTGCTGATAGAGGTTGAAAAGGCACAATGAAAATGTAAATCGTTCCTGTATCAAGGCGAGCGGGGGCCGGCCGCACCTCAAAATTAAAGACCCGAAGGCCTAAGAGGCATTAAAAGCTTTGGTTAAATCGGATCAGAAGTGATGATTATCGCTGTCAGTTAAATCGTTTCATTATGGAAATACTTATCCTTTTTTCCCGGTTTTTAGGGCAAAAAGTCCTCGGATTGATGCTTTATTCATTTAAGTTTTGCGCGACATATTTTGCATGGAACCTTGGCTGGAAGAGTAAAGATCGGCGGTGAACTTTAGCGATAAATTTCCTCCTGTTTGTCCCTCTCTCACCTTACGCGAACATGAGGGCCTCTCAGAGAAAGTGCTGATATTGGAGCACCACAGTTAAAATTAATACACTCATAACGTAAATCAGTTTGAGCGAAATGGATTGCTGCTGCTGGCTCTAATAGGCATGTAGTTATGAGAGCCACGGGGTGCTCACGTTTCTTAGACGCCCCGCCAGCAAAAGCGTATATTTACTTCATCAGAGATATCTGATTACACCGAATTCGCTATGTAGAGCTCGCCCATTAATTTACCGGCTCTATCATTGTTTATTTCTGCTCTCTATTGCGAGAGACTATTGAATTCAAGTCGATTGTGTTATATTTGTTGTTCGCTCTTAATTTATTGCGCCACATTATCTAATCTTTGTAGCGGCTGCATGCGAAATTACTCGTTTTGCGAAATATGGATCAGCATCTGGTTCAATGCGTTGAACACTATATACTTCACACATAGACACTATTGCAATCGCCACTCAAAAAAACTCAATTTCCGATCAGAAAATCTGCATTTTTATGCGATTTTTGGCACCAACTGCCGAACAGTTGAAGACACTTTTTGAGCAAGCAATAATTAGCAAACTAAATTATTACTTTCCTGACTGTGTTTCAATTCCAAATCAAAATCAATTCCTGGGCTTCAGTCATTTATTGTCTATTTATCAATTAAAATACGTTTCGGTGTT
>NW_026017111.1:1324250-1331157 GCF_020466585.1 Dendroctonus ponderosae
GAAACTGATGATGGTGGAAAACACCGAAACGTATTTTAATTGATAAATAGACAATAAATGACTGAAGCCCAGGAATTGATTTTGATTTGGAGTTATCAATAATAAAGGCAAAACACAAAAAGGCCTTGTTATGTACAATCGCATTGTTGGGCGAAACTTTGCATTTTCATCTCGATTCACTGGGGCAAAAAATTCAATTTATTTTTCTAATGCTGGGCTTTTTACGTCCAATTTTTCAGCAACCCAGAAACGCAATTTACACCATGTTTGTCCAATTGTTTCAAAAAATGTACAGCGTTTCCGGGCATAGTTGACTAGTTGTTCGTTTTGTGGTGCACACAATAGGAATGTAATAATGGTCAAAGAATGGCAAAAGAACCTCTATTGGAAGCGGTGCTAATGGGAAGTGAAGAAGCATGTTACTCGAAGAATTCGTGGTTTTAAAATATCCCGAAAAGGAGTAAAAAAAGGCTTTTGTGCCAAAAACTTACGCGGTTTGTTCGAGCGTCCTGACACCAACTTTTCCGGTTAATTGATTCGGTCACAATTCAACAACGAATTATTTAGACTCTGGCAAGTATTCGCTCATAATGCGTTCAAATATGCGCTGATTTTCATTCAACTAAGTCAATTTCATTTTCCATTTGAACATGAATACAGCGTCTGATACAATGAAGGATTCCCCTCCTGCAATGGCCAGGATCTTTCTTCAGATTTGTTCAAGCAATATTTAATGAGCAAATTCCTGGAAGCATTCACTCATTTATGTTCGCAGGGCCGGCGAAAAGAAAACGGCCACGTTTTGATAAAGGGAGTAAGACGGTGAGCAGGGACAGAACCCTTGAGGCATTTAATTATACTTGACGACGTCCTAAAATGTTAGCAGCCTCCTCAAAATTTCGCCAGAACTCAATATTTTATACGGAAAAAACGCTTATTGTAGGGTTGTAAAAGTTGGGGCCAATTAAGGGCTTTTAGCCAAATGCAGATTAAGTCGAAGCAAACGCGCAAAGTGCGCCCTTTCGCTCTTCACAACCAATTTTGTCATTTCGAATCGAAGCATGAACAGCAAATGTTTTTGTATTCAATTAGGCTTCGAGCTAATAATAAGTGGGGAACTTTTTGCACAGATTGACCGTCCTTTTCCCTATAAAACGCACTTAAAAGCAAATCCTGAGTCTCACCCATTTCTGAGAAAATAAATATGAAACTTAGGATTGCATAAACAACATAACCGATCTATCGCAAATTCAAAAAAATCGCGACATTACCCTGACGATGACTGAAAATCGAAACTTTTTTCGCAGATCGACCGCAAGTTTCACTATAAAATATACCTGAAAGTAGATTTTGAGTTTCACTAGTTTTTGAGAAAATAAATTGCAAACTTGCGTTTGCATAAAAAAACCCCGAAAATTCTACCGCATATTCAAACAAATCTTGAAATTAACCTGGCGATGACTGAAAAGTGAAACCTGCTGCACAAATAGAACGCATATTGCGCTATGAAATGCATATTAAATTAAATCAGCAGTTTCTCTGGTTTCTGGAAAAAAAATGCCAAGCTTCGACTTGCATAAACAGCCGCAAAAATTCCATCGCAAATTGAAAAATCTTTAAAGTACCCTGATGATGACTGAAAATCGAAACTTTTTCCACAGATGGACCGTCCTTTTCCCTATAACACGCACCTAAAAGCAAACGCTGAGTTTCACTAATTTCTGAGAGAATATGAAAACTTAGACTCGCATAAGCAACGACAAAAACTCCAGCAAAATGAAGAGTTTCACTCTGTGTTTAATTGCAGTAAAGTTTCCATTAGCAGTTCAATTTCCCGATCATATCAATCTGGAGTACGAATCCCACTGTTTCGATGTCAGCTTAGGCTCTCGGGATATTCCGGAGGCAATTTTTCCCTATTCTGTTCTGAAATTGATAGACAAACTACTAAACCGCAACCCATTGGTAATTCGGTTCCTCGAGTTGATAGAGCGCATCTGTCGAGACCCGGATTAGAATTGAAATTTCAATTTGTGCCGATTTTAGACAATAAAAAAATGGTGATACCGCTTTATCCCCGTTCGAGAATATTCATGTTCCCATTAGCAGTGATTTATTCCGCTGAAAATGACAGAACTGGTTTACTATTCTGTACTGATGCGTTCGCATATGCGAAGTGTAAATCAGCCTTATTCAGCTGGATCATAATGTCACTTAATATATGTATGAGCCAAACGGTAAATGAAGGTGAAAAATGCTTTAAATTTGCAAGAGAATCATGGTAAAACCCTTGCAACTTGAAAGAACATTTTTGTATTCTCGTTTCTTTGGCCACACTTTTCCGATTTTCTTCTTGGGGCGATTTGAAACATCTGCGATGTTTTCCGCTTCACTCTCACAATCATTAAGCATTTTTCTTGTTCGGTGTTTATTTTCTTTGCCCTCTGACTTCGGTTCTGTATTTAAACATCGTCATTTTTCTTTCCAGGTAGGAAACATTGAGAAACCAATAAATTCCGAGTTACTTCAACTCGGGACAATTTGTCGGCTACACAAGAGGTAAGTTGTAATTATTCCCAACTAATTCCTTTCGGAACGTCAGCTTTTGATAAACTGCCGAGGCAGACGAATATTTTTCCTCAATTTCATCGCTGCCTGGAGTTACCACGAAACCTCCACGTAGTGTGAACCTGGCAGAATGCAAATGCAAAGCAGGTTTTAGTAGAATAACGAGTCGAGATTTTGCTTGCATAATAATGCAGATTTTCGCTATGGATTTTAGGCGCTTTCAGCCTGTTTATTGGCCTCGATCTGTTGCTGATGTCTAATCAAAACGTCCACACAGCTACAAATATTTGTTGCAAGCAGCAGAGAAAGAAACATGTAAATGTATGTAACTAGCACTAGTAGTTTATGCACCAGCTCAGGCGACAATTAGCCTGCAAAGTGCTCCTGCAAAATGCAGTTTGGGGCTTAAAATCGCCTTACTAGACAGCCTGCAAATGCAAAGTAGGTTTCACCTTCCTAGCCAGTTCGTATCTGGGATTTTACATGCTTTTGGCGAAAACGCTCATTTTCTGCACAACGTTTAGAAAGTTCGTAAAAATCAGAAAGTTGCGGGATTAAAATGAAATTTTCGGGAATGTGAAGACCCAACTGTCTGCTCTAGACTGCAGAAATTTCAAGTTGTTGCTTGCTTTAGGCTCGAAGTAATGAATTTTTGAAAAGAACCCGCATTTGGCAAGAACCCCCATTTTCTGCACAAAGTTTTGAAAGGTCGTAAAAATCAGAGAGTCGAAGGATTTAAATGCAATTTTCGAAACGTGAAGATCCAAATGTCTGCTTTAGACTGCAGAAATTTCAAGTTGCTGCTTGCTTTGGGTTCAACGTTATCAATTTTTGAAAAGAACCTGCATTTTGCAAAAACGCCCATTTTCTGCACAAAGTTTTGAAAGTTCGTAAAAATCAGAAAGTCGAAAGATTTTAATTAAATTTTCGGAACGTGAAGACCCAAATGTCTGCTTTAGACTGCASAAATTTCAAGTTGMTGCTTGCTTTWGGTTCGAAGTTWTGAATTTTTGAAAAGAACCYGCATTTGGCAAAAMMSCCRTTTTCTGCACAAAGTTTTGAAAGTTCGTAAAAATCAGAAAGTCGAAGGATTTAAATGCAATTTTCGGAACGTGAAGACCCAAATGTCTGCTTTAGATTGCAGAAATTTCAAATTTCTGCTTGCTTTGGGTTCAACGTTATGAATTTTTGAAAAGAACTCGCATTTGGCAAAAACGCCCCTTTTCTGCACAAAGTTTTGAAAGTTCGTAAAAATCAGAAAGTCGAAGGATTTAAATCCAATTTTCGGAACGTGAAGACCCAAATGTCTGCTCTAGACTGCAGAAATTTCAAGTTCCTGCTTGCTTTCGCTTGAAAGTTATGAATTTTTTAAGAGAAGCCGCATTTGGCAAAAACGCTCATTTTCTGCACAAAGTTCTGAAAGTTCGTAAAAATCAGAAAGTTGGGGGATTTAAATAAAATTTTCAGAACGTGCTGACCCAAATGTCTTCTCGAGACTGCAGAAATTTCCAGTTGCTGCTTGCTTTCGGTTGAACGTCATGAATTTTTTAAGAGAAGCCGCATTTGGCGAAAACGCTCATTTTTTGCACAAAGTTCTGAAAGTTTGTAAAAATCAGAGCGTTGGGGGATTGAAATGAAATTTTCAGAACGTGCTGACCCAAATGTCTTCTCTAGACTGCAGAAATTTCAAGTTGCTGCTTGCTTTCGGTTGAAAGTTATGAATTTTTTAAGAGAAGCCGCATTTGGCAAAAACGCTTATTTTCTGTACAAAGTTCTGAAAGTTCGTAAAAATCAGAAAGTTGGGGGATTGAACTTAAATTTTCAAAACGTGCGGACCCAAATGTCTTCTCTAGACTGCAGAAATTTCAAGTTGCTGCTTGCTTTCGGTTGAAGGTTATGAATTTTTAAAGAAAAGCCGCATTTGGCGAAAACGCTCATTTTCTGCACAAAGTTCTGAAAGTTCGCAAAAATCCGAAAGTCAGTGGACTTAAATACAATTTTCAGAACGTGCAGACCCAAATGTCTGCTCTAGACTGCAGAAATTTCAAGTTGCTGCTTGCTTTGGGTTCGAAGGTATGAATTTCTGAAGGGAACTCGCTTTTGGGAAAAACGCTCATTTTCTGCACAAAATTTTCAAAATTCGTAAAAGTCAGGGAGTAGCTGGATTTAAATTAAATTTTCGGGACGTGCAGACTCAAATGTCTTCTCTCCACCGTGAAAATGTCAAGTTCAGCCGATGTTTTCAGCAAAACATATTGCAGAAACTATTTATTAACAGTATTTACTCAAAGGCCAAGAAGGCGCCAACTAATGGCTGCCTAGACAAAGCCTGGATATAATTAGCACACAAATTGCGATTCAACTTGCAGCACAAGATGCAATTTGAGGATTAAGCCGCTCCGACCAGAAAACTGGTGAATGCAAAGTGCCTCATAGAGGTCCAGAGTTTGTGGAAGCTGCTTGAGCCATAATTTGGACTTTCCTTATGGATATTAGATACATTCGGGTTGTTTACTGCTAATGCTTTCTCCCTATCAGCTTCAGCTTATCGTCAATGCGATTTGCAGCTTGAAAAGAACTCATGACGCTGTTCTCATATAAGTGGGAACGAATTTCCGTAATGTTGAAGTTTCATTCTTTAAGGCTCAGTTGTGGTAAGAACTTTATTGCGGATCCGTTCTGGAAACCTGGGAAAATGATCATCAGTTTGTTCAGGTGAAGTGTAAATTGATTTTTTTCCAGTCTCTATTTTCTATCTATCTCAAAAAAGCAGCGTCATTTTTGAGCAGGTAAAGCAGATTTTGGAATAATGGCTAAAGACTAAAGGAGAAATTGGATGATTAAAAGAGGGAAAAATGCGTTTAAATGCTGCCAAGCATGAGCGTTGTTGGACACACATTTCATGGTTCCTCCACAGCAATTTTGCTATTAAAAATGCATTTAAGCTATTTCACCTTCTGATCAAATAATCTATCGGAAAGCTTGCGAATGGGGGAATTTTGAAACAATACGAACTCCCTTCCTGGTTAAGTCGCAACTGTTGAACTTTTGTGATAAAGATATGGCAAAGTTGAATGGTTAAAAGCATAATAACTGTTGTCTAATGAAGATCGATGTAAGTTGCGCTCGCTCTGCTTTAATCACCATTAGCGGTGCTAATGAGCGGCATTTCTTATGGGACTTTAAATGGAAGAAGCTGGATATTGCGCTTTGAAATTGTCCATTAGCAGCAATTAAACACATGCAGCGTCTGAAAGCGAAACTGAAATAATTAGTAGTTTTTTGTTTAATAATCAAATCAAAAGAATGGAGCAGGCAAAGCGACAAAAAGGACACATTTCTTTTAGAAAATGACGATTTATAAATCATTCTATATTTTCGAGGCTGCACACTGGCGGTACAATGGAAGTAATGATAAAGTGTGCAGGGCCCAGAGAGTTGTTTATTATATTCTAGTGCGATGTTGGGACAATGAGAAATGAAATCATTATTTTTTTATTTGGCTAAACAATGAAATGGAATTTATGAGATTCAAGCTGGACCGCACGCTTTTTTCGAAAGCATTTATGACTTTAGACTAGCGCGGTTTTATGCGGATTTTAATGTCGTTTGGTGGCAAAAATCTTATTTTATTTTGCGGGGATTATATTCGGATTTAATTTATCACGGACGTTGAATGGAGCGAAGCGTGCGGTAAAACGCCCAACTTTATCTGTCGCCGAATTATCACTGAAAGAATTTTATTGTCAATTGCTCAGTTTACCAACAGTCAATTGCAGGCCAGTTCAATTAAAAAGAGCTGAAAGAAACGCTAAACGCTGATAGTCTGTGCAAAGGCTTTTCAGTGAGAATCACGAAAAATTCTTTGTCACTAGTTTCGTTTTTCCCCGATGGTGAATGCAAACTTTGCTTAATGTGGCGTGATTTCTGTTCAGATGGCCAGAAAAATCAAGAAAATTTCTTGGCTCCCACCACAGGAAACCCACCAAACCCGCCCCAAAAAATTTAGGAACTTAACCAGTGTTTTTCACCCTAAAGCAGGGGCGGATCCAGCTTTAATAATTAAATAATCTTTTGCTGTTTATGAACTTACAAAAATGATCGTCGTTTGAAAGTAGAGAATTGAAAAGTCGATTCAGTCGTAACAACGTGAGTGAGGAAATTCGAGTAGTTTTGACCCAGAAAGCAAAATATGAATATCAAACTCTTAGGTTCAAGATTATGCCAAAATTTCATGTTTTCCGTCCCCTTTTTGCTCATATGTCGGAGGCAAAATGAGCAAGAACGCTCATTTGTACATCATTCTAGAGAGAAATAAATGGCCTTTTTAGAAAATGAA
>NW_026017111.1:1331583-1334116 GCF_020466585.1 Dendroctonus ponderosae
GAAATTTGAATATCAGACACTTAGGTGCAAGATTGTGCCAAAATTTCATGTTTTCCGTCCCGTTTTTGCTCATATCTCGGAGGCAAAATGAGCAAAAACGCTCATTTGTACATCATTCTAGAGAGAAATAAGTTGCCTTTTTCGAAAGTAAACCATCGATAAGCAAATATTGGCAGTTTTCTCAAAAAATTCTTGAATTAAAGAAGTTTTAGATTTGCGCGGTTTTTTTTCGAGTTGCAAAATCCACTTAAACATGACGTTGCTTTTTTCGAAGTTTCTCAAGAACCATTCGAGCCACAGAATTCGTTTTGGCTTCGTTGGATAGAGAATTGAAAAGTCGATTCAGTTGTAACAAGGAGAGTGAGGAAGTTGGAGTAGTTTTGACCCAGAAAGCGAAATTTGAATATTAGACACTTACGTGCAAGATTATGCCAACATTTCATGTTTTCCGTGCCGTTTTTGCTCATATCTCGGAGGCAAAATGAGCAAGAACGCTCATTTGTACATCATTCTAGAGAGAAACAGATGGCCTTTTTAGAAAGTGAACCATGGATGGGGAAATGTTGACAGTTTTCTCAAAAAATGCTTTGATGCACTTAAATATGACGCTGCTTGTTTCGAAGTTTCTCAAGAACCATTCGAGCCAGAGAATTCGTTTTGGCATCGTTGGATAGATAATTTAATGGGGGGGGGTCATGACCCCAATGACCCCCCCCCTCCATCCGCCCTTGCCCTAAACCAACAAGTATACAAAGATGCAGATTCACCTTCGCAATTCATCACCCCAAACGAGCAAAAAGTTTGCGTTACCTTGCCAAAAGAAAGCATTATAAAAGCCTTGATTTGAAAACTTTCTTTTCTAACCAAAATGTTTAAAATATCGCACCTGTCTCATCCCAGATAAATCCCACGCCCCGTAAAATACTCCCCATTTTGTCGGCACAGCTTCCAAAATATTCTAGAATAAACCCGAAATGCCAGAAGAGCACATTGGTAAAGTGGTGTCGTAAACAGCAAATTGCTGAGGATACGTCTTGAGACTCGCTGCATTCCATGTGGAGATATTGTATTGTATCGTGCCTTCTGGGCGACATATGTCGCAATATACATAAAGTAATTTATTTTTTTTCCTTGGCTGTAAGACATTTTTTTACCACCCCGGTGGGGGCGAAAATATCCCGAGCTGATAACTTATTTAGGACATTTATCCGCCAGATGCTATAAGAAAGAGATTATAGTTTCTTTTGGCAATCGATAAACGAGGCCAGAGACTCGATAAATTAGTTCTGCTAGCTGAATTATTCAGCTTGTCAACTTCCCAAGCCGGTAATTTGAAGCAGGGTCGTTTAATAAACGGCTATTTCCGATTTTAGTGGCATTTCTACTAATAATAGTGATAAAAACTGGAAGCAAGAACCCCAAATTGAGATCCGTGCAATTGATTGGCACCAAACAACCGCAAATGGAGAAAAAAATAAAATACTGGTTAAAATTGGCCAACCAATAAAATTGATAAAAAAATGTTTGGGTCAATAATAAGAAGGAAATCGTCGGTTAAAGATGCTGAACGCCGCTCAAAAAATGTTGTGCGTAGTTCTTCGACTTACACTGGCATCTTTTCTGCTTCTCGTTCTGGTTGTTGAAAAACTTGAAAACTATCGATGAGCAGAGACTAACTGGTAGATATTAAACAAGTGTACTTCTTCCAGCATTTTTTCCTCTCAGGTCACTCTATAAACCTGCGATCGATTCGGGCGAGATGCGCCCTCATTATATTTTGTCTTAAGCTTTTGACCCTCTTTCCATTTTTGTTCATTCCATTCAGGAGGGCGCGAATATGTTTAAGATCCCGATCCGTGTTTGCATCTCCTTCAAATGGCATCCTTTTAAGGCTTTGCCCTCGTAATCTCAACATTATCAGCGCATAATACACACTTGCCAACGAGCAAACACTTTCTTTCATAAAATATTCAGTCCAGTCTGATGGAATCTTAATGCGGTTAGTTGTGTGCCAGCCTTGCTGGAAGTTGCAGTTTTAAACTTTAACTGATGATGAGGAATCGGGGTTATTCTTGATTAATATTGGCCGGGTTCAACGCCAGCTGGCTCGTGCTTGGAACTAATAAATTACGATGGAATTCACCCACAATTATCTTCAATATGCATCTGATTTGCCGTGGTCGTTTGCGTGCTCAATTTTTTGCCGGGTTTTAATTATCGGCCCATTCGAAGTCCCGTATGAAAGTGCAACATTTCGGCTAATTGTTGACTGGGTTTCGGCCCTTTAGTTCCCTATTTCCAGGCAGCTAGATCGGAAACGGCAAATGGCAGAGCGACATTTCTTGTCGACAAAGCAGCCCACAATTTGGGGCACTTTTATTCGTTTAAAACGATCTTTGACCATTGCGAGCTTTATCTTTGGCCCTTGACCCTTATCAAAGCTCCAATATATCACCGTGCCGGTCCGACTTCACCAAAACAAAGCTGACCTAACGAGCCACCTTTCACTTAACGAATTAAGTTTTAAGGGGAA
>NW_026017111.1:1335115-1338748 GCF_020466585.1 Dendroctonus ponderosae
AAAACATGAAATTTTGGCATAATCTTGCACCTAAGTGTCTGATATTCAAATTTCGCTTTCTGCGTCAAAACTACTCGAATTTCCTCACTCAGGTTGTTATTTTTGAAATGACTTTTCAATTCTCTATCCAACGATGCCAAAACGACTTCTGTGACTCGAATGGTTCTTGAGAAGCTCAATGACTTGAACTTGAAATTTCTGTTTTAAAAAACTTCAATGAGGACAATATTATTTTTTACATAACAGAGAGCAAAGACGCATATGAAAAATTGCCTAATCCAAGCGAAATTTCTGGCACATTTATCCCATCGAACTTAGAGTACGAGAATGCACAAATGCAAATTGCCAGCTCACTTTTCAAGCTTCATTCATCTTCGCTATCTCTATATTATTAGCTGGATGGCAAGTCAAGGCCAATCACATCATTTATAAGCATGATCTACCGCATTTAAGGCCCTCGGAGGGCAGATGCGCCCTAATCGCTGCTGCAATGTCGGTTTACGTGTGGCATTCCTTAACACCTCATTAGATATTCGTGCAGCCACCGTTCGCACATTATAATTGAATTTTAGTTTCACTTCCTTAATGACCGGTTTTGCATAGTATTAGCTCGGTATTACCGATGTAATATTAGTACGGATGTCAGCGGGACCTTAAAATATTAAGGCTTTTTGTCATGATTTGCGTTTGGGCGGTTATTGTTGCATAACTGTGTTGAGTAATGGGTTTTGACTCATCCGAGAATGAGTTTGAACTCATCTTTACATCTGAAAAGTTTACTTTTACATCTCAGAAAAAGGCCATCAACATTTTTATGAGACTTTTCCGACTTAAACAAGAGAACTTTGTTTAGATTTTGTTGCAAATTCAAAGGTAAAACGAGTACTGGGAAAAGGCGATCAAGAATCTCCTAATTTTTTGCATGAGGCTCTCAGTTTGCCAGTATTTTACAGTAAAACGTAGAAAAACCTGTCTCTATACAAAGAGTTTTGGTTAGAAATATTGAACTTAACGAATTATTCACAGCGACGAAGGAGGCGAGGTTCTAATAAAATCTGTTTTACAATTTTCGAGTGAGACTTTGGTGATTAAGGGAAACTATAGAAAATTAAGTGTTTCGAAGAAAGAGTGGCTTTGCTAAAACTGGAAAATGCTGAAATTTTGATGCGGATTTATCAAATGCAGCCTCTTTTATTTTTTTCGAACTCCTTGTGTCTTCTTCAGGCACGGTCTGACTGGCTCAATTGCGGTAGAAGCAGCACTTTATTCGTCATTGAAACTCAGTTTTGTCTTGATCTTGCTCACCACTGACAGTATTTCAAGCCCTTAAGCTCTTAGTATAAAGGCAATGGATCGATTATTTCTACATCGGCATCGGTACAGATCAAAATTGAAAATTCCTGCCGAAAAACTGCACGTTTTCTTCGTCTTCCCGTGCCTAAATCTGCTTTCGCTCTCGTCGACTAGGCAGTGGAAGATAAGTTTTATCATTTTGCATTGATTATATTGAAAGTTCCAATTGCGACGTGAATGCAAATAGATCTGGCTTGCTGATGCATTTATACTGGATAGTAAATCGCTCATGTTCGGTATCGCGACAAGGAAAACCCGAGATAATTCTTCACTAGTTATGGGCAATTTTCATTTTCTCATTTGAGTACAAAGGAGTTGCTTTTGGGCCAATTTTATGGTTTCACCACTTGGAGCAGTCAAATTGATTGGCCTAAAATACGTTTTACGAGAAACTATCGTGTCAGTGTTACTAATCCCAGCTCTCAACCCTGAAGTGGCGTGAAACTGCGAAATTATCCCTCGAGCTCGCAGCAAGTTTCCCCGATATGAGCTAGTTTTACAAATATTTTCATCGCGCAAACAGCCATTCGATTCCCCAGAATATCCTCAGCTAATACATGATTCTCGAAGGGGAAATTTTTCTCTTTAGAACCCATTACATATTCATAGTTTCGTGGGAGTGTGCGGATGACTACTAACGGAAATTTTATGGATTCAGTGCAAAGCCGAGTAGCTGAAGAAGGTTTTTGTGTGTTTTACCTAAATTTGCGATTTGTTCCAAAAAATACAGTTTATTTGCTTAAGTGAACAAAGTAACAAAGGAAAAAACCCTTGTTGTTCCTAAATGGAAGGCAAATTATCAACTCACTCCAATGCAACGGAAACACTTCCTACATAGATTACGAGCTTGAATTAGTCAGCAGTTAAGTTGATGTGCCGTTCCGCCATAATCCCTTTTCTGAATGATTTACGCTGGAATTAAAAGTTGATGGAGCTTTAAAATTAAAGCCGGCTTCGGCTTTTTGTCATCCTTAAAAAATATGCGGGGTTTTACGCAAGGGCCAAATGAAAATAATTAAAGGCCTCAAATCTGATTTACTTTAAACCCTTTTTTACTGCGGCCAGTTCAAAATGTTATTTCCGGCATTGGGGCGTTTTACATATAGGCACATTGTGGACAGTTAGATGGTCGATTGCTGCGGAATGACCTTTTGAATTTTTAACGAAAAATCTAAATGACTAGAAGGCAAATTAGCCATCTATCGACTCACACCCTACGTATTAATCAAAGTGCATATTAAAGGCTCTTGGGAAATTTAATTATAATTTTCCGAAACACATTGAAACATAAAATAAACGCGCCATGGAAAATTTGCATGATAAAGTGTGTGCTCTACCAATTCAATTTCCAATGCAGAGAGCTTGCGAGGCGCTGTAGTCTGTGAACTCAAAAGATTTGTGGATATTGAAAATTAAATTTCATCAAACCATATATTAATGTATGGTTGGCGCTTCTCTAAGGGCGCCACATTTAATGGGCGCAGCATCTTTCCGAAGGTTTTCTAAAGGGAAATCGAGTTTCAATATTTCATGCTGGCGCAATATTCACGCGATTTTGCGTTCAAATGTTCAAATTTCGTTTAATTAAAATCGAGAAGCGATTATTCAGTATAAATATCTGCAATACAGTGTGTACTGTTTGAGAAAATTTGGAAGCTTTGCGACACGAAAAATTAGAACAGTAGATATTTGATGCTTGTTTCATTAATTCTATATGGTTGATCAAGACGATAACACCAGATCGTAAAAGTTCTTTTAACTTGCAGAAACCCCGTCAATTTCGCTTTTTACGAGACGTTTCAATCCTGCACATATTACGGTTTAAGTCGGTAAAGCACGTACAAGCAGGAAAGACAAGGCAATTCTGGACGTCCTTAGTATAAATAACTTAAGAGTAGCATCATTTAGCGCAAATTTACTTGCTAGCCATTTCGCCTTTTAATTTCGTTTGTTTACTTTAATGGGCCCATAAAATCTGACTGCTGTACGGAAAAAGACGAAACGTAGAATTACCAGGAAACCGAGCCGCGACTGAAGCAATTAAGGCGTTCCTTGGTGAAACTAGTAAAAATAACTCCACAGGATTTTCATTTGATTCAGGACGACATCCCAAGGAATATCGTCCGGTAATTGGATTGCATGAAATCGTGAAATTCTCGAGCTGATTGAAGTTTCCCAACCTTCCTAGAGCTTCAGCTAAAGAACGCACAGATTCCGACAAAAGATTTGTCATTTGAGCCACAGAATTCGTTTTGGCATCGTTGGATAGAGAATTGAAAA
>NW_026017111.1:1339747-1342007 GCF_020466585.1 Dendroctonus ponderosae
TGAAGGAGTACAAAAGTTCGTTTCCAGTTTAAAACCCCGGGCAAAATAGCACGCAAAATATGGTCCCCAGACAGCGCAACTCAGTGAAGTTGTGTAACCAGATTTTATTCCATAACACATTTTATATTCAAATACAATTTTATTTTTCATATTGCCGCTCCGGTTGTTGTGCATGAAAACAGCATACTGCTTAGCAAGCGAAATTTCGAGGCCGGCCATAAAATAAAAGTGCATTTTCATTTTTCCCATGAGCGCTTTGAGATTCACTAAAACTATCTAAATGAGAAATATAAGCAAAGTATGCAGCAGACGCCCAGTTCCCTTCTAGGGAAATATATATTGCCTTCGAGACTATTAATAATTTCCCTTTAATATAAACGTGCGCTTATGCGCGATATATTTGGCATCAAATTGAAATATTATGCGATTTATACGAGGTACTTTCAGTGAGGGAAGGTTTCCATTAAAATATAAATTGGTTAAAAAACTTCCATTTTGATCGGAGTATCTCGAGGTGTAGTTGAAGAAGCGGCGCTATTTGGGAATATCACGCCAAACCAGATTATGGCTGTATGAATCCGAAATTGCACATTTGTTCAACGCGTTGATTAATCATCAAGTTTCTCTCCTATTTGTTGAACCTTACGGGAAATTACATGGAAATCCTTATGGAGGTTTCCGTCGCCATCTTTATCCGTAGGAAGATATAGATAGGCACGAAAAGCCTCTAATAACAGTGAATCAAGATGTAAATCGCCTGAACAAACATGTAGCATCAATTTAATAAATCAAACCCCCTTTGAGCCTTGTTATCGTCCAAATCACGGGTGAAATGCTGCCTTGAATAGCACCAATGAGTTGTAACTAATACAATAGGAGCTATCGCAAAGATAAATCAAATCAGCCGTAAAAATGACTAGACCTTTTTCCCTACGAGAAGGCGGAACATCAATACAAAAGTTCCGTATAGTTGCTATTTCGATGTATTTTTGGAGCTCACGACTCGATCTTATAAAAGCTGAAATGTTGACTTCGATTATTCTTGTTAACCGAGTCTGGAGTCCCTGACTACTAGAAGCAATTTTGGAAGCAATTTTCAAGAAAAAGGTCAAAATTGCACCTGCAGACCGCAATCTGATATTTATTTCTTCTGTAACGGGCGAAATGAATGTCCAAGACGCGCTTTAGCTTGTCTTTTGAAGGGCGAACTATTTTCTACATGCGCCGAAAGTTTCGGTTTTCGGTCATCATCAAGCAATTTTCAAGAATATTTCAAAATCGGAGTGAGTTTTGCTTGCCGCGGCATTCATTGACTTTGTAAGTGGCGAAGTTTGAATTTTGTGAGCAAATTACTTTTAGATGGGTTTTGTAGGCCAAAGACAGGTCATACAGGGGGACAAAGTTACGATTTTTAGTCATCATCAGGCGATTTTTGACAATTTTGCAAAATTTCGTTTGGCTGTCGAAGTTGCTTTTGCTGCTCGGGGTTTGGCATTTATTTGGTGTGTAACTTGCGAACTGAGAAAGTAATTTTTTGATGTATTTTCTATTCAAAGCAGGATGGGATGTTCTCTACATTTTCAGTCATCATCAGGGAATTTGCAAGAATTTTTCAAAATTGCTCGGAGTTTTTGCGGATGTTATGCAGGTCGTTGTATCACATGTATTTCCTCACAGCTACACCGAGTTAGAGAGCCACTTTTGCATGAAGTTTCTAGACGACAGTCTGCTCTATCAGCGCAGAATGTTTCAATTTTCAGTCATCATCAGGCAGTTTTCAAGAAGTTTTCAAAATCATGTCGGGCTTTCGAGCTGGTTTTTGCAAGCTGCAGTTTTGACATTTATATATTCAAAAACTAACAACGTCAGATAGTCACTTTTGTATGTATTTTGTATCGCTACATCTTTGCTACAAGCGCCAAACGTTTCGATTTTCAGTCGTTATCAGGAAATTTGCAAGAATTTTTCAAAATCGTATCAGGCTTTCGAGAGGTGGTTTTTGCAAGCTGCAGTTTTGACATTTATTTATTCAGAAACTAACAAAGTCAGATGGTCTCTTTTGCATCTATTTTGTAAAGCAACATATCTGCTACAAGCGCTAAAATTTTTGATTTTCAGTCAGCATCAGGGAATTTTTAACAGTTTTTCAAAATTTTGTGAGTTTATGCGCATATTGAAGCAAGTCGTCGTTTCACATTTATTTCCTCACAACGGCACAAAGTTAGAGATCCACTTTTGTATTAAGGTTGTAGCCGATAGT